>NW_027327068.1:300000-600000 GCF_047675955.1 Chlorocebus sabaeus | reverse complement strand
GGGCTTCCAAATATCCCTTTGCCAATTCCACAAGAACAGCCTGAGCGAAAGGCTTCTTGAAGGGAAAGATGTAACTCTGTGAGATGAATTCACAGAACACAGAGAAGTTTCTCAGAAAGCTTCTTTCCAGTTTTGAGCGGAAGATATTTCCTTTTTCAACATAGCCCTCTATGGGCTTCCAAATAACCCTTTGCCAATTCCACAAGAACAGCCTTAGCGAAAGGCTTCTTGAAGGGAAATATGTAACTCTGTGAGATGAATTCACAGAACACAGAGCAGTTTCTCAGAAAGCTTCTTTCCAGTTTTGAACGGAAGATATTTCCTTTTTCACCATAGCCCTCTATGGGCTTCCAAATATCCCCTTGCCAATTCCACAAGAACAGCCTTAGCGAAAGGCTTCTTGAAGGGAAAGATGTAACTCTGTGAGATGAATTAACAGAACACAGAGGAGTTTCTCAGAAAGCTTCTTTCCAGTTTTGAACGGAAGATATTTCCTTTTTCACCATAGCCCTCTATGGGATTCCAAATATCCCTTTGCCAATTCCACAAGAACAGCCTTAGCGAAAGGCTTCTTGAAGGGAAAGATGTAATTCTGTGAGATGAATTAAAAGAACACAGAGCAGTTTCTCAGAAAGCTTCTTTCCAGTTTTCAGCGGAAGATATTTCCTTTTTCACCATAGCCCTCTATGGGCTTCCAAATATCCCTTTGCCAATTCCACAATAACAGCCTTAGCGAAAGGCTTCTTGAAGGGAAAGATGTAACTCTCTGAGATGAATTAACAGAACACAGAGCAGTTTCTCAGAAAGCTTCTTTCCAGTTTTCAGCGGAAGATATTTCCTTTTTCACCATAGCCCTCTATGGGCTTCCAAATATCCCTTTGCCAATTCCACAAGAACAGCCTTAGCGAAAGGCTTCTTGAAGGGAAAGATGTAACTCTGTGAGATGAATTCACAGAACACAGAGCAGTTTCTCAGAAAGCTTCTTTCCAGTTTTGAACGGAAGATATTTAATTTGTCACCATAGCCCTCTATGGGCTTCCAAATATCCCTTTGCCAATTCCACAAGAACAGCCTTAGCGAAAGGCTTCTTGAAGGGAAAGATGTAACTCTGTGAGATGAATTAACAGAACACAGAGCAGTTTCTCAGAAAGCTTCTTTCCAGTTTTCAGGGGAAGATATTTCCTTTTTCACCATAGCCCTCTATGGGCTTCCAAATATCCCTTTGCCAATTCCACAAGAACAGCCTTAGCGAAAGGCTTCTTGAAGGGAAAGATGTAACTCTGTGAGATGAATTCACAGAACACAGAGCAGTTTCTCAGAAAGCTTCTTTCCAGTTTTGAACGGAAGATATTTCCTTTTTCACCATAGCCCTCTATGGGCTTCCAAATATCCCTTTGCCAATTCCACAAGAACAGCCTTAGCGAAAGGCTTCTTGAAGGGAAAGATGTAACTCTTTGAGATGAATTCACAAAACACAGAGCAGTTTCTCAGAAAGCTTCTTTCCAGTTTTGAACGGAAGATATTTAATTTGTCACCATAGCCCTCTATGGGCTTCCAAATATCCCTTTGCCAATTCCACAAGAACAGCTTTAGCGAAAGGCTTCTTGAAGGGAAACATGTAATTCTGTGAGATGAATTAACAGAACACAGAGCAGTTTCTCAGAAAGCTTCTTTCCAGTTTTGAACGGAAGATATTTCCTTTTTCACCATAGCCCTCTATGGGCTTCCAAATATCCCTTTACCAATTCCACAAGAACAGCCTGAGCGAAAGGCTTCTTGAAGGGAAAGATGTAACTCTGTGAGATGAATTCACAGAACACAGAGAAGTTTCTCAGAAAGCTTCTTTCCAGTTTTGAGCGGAAGATATTTCCTTTTTCACCATAGCCCTCTATGGGCTTCCAAATAACCCTTTGCCAATTCCACAAGAACAGCCTTAGCGAAAGGCTTCTTGAAGGGAAATATGTAACTCTGTGCGATGAATTCACAGAACACAGAGCAGTTTCTCAGAAAGCTTCTTTCCAGTTTTGAACGGAAGATATTTCCTTTTTCACCATAGCCCTCTATGGGCTTCCAAATATCCCCTTGCCAATTCCACAAGAACAGCCTTAGCGAAAGGCTTCTTGAAGGGAAAGATGTAACTCTGTGAGATGAATTAACAGAACACAGAGGAGTTTCTCAGAAAGCTTCTTTCCAGTTTTGAACGGAAGGTATTTCCTTTTTCACCATAGCCCTCTATGGAATTCCAAATATCCCTTTGCCAATTCCACAAGAACAGCCTTAGCGAAAGGCTTCTTGAAGGGAAATATGTAACTCTGTGAGATGAATTAAAAGAACACAGAGCAGTTTCTCAGAAAGCTTCTTTCCAGTTTTCAGCGGAAGATATTTCTTTTTTCACCATAGCCCTCTATGCGCTTCCAAATATCCCTTTGCCAATTCCACAAGAACAGCCTTAGCGAAAGGCTTCTTGAAGGGAAAGATGTAACTCTGTGAGATGAATTAACAGAACACAGAGCAGTTTCTCAGAAAGCTTCTTTCCAGTTTTGAACCGAAGATATTTCCTTTTTCACCATAGCCCTCTATGGGCTTCCAAATATCCCTTTGCCAATTCCACAAGAACAGCCTTAGCGAAAGGCTTCTTGAAGGGAAAGATGTAATTCTGTGAGATGAATTAAAAGAACACAGAGCAGTTTCTCAGAAAGCTTCTTTCCAGTTTTCAGCGGAAGATATTTCCTTTTTCACCATAGCCCTCTATGGGCTTCCAAATATCCCTTTGCCAATTCCACAATAACAGCCTTAGCGAAAGGCTTCTTGAAGGGAAAGATGTAACTCTGTGAGATGAATTAACAGAACACAGAGCAGTTTCTCAGAAAGCTTCTTTCCAGTTTTCAGCGGAAGATATTTCCTTTTTCACCATAGCCCTCTATGGGCTTCCAAATATCCCTTTGCCAATTCCACAAGAACAGCCTTAGCGAAAGGCTTCTTGAAGGGAAAGATGTAACTCTGTGAGATGAATTCACAGAACACAGAGCAGTTTCTCAGAAAGCTTCTTTCCAGTTTTGAACGGAAGATATTTAATTTGTCACCATAGCCCTCTATGGGCTTCCAAATATCCCTTTGCCAATTCCACAAGAACAGCCTTAGCGAAAGGCTTCTTGAAGGGAAAGATGTAACTCTGTGAGATGAATTAACAGAACACAGAGCAGTTTCTCAGAAAGCTTCTTTCCAGTTTTCAGGGGAAGATATTTCCTTTTTCACGGTAGCCCTCTATGGGCTTCCAAATATCCCTTTGCCAATTCCACAAGAACAGCCTTAGCGAAAGGCTTCTTGAAGGGAAAGATGTAACTCTGTGAGATGAATTCACAGAACACAGAGCAGTTTCTCAGAAAGCTTCTTTCCAGTTTTGAACGGAAGATATTTCCTTTTTCACCATAGCCCTCTATAGGCTTCCAAATATCCCTTTGCCAATTCCACAAGAACAGCCTTAGCGAAAGGCTTCTTGAAGGGAAAGATGTAACTCTGTGAGATGAATTAACAGAACACAGAGCAGTTTCTCAGAAAGCTTCTTTCCAGTTTTGAACGGAAGATATTTCTTTTTTCACCATAGCCCTCTAAGGGCTTCCAAATATCCCTTTGCCAATTCCAGAAGAACAGCCTTAGGGAAAGGCTTCTTGAAGGGAAAGATGTAACTCTGTGAGATGAATTCACAGAACACAGAGCAGTTTCTCAGAAAGCTTCTTTCCAGTTTTGAACGGAAGATATTTCCTTTGTCACCATAGCCCTCTATGGGCTTCCAAATATCCCTTTGAAAATTCCACAAGAACAGCCTTAGCGAAAGGCTTCTTGAAGGGAAAGATGTAACTCTGTGAGATGAATTAACAGAACACAGAGCAGTTTCTCAGAAAGCTTCTTTCCAGTTTTGAACGGAAGATATTTCCTTTTTCACCATAGCCCTCTATGGGCTTCCAAATATCCCATTGAAAATTCCACAAGAACAGCCTTAGCGAAAGGCTTCTTGAAGGGAAAGATGTAACTCTGTGAGATGAATTCACAGAACACAGAGCAGTTTCTCAGAAAGCTTCTTTCCAGTTTTGAACGGAAGATATTTCCTTTGTCACCATAGCCCTCTATGGGCTTCCAAATATCCCTTTGAAAATTCCACAAGAACAGCCTTAGCGAAAGGCTTCTTGAAGGGAAAGATGTAACTCTGTGAGATGAATTAACAGAACACAGAGCAGTTTCTCAGAAAGCTTCTTTCCAGTTTTCAGCGGAAGATATTTCCTTTTTCACCATAGCCCTCTATGGGCTTCCAAATATCCGTTTGCCAATTCCACAAGAACAGCCTTATGGAAAGGCTTCTTGAAGGGAAAGATGTAACTCTGTGAGATGAATTCAAAAAACACAGAGCAGTTTCTCAGAAAGCTTCTTTCCAGTTTTGAACGGAAGATATTTCCTTTTTCACCATAGCCCTCTATGGGCTTCCAAATATCCCTTTGCCAATTCCACAAGAACAGCCTTAGCGAAAGGCTTCTTGAAGGGAAAGATGTAACTCTGTGAGATGAATTCACAGAACACAGAGCAGTTTCTCAGAAAGCTTCTTTCCAATTTTGAACGGAAGATATTTCCTTTGTCACCATAGCCCTCTATGGGCTTCCAAATATCCCTCTGAAAATTCCACAAGAACAGCCTTAGCGAAAGGCTTCTTGAAGGGAAAGATGTAACTCTGTGAGATGAATTAACAGAACACAGAGCAGTTTCTCAGAAAGCTTCTTTCCAGTTTTCAGCGGAAGGTATTTCCTTTTTCACCATAGCCCTCTATGGGCTTCCAAATATCCCTTTGCCAATTCCACAAGAATAGCCTTAGATAAAGACTTCTTGAAGGGAAATATGTAACTCTGTGAGATGAATTCACAAAACACAGAGCAGTTTCTCAGAAAGCTTCTTTCCAGTTTTGAACGGAAGATATTTCCTTTTTCACCATAGCCCTCTATGGGCTTCCAAATATCCCTTTGCCAATTCCACAAGAACAGCCTGAGCGAAAGGCTTCTTGAAGGGAAAGATGTAACTCTGTGAGATGAATTCACAGAACACAGAGAAGTTTCTCAGAAAGCTTCTTTCCAGTTTTCAGCGGAAGATATTTCCTTTTTCACCATAGCCCTCTATGGGCTTCCAAATAACCCTTTGCCAATTCCACAAGAACAGCCTTAGCGAAAGGCTTCTTGAAGGGAAATATGTAACTCTGTGAGATGAATTCACAGAACACAGAGCAGTTTCTCAGAAAGCTTCTTTCCAGTTTTGATCGGAAGATAATTCCTTTTTCACCATAGCCCTCTATGGGCTTCCAAATATCCCCTTGCCAATTCTACAAGAACAGCCTTAGCGAAAGGCTTCTTGAAGGGAAAGATGTAACTCTGTGAGATGAATTAACAGAACACAGAGGAGTTTCTCAGAAAGCTTCTTTCCAGTTTTGAACGGAAGATATTTCCTTTTTCACCATAGCCCTCTATGGGCTTCCAAATATCCCCTTGCCAATTCCACAAGAACAGCGTTAGCGAAAGGCTTCTTGAAGGGAAAGATGTAATTCTGTGAGATGAATTAAAAGAACACAGAGCAGTTTCTCAGAAAGCTTCTTTCCAGTTTTCAGCGGAAGATATTTCCTTTTTCACCATAGCCCTCTATGGGCTTCCAAATATCCCTTTGCCAATTCCGCAAGAACAGCCTTAGCGAAAGGCTTCTTGAAGGGAAAGATGTAACTCTGTGAGATGAATTCACAGAACACAGAGCAGTTTCTCAGAAAGCTTCTTTCCAGTTTTGAACGGAAGATATTTCCTTTTTCACCATGGCCCTCTATGGGCTTCCTAATATCCCTTTGCCAATTCCACAAGAACAGCCTGAGCGAAAGGCTTCCTGAAGGGAAAGATGTAACTCTGTGAGATGAATTAAGAGAACACAGAGCAGTTACTCAGAAAGCTTCTTTCCAGTTTTGAACGGAAGATATTTCCTTTTTCACCATAGCCCTCTAAGGGCTTCCAAATATCACTATGCTAATTCCATAATAACACCCTTAGCGAAAGGCTTCTTGAAGGGAAAGATGTAACTCTGTGAGATGAATTAACAGAACACAGAGCAGTTTCTCAGAAAGCTTCTTTCCAGTTTTGAACGGAAGATATTTCCTTTTTCACCATAGCCCTCTATGTGCTTCCAAATATCACTTTGCCAATTCCACAAGAACAGCCTTAGCGAAGGGCTTCTTGAAGGGAAAGATGTAACTCTGTGAGATGAATTAACAGAACACAGAGCAGTTTCTCAGAAAGCTTCTTTCCAGTTTTGAACGGAAGATATTTCCTTTTTCACCATAGTCCTCTATGGGCTTCCAAATATCCCTTTCCCAATTCCACAAGAACAGCCTTAGCGAAAGGCTTCTTGAAGGGAAAGATGTAACTCTGTGAGATGAATTAACAGAACACAGAGCAGTTTCTCAGAAAGCTTCTTTCCAGTTTTGAACGGAAGATATTTCCTTTTTCACCATAGCCCTCTATGGGCTTCCAAATATCCCTTTGCCAATTCCACAAGAACAGCCTTAGCGAAAGGCTTCTTGAAGGGAAACATGTAACTCTGTGAGATGAATTAAAAGAACACAGAGCAGTTTCTCAGAAAGCTTCTTTACAGTTTTCAGCGGAAGATATTTCCTTTTTCACCATAGCCCTCTAAGGGCTTCCAAATATCCCTTTGCCAATTCCACAATAACAGCCTTAGCGAAAGGCTTCTTGAAGGTAAAGATGTAACTCTCTGAGATGAATTAACAGAACACAGATCAGTTTCTCAGAAAGCTTCTTTCCAGTTTTCAGCGGAAGATATTTCCTTTTTCATCATAGCCCTCTATGGGCTTCCAAATATCCCTTTGCCAATTCCAGAAGAACAGCCTTAGCGAAAGGCTTCTTGAAGGGAAAGATGTAACTCTGTGAGATGAATTAACAGAACACAGAGCAGTTTCTCAGAAAGCTTCTTTCCAGTTTTGAACGGAAGATATTTCCTTTGTCACCATAGCCCTCTATGGGCTTCCAAATATCCCTTTGAAAATTCCACAAGAACAGCCTTAGCGAAAGGCTTCTTGAAGGGAAAGATGTAACTCTGTGAGATGAATTAACAGAACACAGAGCAGTTTCTCAGAAAGCTTCTTTCCAGTTTTCAGCGGAAGATATTTCCTTTTTCACCATAGCCCTCTATGGGCTTCCAAATATCCCTTTGCCAATTCCACAAGAACAGACTTAGCGAAAGGCTTCTTGAAGGGAAAGATGTAACTCTGTGAGATGAATTCACAAAGCACAGAGCAGTTTCTCAGAAAGCTTCTTTCCAGTTTTGAACGGAAGATATTTCCTTTTTCACCATAGCCCTCTATGGGCTTCCAAATATCCCTTTGCCAATTCCACAAGAACAGCTTTAGCGAAAGGCTTCTTGAAGGGAAACATGTAATTCTGTGAGATGAATTAACAGAACACAGAGCAGTTTCTCAGAAAGCTTCTTTCCAGTTTTGAACGGAAGATATTTCCTTTTTCACCATAGCCCTCTATGGGCTTCCAAATAACCCTTTGCCAATTCCACAAGAACAGCCTTAGCGAAAGGCTTCTTGAAGGGAAATATGTAACTCTGTGAGAAGAATTCACAGAACACAGAGCAGTTTCTCAGAAAGCTTGTTTCCAGTTTTGAACGGAAGATATTTCCTTTTTCACCATAGCCCTCTATGGGCTTCCAAATATCCCCTTGCCAATTCCACAAGAACAGCCTTAGCGAAAGGCTTCTTGAAGGGAAAGATGTAACTCTGTGAGATGAATTAACAGAACACAGAGGAGTTTCTCAGAAAGCTTCTTTCCAGTTTTGAACGGAAGATATTTCCTTTTTCCCCATAGCCCTCTATGGGCTTCCAAATATCCCTTTGCCAATTCCACAAGAACAGCCTTAGCGAAAGGCTTCTTGAAGGGAAAGATGTAACTCTGTGAGATGAATTAAAAGAACACAGAGCAGTTTCTCAGAAAGCTTCTTTCCAGTTTTCAGCGGAAGATATTTCTTTTTTCACCATAGCCCTCTAGGCGCTTCCAAATATCCCTTTGCCAATTCCACAAGAACAGCCTTAGCGAAAGGCTTCTTGAAGGGAAAGATGTAACTCTGTGAGATGAATTAACAGAACACAGAGCAGTTTCTCAGAAAGCTTCTTTCCAGTTTTGAACCGAAGATATTTCCTTTTTCACCATAGCCCTCTATGGGCTTCCAAATATCCCTTTGCCAATTCCACAATAACAGCCTTAGCGAAAGGCTTCTTGAAGGGAAAGATGTAACTCTCTGAGATGAATTAACAGAACACAGAGCAGTTTCTCAGAAAGCTTCTTCCAGTTTTCAGCTGAAGATATTTCCTTTTTCACCATAGCCCTCTATGGGCTTCCAAATATACCTTAGCCAATTCCACAAGAACAGCCTGAGCGAAAGGCTTCTTGAAGGGAAAGATGTACCTCTGTGAGATGAATTCACAGAACACAGAGCAGTTTCTCAGAAAGCTTCTTTCCAGTTTTGAACGGAAGATATTTAATTTGTCACCATAGCCCTCTATGGGCTTCCAAATATCCCTTTGCCAATTCCACAAGAAGAGCCTTAGCGAAAGGCTTCTTGAAGGGAAAGATGTAACTCTGTGAGATGAATTAACAGAACACAGAGCAGTTTCTCAGAAAGCTTCTTTCCAGTTTTCAGGGGAAGATATTTCCTTTTTCACCGTAGCCCTCTATGGGCTTCCAAATATCCCTTTGCCAATTCCACAAGAACAGCCTTAGCGAAAGGCTTCTTGAAGGGAAAGATGTAACTCTGTGAGATGAATTCACAGAACACAGAGCAGTTTCTCAGAAAGCTTCTTTCCAGTTTTGAACGGAAGATATTTCCTTTTTCCCCATAGCCCTCTATAGGCTTCCAAATATCCCTTTGCCAATTCCACAAGAACAGCCTTAGCGAAAGGCTTCTTGAAGGGAAAGATGTAACTCTGTGAGATGAATTAACAGAACACAGAGCAGTTTCTCAGAAAGCTTCTTTCCAGTTTTGAACGGAAGATATTTCCTTTTTCACCATAGCCCTCTAAGGGCTTCCAAATATCCCTTTGCCAATTCCAGAAGAACAGCCTTAGGGAAAGGCTTCTTGAAGGGAAAGATGTAACTCTGTGAGATGAATTCACAGAACACAGAGCAGTTTCTCAGAAAGCTTCTTTCCAGTTTTGAACGGAAGATATTTCCTTTGTCACCATAGCCCTCTATGGGCTTCCAAATATCCCTTTGAAAATTCCACAAGAACAGCCTTAGCGAAAGGCTTCTTGAAGGGAAAGATGTAACTCTGTGAGATGAATTAACAGAACACAGAGGAGTGTCTCAGAAAGCTTCTTTCCAGTTTTCAGGGGAAGATATTTCCTTTTTCACCGTAGCCCTCTATGGGCTTCCAAATATCCCTTTGCCAATTCCACAAGAACAGCCTTAGCGAAAGGCTTCTTGAAGGGAAAGATGTAACTCTGTGAGATGAATTAACAGAACACAGAGCAGTTTCTCAGAAAGCTTCTTTCCAGTTTTGAACGGAAGATATTTCCTTTGTCACCATAGCCCTCTATGGGCTTCCAAATATCCCATTGAAAATTCCACAAGAACAGCCTTAGCGAAAGGCTTCTTGAAGGGAAAGATGTAACTCTGTGAGATGAATTCACAGAACACAGAGCAGTTTCTCAGAAAGCTTCTTTCCAGTTTTGAACGGAAGATATTTCCTTTGTCACCATAGCCCTCTATGGGCTTCCAAATATCCCTTTGAAAATTCCACAAGAACAGCCTTAGCGAAAGGCTTCTTGAAGGGAAAGATGTAACTCTGTGAGATGAATTAACAGAACACAGAGCAGTTTCTCAGAAAGCTTCTTTCCAGTTTTCAGCGGAAGATATTTCCTTTTTCACCATAGCCCTCTATGGGCTTCCAAATATCCGTTTGCCAATTCCACAAGAACAGCCTTATGGAAAGGCTTCTTGAAGGGAAAGATGTAACTCTGTGAGATGAATTCAAAAAACACAGAGCAGTTTCTCAGAAAGCTTCTTTCCAGTTTTGAACGGAAGATATTTCCTTTTTCACCATAGCCCTCTATGGGCTTCCAAATATCCCTTTGCCAATTCCACAAGAACAGCCTTAGCGAAAGGCTTCTTGAAGGGAAAGATGTAACTCTGTGAGATGAATTCACAGAACACAGAGCAGTTTCTCAGAAAGCTTCTTTCCAATTTTGAACGGAAGATATTTCCTTTGTCACCATAGCCCTCTATGGGCTTCCAAATATCCCTCTGAAAATTCCACAAGAACAGCCTTAGCGAAAGGCTTCTTGAAGGGAAAGATGTAACTCTGTGAGATGAATTAACAGAACACAGAGCAGTTTCTCTGAAAGCTTCTTTCCAGTTTTCAGCGGAAGGTATTTCCTTTTTCACCATAGCCCTCTATGGGCTTCCAAATATCCCTTTGCCAATTCCACAAGAATAGCCTTAGATAAAGACTTCTTGAAGGGAAATATGTAACTCTGTGAGATGAATTCACAAAACACAGAGCAGTTTCTCAGAAAGCTTCTTTCCAGTTTTGAACGGAAGATATTTCCTTTTTCACCATAGCCCTCTATGGGCTTCCAAATATCCCTTTGCCAATTCCACAAGAACAGCCTGAGCGAAAGGCTTCTTGAAGGGAAAGATGTAACTGTCTGGGATGAATTCACAGAACACAGAGCAGTTTCTCAGAAAGCTTCTTTCCAGTTTTCAGCGGAAGATATTTCCTTTTTCACCATAGCCCTCTATGGGCTTCCAAATATCCCTTTGCCAATTCCGCAAGAACAGCCTTAGCGAAAGGCTTCTTGAAGGGAAAGATGTAACTCTGTGAGATGAATTCACAGAACACAGAGCAGTTTCTCAGAAAGCTTCTTTCCAGTTTTGAACGGAAGATATTTCCTTTTTCACCATGGCCCTCTATGGGCTTCCTAATATCCCTTTGCCAATTCCACAAGAACAGCCTGAGCGAAAGGCTTCCTGAAGGGAAAGATGTAACTCTGTGAGATGAATTAAGAGAACACAGAGCAGTTACTCAGAAAGCTTCTTTCCAGTTTTGAACGGAAGATATTTCCTTTTTCACCATAGCCCTCTAAGGGCTTCCAAATATCACTATGCTAATTCCATAATAACACCCTTAGCGAAAGGCTTCTTGAAGGGAAAGATGTAACTCTGTGAGATGAATTAACAGAACACAGAGCAGTTTCTCAGAAAGCTTCTTTCCAGTTTTGAACGGAAGATATTTCCTTTTTCACCATAGCCCTCTATGGGCTTCCAAATATCCCTTTGCCAATTCCACAAGAACAGCCTTAGCGAAAGGCTTCTTGAAGGGAAAGATGTAACTCTGTGAGATGAATTCACAGAACACAGAGCAGTTTCTCAGAAAGCTTCTTTCCAGTTTTGAACGGAAGATATTTAATTTGTCACCATAGCCCTCTATGGGCTTCCAAATATCCCTTTGCCAATTCCACAAGAACAGCCTTAGCGAAAGGCTTCTTGAAGGGAAAGATGTAACTCTGTGAGATGAATTAACAGAACACAGAGCAGTTTCTCAGAAAGCTTCTTTCCAGTTTTCAGGGGAAGATATTTCCTTTTTCACCATAGCCCTCTATGGGCTTCCAAATATCCCTTTGCCAATTCCACAAGAACAGCCTTAGCGAAAGGCTTCTTGAAGGGAAAGATGTAACTCTGTGAGATGAATTCACAGAACACAGAGCAGTTTCTCAGAAAGCTTCTTTCCAGTTTTGAACGGAAGATATTTCCTTTTTCACCATAGCCCTCTATGGGCTTCCAAATATCCCTTTGCCAATTCCACAAGAACAGCCTTAGCGAAAGGCTTCTTGAAGGGAAAGATGTAACTCTTTGAGATGAATTCACAAAACACAGAGCAGTTTCTCAGAAAGCTTCTTTCCAGTTTTGAACGGAAGATATTTAATTTGTCACCATAGCCCTCTATGGGCTTCCAAATATCCCTTTGCCAATTCCACAAGAACAGCTTTAGCGAAAGGCTTCTTGAAGGGAAACATGTAATTCTGTGAGATGAATTAACAGAACACAGAGCAGTTTCTCAGAAAGCTTCTTTCCAGTTTTGAACGGAAGATATTTCCTTTTTCACCATAGCCCTCTATGGGCTTCCAAATATCCCTTTACCAATTCCACAAGAACAGCCTGAGCGAAAGGCTTCTTGAAGGGAAAGATGTAACTCTGTGAGATGAATTCACAGAACACAGAGAAGTTTCTCAGAAAGCTTCTTTCCAGTTTTGAGCGGAAGATATTTCCTTTTTCACCATAGCCCTCTATGGGCTTCCAAATAACCCTTTGCCAATTCCACAAGAACAGCCTTAGCGAAAGGCTTCTTGAAGGGAAATATGTAACTCTGTGAGATGAATTCACAGAACACAGAGCAGTTTCTCAGAAAGCTTCTTTCCAGTTTTGAACGGAAGATATTTCCTTTTTCACCATAGCCCTCTATGGGCTTCCAAATATCCCCTTGCCAATTCCACAAGAACAGCCTTAGCGAAAGGCTTCTTGAAGGGAAAGATGTAACTCTGTGAGATGAATTAACAGAACACAGAGGAGTTTCTCAGAAAGCTTCTTTCCAGTTTTGAACGGAAGGTATTTCCTTTTTCACCATAGCCCTCTATGGAATTCCAAATATCCCTTTGCCAATTCCACAAGAACAGCCTTAGCGAAAGGCTTCTTGAAGGGAAATATGTAACTCTGTGAGATGAATTAAAAGAACACAGAGCAGTTTCTCAGAAAGCTTCTTTCCAGTTTTCAGCGGAAGATATTTCTTTTTTCACCATAGCCCTCTATGCGCTTCCAAATATCCCTTTGCCAATTCCACAAGAACAGCCTTAGCGAAAGGCTTCTTGAAGGGAAAGATGTAACTCTGTGAGATGAATTAACAGAACACAGAGCAGTTTCTCAGAAAGCTTCTTTCCAGTTTTGAACCGAAGATATTTCCTTTTTCACCATAGCCCTCTATGGGCTTCCAAATATCCCTTTGCCAATTCCACAAGAACAGCCTTAGCGAAAGGCTTCTTGAAGGGAAAGATGTAATTCTGTGAGATGAATTAAAAGAACACAGAGCAGTTTCTCAGAAAGCTTCTTTCCAGTTTTCAGCGGAAGATATTTCCTTTTTCACCATAGCCCTCTATGGGCTTCCAAATATCCCTTTGCCAATTCCACAATAACAGCCTTAGCGAAAGGCTTCTTGAAGGGAAAGATGTAACTCTGTGAGATGAATTAACAGAACACAGAGCAGTTTCTCAGAAAGCTTCTTTCCAGTTTTCAGCGGAAGATATTTCCTTTTTCACCATAGCCCTCTATGGGCTTCCAAATATCCCTTTGCCAATTCCACAAGAACAGCCTTAGCGAAAGGCTTCTTGAAGGGAAAGATGTAACTCTGTGAGATGAATTCACAGAACACAGAGCAGTTTCTCAGAAAGCTTCTTTCCAGTTTTGAACGGAAGATATTTAATTTGTCACCATAGCCCTCTATGGGCTTCCAAATATCCCTTTGCCAATTCCACAAGAACAGCCTTAGCGAAAGGCTTCTTGAAGGGAAAGATGTAACTCTGTGAGATGAATTAACAGAACACAGAGCAGTTTCTCAGAAAGCTTCTTTCCAGTTTTGAACGGAAGATATTTAATTTGTCACCATAGCCCTCTATGGGCTTCCAAATATCCCTTTGCCAATTCCACAAGAACAGCTTTAGCGAAAGGCTTCTTGAAGGGAAACATGTAATTCTGTGAGATGAATTAACAGAACACAGAGCAGTTTCTCAGAAAGCTTCTTTCCAGTTTTGAACGGAAGATATTTCCTTTTTCACCATAGCCCTCTATGGGCTTCCAAATATCCCTTTACCAATTCCACAAGAACAGCCTGAGCGAAAGGCTTCTTGAAGGGAAAGATGTAACTCTGTGAGATGAATTCACAGAACACAGAGAAGTTTCTCAGAAAGCTTCTTTCCAGTTTTGAGCGGAAGATATTTCCTTTTTCACCATAGCCCTCTATGGGCTTCCAAATAACCCTTTGCCAATTCCACAAGAACAGCCTTAGCGAAAGGCTTCTTGAAGGGAAATATGTAACTCTGTGAGATGAATTCACAGAACACAGAGCAGTTTCTCAGAAAGCTTCTTTCCAGTTTTGAACGGAAGATATTTCCTTTTTCACCATAGCCCTCTATGGGCTTCCAAATATCCCCTTGCCAATTCCACAAGAACAGCCTTAGCGAAAGGCTTCTTGAAGGGAAAGATGTAACTCTGTGAGATGAATTAACAGAACACAGAGGAGTTTCTCAGAAAGCTTCTTTCCAGTTTTGAACGGAAGGTATTTCCTTTTTCACCATAGCCCTCTATGGAATTCCAAATATCCCTTTGCCAATTCCACAAGAACAGCCTTAGCGAAAGGCTTCTTGAAGGGAAATATGTAACTCTGTGAGATGAATTAAAAGAACACAGAGCAGTTTCTCAGAAAGCTTCTTTCCAGTTTTCAGCGGAAGATATTTCTTTTTTCACCATAGCCCTCTATGCGCTTCCAAATATCCCTTTGCCAATTCCACAAGAACAGCCTTAGCGAAAGGCTTCTTGAAGGGAAAGATGTAACTCTGTGAGATGAATTAACAGAACACAGAGCAGTTTCTCAGAAAGCTTCTTTCCAGTTTTGAACCGAAGATATTTCCTTTTTCACCATAGCCCTCTATGGGCTTCCAAATATCCCTTTGCCAATTCCACAAGAACAGCCTTAGCGAAAGGCTTCTTGAAGGGAAAGATGTAATTCTGTGAGATGAATTAAAAGAACACAGAGCAGTTTCTCAGAAAGCTTCTTTCCAGTTTTCAGCGGAAGATATTTCCTTTTTCACCATAGCCCTCTATGGGCTTCCAAATATCCCTTTGCCAATTCCACAATAACAGCCTTAGCGAAAGGCTTCTTGAAGGGAAAGATGTAACTCTGTGAGATGAATTAACAGAACACAGAGCAGTTTCTCAGAAAGCTTCTTTCCTGTTTTCAGCGGAAGATATTTCCTTTTTCACCATAGCCCTCTATGGGCTTCCAAATATCCCTTTGCCAATTCCACAAGAACAGCCTTAGCGAAAGGCTTCTTGAAGGGAAAGATGTAACTCTGTGAGATGAATTCACAGAACACAGAGCAGTTTCTCAGAAAGCTTCTTTCCAGTTTTGAACGGAAGATATTTAATTTGTCACCATAGCCCTCTATGGGCTTCCAAATATCCCTTTGCCAATTCCACAAGAACAGCCTTAGCGAAAGGCTTCTTGAAGGGAAAGATGTAACTCTGTGAGATGAATTAACAGAACACAGAGCAGTTTCTCAGAAAGCTTCTTTCCAGTTTTCAGGGGAAGATATTTCCTTTTTCACGGTAGCCCTCTATGGGCTTCCAAATATCCCTTTGCCAATTCCACAAGAACAGCCTTAGCGAAAGGCTTCTTGAAGGGAAAGATGTAACTCTGTGAGATGAATTCACAGAACACAGAGCAGTTTCTCAGAAAGCTTCTTTCCAGTTTTGAACGGAAGATATTTCCTTTTTCACCATAGCCCTCTATAGGCTTCCAAATATCCCTTTGCCAATTCCACAAGAACAGCCTTAGCGAAAGGCTTCTTGAAGGGAAAGATGTAACTCTGTGAGATGAATTAACAGAACACAGAGCAGTTTCTCAGAAAGCTTCTTTCCAGTTTTGAACGGAAGATATTTCTTTTTTCACCATAGCCCTCTAAGGGCTTCCAAATATCCCTTTGCCAATTCCAGAAGAACAGCCTTAGGGAAAGGCTTCTTGAAGGGAAAGATGTAACTCTGTGAGATGAATTCACAGAACACAGAGCAGTTTCTCAGAAAGCTTCTTTCCAGTTTTGAACGGAAGATATTTCCTTTGTCACCATAGCCCTCTATGGGCTTCCAAATATCCCTTTGAAAATTCCACAAGAACAGCCTTAGCGAAAGGCTTCTTGAAGGGAAAGATGTAACTCTGTGAGATGAATTAACAGAACACAGAGCAGTTTCTCAGAAAGCTTCTTTCCAGTTTTGAACGGAAGATATTTCCTTTTTCACCATAGCCCTCTATGGGCTTCCAAATATCCCATTGAAAATTCCACAAGAACAGCCTTAGCGAAAGGCTTCTTGAAGGGAAAGATGTAACTCTGTGAGATGAATTCACAGAACACAGAGCAGTTTCTCAGAAAGCTTCTTTCCAGTTTTGAACGGAAGATATTTCCTTTGTCACCATAGCCCTCTATGGGCTTCCAAATATCCCTTTGAAAATTCCACAAGAACAGCCTTAGCGAAAGGCTTCTTGAAGGGAAAGATGTAACTCTGTGAGATGAATTAACAGAACACAGAGCAGTTTCTCAGAAAGCTTCTTTCCAGTTTTCAGCGGAAGATATTTCCTTTTTCACCATAGCCCTCTATGGGCTTCCAAATATCCGTTTGCCAATTCCACAAGAACAGCCTTATGGAAAGGCTTCTTGAAGGGAAAGATGTAACTCTGTGAGATGAATTCAAAAAACACAGAGCAGTTTCTCAGAAAGCTTCTTTCCAGTTTTGAACGGAAGATATTTCCTTTTTCACCATAGCCCTCTATGGGCTTCCAAATATCCCTTTGCCAATTCCACAAGAACAGCCTTAGCGAAAGGCTTCTTGAAGGGAAAGATGTAACTCTGTGAGATGAATTCACAGAACACAGAGCAGTTTCTCAGAAAGCTTCTTTCCAATTTTGAACGGAAGATATTTCCTTTGTCACCATAGCCCTCTATGGGCTTCCAAATATCCCTCTGAAAATTCCACAAGAACAGCCTTAGCGAAAGGCTTCTTGAAGGGAAAGATGTAACTCTGTGAGATGAATTAACAGAACACAGAGCAGTTTCTCAGAAAGCTTCTTTCCAGTTTTCAGCGGAAGGTATTTCCTTTTTCACCATAGCCCTCTATGGGCTTCCAAATATCCCTTTGCCAATTCCACAAGAATAGCCTTAGATAAAGACTTCTTGAAGGGAAATATGTAACTCTGTGAGATGAATTCACAAAACACAGAGCAGTTTCTCAGAAAGCTTCTTTCCAGTTTTGAACGGAAGATATTTCCTTTTTCACCATAGCCCTCTATGGGCTTCCAAATATCCCTTTGCCAATTCCACAAGAACAGCCTGAGCGAAAGGCTTCTTGAAGGGAAAGATGTAACTCTGTGAGATGAATTCACAGAACACAGAGAAGTTTCTCAGAAAGCTTCTTTCCAGTTTTCAGCGGAAGATATTTCCTTTTTCACCATAGCCCTCTATGGGCTTCCAAATAACCCTTTGCCAATTCCACAAGAACAGCCTTAGCGAAAGGCTTCTTGAAGGGAAATATGTAACTCTGTGAGATGAATTCACAGAACACAGAGCAGTTTCTCAGAAAGCTTCTTTCCAGTTTTGATCGGAAGATAATTCCTTTTTCACCATAGCCCTCTATGGGCTTCCAAATATCCCCTTGCCAATTCTACAAGAACAGCCTTAGCGAAAGGCTTCTTGAAGGGAAAGATGTAACTCTGTGAGATGAATTAACAGAACACAGAGGAGTTTCTCAGAAAGCTTCTTTCCAGTTTTGAACGGAAGATATTTCCTTTTTCACCATAGCCCTCTATGGGCTTCCAAATATCCCCTTGCCAATTCCACAAGAACAGCGTTAGCGAAAGGCTTCTTGAAGGGAAAGATGTAATTCTGTGAGATGAATTAAAAGAACACAGAGCAGTTTCTCAGAAAGCTTCTTTCCAGTTTTCAGCGGAAGATATTTCCTTTTTCACCATAGCCCTCTATGGGCTTCCAAATATCCCTTTGCCAATTCCGCAAGAACAGCCTTAGCGAAAGGCTTCTTGAAGGGAAAGATGTAACTCTGTGAGATGAATTCACAGAACACAGAGCAGTTTCTCAGAAAGCTTCTTTCCAGTTTTGAACGGAAGATATTTCCTTTTTCACCATGGCCCTCTATGGGCTTCCTAATATCCCTTTGCCAATTCCACAAGAACAGCCTGAGCGAAAGGCTTCCTGAAGGGAAAGATGTAACTCTGTGAGATGAATTAAGAGAACACAGAGCAGTTACTCAGAAAGCTTCTTTCCAGTTTTGAACGGAAGATATTTCCTTTTTCACCATAGCCCTCTAAGGGCTTCCAAATATCACTATGCTAATTCCATAATAACACCCTTAGCGAAAGGCTTCTTGAAGGGAAAGATGTAACTCTGTGAGATGAATTAACAGAACACAGAGCAGTTTCTCAGAAAGCTTCTTTCCAGTTTTGAACGGAAGATATTTCCTTTTTCACCATAGCCCTCTATGTGCTTCCAAATATCACTTTGCCAATTCCACAAGAACAGCCTTAGCGAAGGGCTTCTTGAAGGGAAAGATGTAACTCTGTGAGATGAATTAACAGAACACAGAGCAGTTTCTCAGAAAGCTTCTTTCCAGTTTTGAACGGAAGATATTTCCTTTTTCACCATAGTCCTCTATGGGCTTCCAAATATCCCTTTCCCAATTCCACAAGAACAGCCTTAGCGAAAGGCTTCTTGAAGGGAAAGATGTAACTCTGTGAGATGAATTAACAGAACACAGAGCAGTTTCTCAGAAAGCTTCTTTCCAGTTTTGAACGGAAGATATTTCCTTTTTCACCATAGCCCTCTATGGGCTTCCAAATATCCCTTTGCCAATTCCACAAGAACAGCCTTAGCGAAAGGCTTCTTGAAGGGAAACATGTAACTCTGTGAGATGAATTAAAAGAACACAGAGCAGTTTCTCAGAAAGCTTCTTTACAGTTTTCAGCGGAAGATATTTCCTTTTTCACCATAGCCCTCTAAGGGCTTCCAAATATCCCTTTGCCAATTCCACAATAACAGCCTTAGCGAAAGGCTTCTTGAAGGTAAAGATGTAACTCTCTGAGATGAATTAACAGAACACAGATCAGTTTCTCAGAAAGCTTCTTTCCAGTTTTCAGCGGAAGATATTTCCTTTTTCATCATAGCCCTCTATGGGCTTCCAAATATCCCTTTGCCAATTCCAGAAGAACAGCCTTAGCGAAAGGCTTCTTGAAGGGAAAGATGTAACTCTGTGAGATGAATTAACAGAACACAGAGCAGTTTCTCAGAAAGCTTCTTTCCAGTTTTGAACGGAAGATATTTCCTTTGTCACCATAGCCCTCTATGGGCTTCCAAATATCCCTTTGAAAATTCCACAAGAACAGCCTTAGCGAAAGGCTTCTTGAAGGGAAAGATGTAACTCTGTGAGATGAATTAACAGAACACAGAGCAGTTTCTCAGAAAGCTTCTTTCCAGTTTTCAGCGGAAGATATTTCCTTTTTCACCATAGCCCTCTATGGGCTTCCAAATATCCCTTTGCCAATTCCACAAGAACAGACTTAGCGAAAGGCTTCTTGAAGGGAAAGATGTAACTCTGTGAGATGAATTCACAAAGCACAGAGCAGTTTCTCAGAAAGCTTCTTTCCAGTTTTGAACGGAAGATATTTCCTTTTTCACCATAGCCCTCTATGGGCTTCCAAATATCCCTTTGCCAATTCCACAAGAACAGCTTTAGCGAAAGGCTTCTTGAAGGGAAACATGTAATTCTGTGAGATGAATTAACAGAACACAGAGCAGTTTCTCAGAAAGCTTCTTTCCAGTTTTGAACGGAAGATATTTCCTTTTTCACCATAGCCCTCTATGGGCTTCCAAATAACCCTTTGCCAATTCCACAAGAACAGCCTTAGCGAAAGGCTTCTTGAAGGGAAATATGTAACTCTGTGAGAAGAATTCACAGAACACAGAGCAGTTTCTCAGAAAGCTTGTTTCCAGTTTTGAACGGAAGATATTTCCTTTTTCACCATAGCCCTCTATGGGCTTCCAAATATCCCCTTGCCAATTCCACAAGAACAGCCTTAGCGAAAGGCTTCTTGAAGGGAAAGATGTAACTCTGTGAGATGAATTAACAGAACACAGAGGAGTTTCTCAGAAAGCTTCTTTCCAGTTTTGAACGGAAGATATTTCCTTTTTCCCCATAGCCCTCTATGGGCTTCCAAATATCCCTTTGCCAATTCCACAAGAACAGCCTTAGCGAAAGGCTTCTTGAAGGGAAAGATGTAACTCTGTGAGATGAATTAAAAGAACACAGAGCAGTTTCTCAGAAAGCTTCTTTCCAGTTTTCAGCGGAAGATATTTCTTTTTTCACCATAGCCCTCTAGGCGCTTCCAAATATCCCTTTGCCAATTCCACAAGAACAGCCTTAGCGAAAGGCTTCTTGAAGGGAAAGATGTAACTCTGTGAGATGAATTAACAGAACACAGAGCAGTTTCTCAGAAAGCTTCTTTCCAGTTTTGAACCGAAGATATTTCCTTTTTCACCATAGCCCTCTATGGGCTTCCAAATATCCCTTTGCCAATTCCACAATAACAGCCTTAGCGAAAGGCTTCTTGAAGGGAAAGATGTAACTCTCTGAGATGAATTAACAGAACACAGAGCAGTTTCTCAGAAAGCTTCTTCCAGTTTTCAGCTGAAGATATTTCCTTTTTCACCATAGCCCTCTATGGGCTTCCAAATATACCTTAGCCAATTCCACAAGAACAGCCTGAGCGAAAGGCTTCTTGAAGGGAAAGATGTACCTCTGTGAGATGAATTCACAGAACACAGAGCAGTTTCTCAGAAAGCTTCTTTCCAGTTTTGAACGGAAGATATTTAATTTGTCACCATAGCCCTCTATGGGCTTCCAAATATCCCTTTGCCAATTCCACAAGAAGAGCCTTAGCGAAAGGCTTCTTGAAGGGAAAGATGTAACTCTGTGAGATGAATTAACAGAACACAGAGCAGTTTCTCAGAAAGCTTCTTTCCAGTTTTCAGGGGAAGATATTTCCTTTTTCACCGTAGCCCTCTATGGGCTTCCAAATATCCCTTTGCCAATTCCACAAGAACAGCCTTAGCGAAAGGCTTCTTGAAGGGAAAGATGTAACTCTGTGAGATGAATTCACAGAACACAGAGCAGTTTCTCAGAAAGCTTCTTTCCAGTTTTGAACGGAAGATATTTCCTTTTTCCCCATAGCCCTCTATAGGCTTCCAAATATCCCTTTGCCAATTCCACAAGAACAGCCTTAGCGAAAGGCTTCTTGAAGGGAAAGATGTAACTCTGTGAGATGAATTAACAGAACACAGAGCAGTTTCTCAGAAAGCTTCTTTCCAGTTTTGAACGGAAGATATTTCCTTTTTCACCATAGCCCTCTAAGGGCTTCCAAATATCCCTTTGCCAATTCCAGAAGAACAGCCTTAGGGAAAGGCTTCTTGAAGGGAAAGATGTAACTCTGTGAGATGAATTCACAGAACACAGAGCAGTTTCTCAGAAAGCTTCTTTCCAGTTTTGAACGGAAGATATTTCCTTTGTCACCATAGCCCTCTATGGGCTTCCAAATATCCCTTTGAAAATTCCACAAGAACAGCCTTAGCGAAAGGCTTCTTGAAGGGAAAGATGTAACTCTGTGAGATGAATTAACAGAACACAGAGCAGTGTCTCAGAAAGCTTCTTTCCAGTTTTCAGGGGAAGATATTTCCTTTTTCACCGTAGCCCTCTATGGGCTTCCAAATATCCCTTTGCCAATTCCACAAGAACAGCCTTAGCGAAAGGCTTCTTGAAGGGAAAGATGTAACTCTGTGAGATGAATTAACAGAACACAGAGCAGTTTCTCAGAAAGCTTCTTTCCAGTTTTGAACGGAAGATATTTCCTTTGTCACCATAGCCCTCTATGGGCTTCCAAATATCCCATTGAAAATTCCACAAGAACAGCCTTAGCGAAAGGCTTCTTGAAGGGAAAGATGTAACTCTGTGAGATGAATTCACAGAACACAGAGCAGTTTCTCAGAAAGCTTCTTTCCAGTTTTGAACGGAAGATATTTCCTTTGTCACCATAGCCCTCTATGGGCTTCCAAATATCCCTTTGAAAATTCCACAAGAACAGCCTTAGCGAAAGGCTTCTTGAAGGGAAAGATGTAACTCTGTGAGATGAATTAACAGAACACAGAGCAGTTTCTCAGAAAGCTTCTTTCCAGTTTTCAGCGGAAGATATTTCCTTTTTCACCATAGCCCTCTATGGGCTTCCAAATATCCGTTTGCCAATTCCACAAGAACAGCCTTATGGAAAGGCTTCTTGAAGGGAAAGATGTAACTCTGTGAGATGAATTCAAAAAACACAGAGCAGTTTCTCAGAAAGCTTCTTTCCAGTTTTGAACGGAAGATATTTCCTTTTTCACCATAGCCCTCTATGGGCTTCCAAATATCCCTTTGCCAATTCCACAAGAACAGCCTTAGCGAAAGGCTTCTTGAAGGGAAAGATGTAACTCTGTGAGATGAATTCACAGAACACAGAGCAGTTTCTCAGAAAGCTTCTTTCCAATTTTGAACGGAAGATATTTCCTTTGTCACCATAGCCCTCTATGGGCTTCCAAATATCCCTCTGAAAATTCCACAAGAACAGCCTTAGCGAAAGGCTTCTTGAAGGGAAAGATGTAACTCTGTGAGATGAATTAACAGAACACAGAGCAGTTTCTCTGAAAGCTTCTTTCCAGTTTTCAGCGGAAGGTATTTCCTTTTTCACCATAGCCCTCTATGGGCTTCCAAATATCCCTTTGCCAATTCCACAAGAATAGCCTTAGATAAAGACTTCTTGAAGGGAAATATGTAACTCTGTGAGATGAATTCACAAAACACAGAGCAGTTTCTCAGAAAGCTTCTTTCCAGTTTTGAACGGAAGATATTTCCTTTTTCACCATAGCCCTCTATGGGCTTCCAAATATCCCTTTGCCAATTCCACAAGAACAGCCTGAGCGAAAGGCTTCTTGAAGGGAAAGATGTAACTCTGTGAGATGAATTCACAGAACACAGAGCAGTTTCTCAGAAAGCTTCTTTCCAGTTTTCAGCGGAAGATATTTCCTTTTTCACCATAGCCCTCTATGGGCTTCCAAATATCCCTTTGCCAATTCCGCAAGAACAGCCTTAGCGAAAGGCTTCTTGAAGGGAAAGATGTAACTCTGTGAGATGAATTCACAGAACACAGAGCAGTTTCTCAGAAAGCTTCTTTCCAGTTTTGAACGGAAGATATTTCCTTTTTCACCATGGCCCTCTATGGGCTTCCTAATATCCCTTTGCCAATTCCACAAGAACAGCCTGAGCGAAAGGCTTCCTGAAGGGAAAGATGTAACTCTGTGAGATGAATTAAGAGAACACAGAGCAGTTACTCAGAAAGCTTCTTTCCAGTTTTGAACGGAAGATATTTCCTTTTTCACCATAGCCCTCTAAGGGCTTCCAAATATCACTATGCTAATTCCATAATAACACCCTTAGCGAAAGGCTTCTTGAAGGGAAAGATGTAACTCTGTGAGATGAATTAACAGAACACAGAGCAGTTTCTCAGAAAGCTTCTTTCCAGTTTTGAACGGAAGATATTTCCTTTTTCACCATAGCCCTCTATGGGCTTCCAAATATCCCTTTGCCAATTCCACAAGAACAGCCTTAGCGAAAGGCTTCTTGAAGGGAAAGATGTAACTCTGTGAGATGAATTCACAGAACACAGAGCAGTTTCTCAGAAAGCTTCTTTCCAGTTTTGAA
The DNA here is from genome assembly GCF_047675955.1 of Chlorocebus sabaeus. Taxonomy (NCBI): domain Eukaryota; kingdom Metazoa; phylum Chordata; class Mammalia; order Primates; family Cercopithecidae; genus Chlorocebus; species Chlorocebus sabaeus. Next base: position 576,301 of record NW_027327068.1, on the reverse strand, counting down.
CGGAAGATATTTAATTTGTCACCATAGCCCTCTATGGGCTTCCAAATATCCCTTTGCCAATTCCACAAGAACAGCCTTAGCGAAAGGCTTCTTGAAGGGAAAGATGTAACTCTGTGAGATGAATTAACAGAACACAGAGCAGTTTCTCAGAAAGCTTCTTTCCAGTTTTCAGGGGAAGATATTTCCTTTTTCACCATAGCCCTCTATGGGCTTCCAAATATCCCTTTGCCAATTCCACAAGAACAGCCTTAGCGAAAGGCTTCTTGAAGGGAAAGATGTAACTCTGTGAGATGAATTCACAGAACACAGAGCAGTTTCTCAGAAAGCTTCTTTCCAGTTTTGAACGGAAGATATTTCCTTTTTCACCATAGCCCTCTATGGGCTTCCAAATATCCCTTTGCCAATTCCACAAGAACAGCCTTAGCGAAAGGCTTCTTGAAGGGAAAGATGTAACTCTTTGAGATGAATTCACAAAACACAGAGCAGTTTCTCAGAAAGCTTCTTTCCAGTTTTGAACGGAAGATATTTAATTTGTCACCATAGCCCTCTATGGGCTTCCAAATATCCCTTTGCCAATTCCACAAGAACAGCTTTAGCGAAAGGCTTCTTGAAGGGAAACATGTAATTCTGTGAGATGAATTAACAGAACACAGAGCAGTTTCTCAGAAAGCTTCTTTCCAGTTTTGAACGGAAGATATTTCCTTTTTCACCATAGCCCTCTATGGGCTTCCAAATATCCCTTTACCAATTCCACAAGAACAGCCTGAGCGAAAGGCTTCTTGAAGGGAAAGATGTAACTCTGTGAGATGAATTCACAGAACACAGAGAAGTTTCTCAGAAAGCTTCTTTCCAGTTTTGAGCGGAAGATATTTCCTTTTTCACCATAGCCCTCTATGGGCTTCCAAATAACCCTTTGCCAATTCCACAAGAACAGCCTTAGCGAAAGGCTTCTTGAAGGGAAATATGTAACTCTGTGAGATGAATTCACAGAACACAGAGCAGTTTCTCAGAAAGCTTCTTTCCAGTTTTGAACGGAAGATATTTCCTTTTTCACCATAGCCCTCTATGGGCTTCCAAATATCCCCTTGCCAATTCCACAAGAACAGCCTTAGCGAAAGGCTTCTTGAAGGGAAAGATGTAACTCTGTGAGATGAATTAACAGAACACAGAGGAGTTTCTCAGAAAGCTTCTTTCCAGTTTTGAACGGAAGGTATTTCCTTTTTCACCATAGCCCTCTATGGAATTCCAAATATCCCTTTGCCAATTCCACAAGAACAGCCTTAGCGAAAGGCTTCTTGAAGGGAAATATGTAACTCTGTGAGATGAATTAAAAGAACACAGAGCAGTTTCTCAGAAAGCTTCTTTCCAGTTTTCAGCGGAAGATATTTCTTTTTTCACCATAGCCCTCTATGCGCTTCCAAATATCCCTTTGCCAATTCCACAAGAACAGCCTTAGCGAAAGGCTTCTTGAAGGGAAAGATGTAACTCTGTGAGATGAATTAACAGAACACAGAGCAGTTTCTCAGAAAGCTTCTTTCCAGTTTTGAACCGAAGATATTTCCTTTTTCACCATAGCCCTCTATGGGCTTCCAAATATCCCTTTGCCAATTCCACAAGAACAGCCTTAGCGAAAGGCTTCTTGAAGGGAAAGATGTAATTCTGTGAGATGAATTAAAAGAACACAGAGCAGTTTCTCAGAAAGCTTCTTTCCAGTTTTCAGCGGAAGATATTTCCTTTTTCACCATAGCCCTCTATGGGCTTCCAAATATCCCTTTGCCAATTCCACAATAACAGCCTTAGCGAAAGGCTTCTTGAAGGGAAAGATGTAACTCTGTGAGATGAATTAACAGAACACAGAGCAGTTTCTCAGAAAGCTTCTTTCCAGTTTTCAGCGGAAGATATTTCCTTTTTCACCATAGCCCTCTATGGGCTTCCAAATATCCCTTTGCCAATTCCACAAGAACAGCCTTAGCGAAAGGCTTCTTGAAGGGAAAGATGTAACTCTGTGAGATGAATTCACAGAACACAGAGCAGTTTCTCAGAAAGCTTCTTTCCAGTTTTGAACGGAAGATATTTAATTTGTCACCATAGCCCTCTATGGGCTTCCAAATATCCCTTTGCCAATTCCACAAGAACAGCCTTAGCGAAAGGCTTCTTGAAGGGAAAGATGTAACTCTGTGAGATGAATTAACAGAACACAGAGCAGTTTCTCAGAAAGCTTCTTTCCAGTTTTCAGGGGAAGATATTTCCTTTTTCACGGTAGCCCTCTATGGGCTTCCAAATATCCCTTTGCCAATTCCACAAGAACAGCCTTAGCGAAAGGCTTCTTGAAGGGAAAGATGTAACTCTGTGAGATGAATTCACAGAACACAGAGCAGTTTCTCAGAAAGCTTCTTTCCAGTTTTGAACGGAAGATATTTCCTTTTTCACCATAGCCCTCTATAGGCTTCCAAATATCCCTTTGCCAATTCCACAAGAACAGCCTTAGCGAAAGGCTTCTTGAAGGGAAAGATGTAACTCTGTGAGATGAATTAACAGAACACAGAGCAGTTTCTCAGAAAGCTTCTTTCCAGTTTTGAACGGAAGATATTTCTTTTTTCACCATAGCCCTCTAAGGGCTTCCAAATATCCCTTTGCCAATTCCAGAAGAACAGCCTTAGGGAAAGGCTTCTTGAAGGGAAAGATGTAACTCTGTGAGATGAATTCACAGAACACAGAGCAGTTTCTCAGAAAGCTTCTTTCCAGTTTTGAACGGAAGATATTTCCTTTGTCACCATAGCCCTCTATGGGCTTCCAAATATCCCTTTGAAAATTCCACAAGAACAGCCTTAGCGAAAGGCTTCTTGAAGGGAAAGATGTAACTCTGTGAGATGAATTAACAGAACACAGAGCAGTTTCTCAGAAAGCTTCTTTCCAGTTTTGAACGGAAGATATTTCCTTTTTCACCATAGCCCTCTATGGGCTTCCAAATATCCCATTGAAAATTCCACAAGAACAGCCTTAGCGAAAGGCTTCTTGAAGGGAAAGATGTAACTCTGTGAGATGAATTCACAGAACACAGAGCAGTTTCTCAGAAAGCTTCTTTCCAGTTTTGAACGGAAGATATTTCCTTTGTCACCATAGCCCTCTATGGGCTTCCAAATATCCCTTTGAAAATTCCACAAGAACAGCCTTAGCGAAAGGCTTCTTGAAGGGAAAGATGTAACTCTGTGAGATGAATTAACAGAACACAGAGCAGTTTCTCAGAAAGCTTCTTTCCAGTTTTCAGCGGAAGATATTTCCTTTTTCACCATAGCCCTCTATGGGCTTCCAAATATCCGTTTGCCAATTCCACAAGAACAGCCTTATGGAAAGGCTTCTTGAAGGGAAAGATGTAACTCTGTGAGATGAATTCAAAAAACACAGAGCAGTTTCTCAGAAAGCTTCTTTCCAGTTTTGAACGGAAGATATTTCCTTTTTCACCATAGCCCTCTATGGGCTTCCAAATATCCCTTTGCCAATTCCACAAGAACAGCCTTAGCGAAAGGCTTCTTGAAGGGAAAGATGTAACTCTGTGAGATGAATTCACAGAACACAGAGCAGTTTCTCAGAAAGCTTCTTTCCAATTTTGAACGGAAGATATTTCCTTTGTCACCATAGCCCTCTATGGGCTTCCAAATATCCCTCTGAAAATTCCACAAGAACAGCCTTAGCGAAAGGCTTCTTGAAGGGAAAGATGTAACTCTGTGAGATGAATTAACAGAACACAGAGCAGTTTCTCAGAAAGCTTCTTTCCAGTTTTCAGCGGAAGGTATTTCCTTTTTCACCATAGCCCTCTATGGGCTTCCAAATATCCCTTTGCCAATTCCACAAGAATAGCCTTAGATAAAGACTTCTTGAAGGGAAATATGTAACTCTGTGAGATGAATTCACAAAACACAGAGCAGTTTCTCAGAAAGCTTCTTTCCAGTTTTGAACGGAAGATATTTCCTTTTTCACCATAGCCCTCTATGGGCTTCCAAATATCCCTTTGCCAATTCCACAAGAACAGCCTGAGCGAAAGGCTTCTTGAAGGGAAAGATGTAACTCTGTGAGATGAATTCACAGAACACAGAGAAGTTTCTCAGAAAGCTTCTTTCCAGTTTTCAGCGGAAGATATTTCCTTTTTCACCATAGCCCTCTATGGGCTTCCAAATAACCCTTTGCCAATTCCACAAGAACAGCCTTAGCGAAAGGCTTCTTGAAGGGAAAGATGTAACTCTGTGAGATGAATTCACAGAACACAGAGCAGTTTCTCAGAAAGCTTCTTTCCAGTTTTGATCGGAAGATAATTCCTTTTTCACCATAGCCCTCTATGGGCTTCCAAATATCCCCTTGCCAATTCTACAAGAACAGCCTTAGCGAAAGGCTTCTTGAAGGGAAAGATGTAACTCTGTGAGATGAATTAACAGAACACAGAGGAGTTTCTCAGAAAGCTTCTTTCCAGTTTTGAACGGAAGATATTTCCTTTTTCACCATAGCCCTCTATGGGCTTCCAAATATCCCCTTGCCAATTCCACAAGAACAGCGTTAGCGAAAGGCTTCTTGAAGGGAAAGATGTAATTCTGTGAGATGAATTAAAAGAACACAGAGCAGTTTCTCAGAAAGCTTCTTTCCAGTTTTCAGCGGAAGATATTTCCTTTTTCACCATAGCCCTCTATGGGCTTCCAAATATCCCTTTGCCAATTCCGCAAGAACAGCCTTAGCGAAAGGCTTCTTGAAGGGAAAGATGTAACTCTGTGAGATGAATTCACAGAACACAGAGCAGTTTCTCAGAAAGCTTCTTTCCAGTTTTGAACGGAAGATATTTCCTTTTTCACCATGGCCCTCTATGGGCTTCCTAATATCCCTTTGCCAATTCCACAAGAACAGCCTGAGCGAAAGGCTTCCTGAAGGGAAAGATGTAACTCTGTGAGATGAATTAAGAGAACACAGAGCAGTTACTCAGAAAGCTTCTTTCCAGTTTTGAACGGAAGATATTTCCTTTTTCACCATAGCCCTCTAAGGGCTTCCAAATATCACTATGCTAATTCCATAATAACACCCTTAGCGAAAGGCTTCTTGAAGGGAAAGATGTAACTCTGTGAGATGAATTAACAGAACACAGAGCAGTTTCTCAGAAAGCTTCTTTCCAGTTTTGAACGGAAGATATTTCCTTTTTCACCATAGCCCTCTATGTGCTTCCAAATATCACTTTGCCAATTCCACAAGAACAGCCTTAGCGAAGGGCTTCTTGAAGGGAAAGATGTAACTCTGTGAGATGAATTAACAGAACACAGAGCAGTTTCTCAGAAAGCTTCTTTCCAGTTTTGAACGGAAGATATTTCCTTTTTCACCATAGTCCTCTATGGGCTTCCAAATATCCCTTTCCCAATTCCACAAGAACAGCCTTAGCGAAAGGCTTCTTGAAGGGAAAGATGTAACTCTGTGAGATGAATTAACAGAACACAGAGCAGTTTCTCAGAAAGCTTCTTTCCAGTTTTGAACGGAAGATATTTCCTTTTTCACCATAGCCCTCTATGGGCTTCCAAATATCCCTTTGCCAATTCCACAAGAACAGCCTTAGCGAAAGGCTTCTTGAAGGGAAACATGTAACTCTGTGAGATGAATTAAAAGAACACAGAGCAGTTTCTCAGAAAGCTTCTTTCCAGTTTTCAGCGGAAGATATTTCCTTTTTCACCATAGCCCTCTAAGGGCTTCCAAATATCCCTTTGCCAATTCCACAATAACAGCCTTAGCGAAAGGCTTCTTGAAGGGAAAGATGTAACTCTCTGAGATGAATTAACAGAACACAGATCAGTTTCTCAGAAAGCTTCTTTCCAGTTTTCAGCGGAAGATATTTCCTTTTTCATCATAGCCCTCTATGGGCTTCCAAATATCCCTTTGCCAATTCCAGAAGAACAGCCTTAGCGAAAGGCTTCTTGAAGGGAAAGATGTAACTCTGTGAGATGAATTAACAGAACACAGAGCAGTTTCTCAGAAAGCTTCTTTCCAGTTTTGAACGGAAGATATTTCCTTTGTCACCATAGCCCTCTATGGGCTTCCAAATATCCCTTTGAAAATTCCACAAGAACAGCCTTAGCGAAAGGCTTCTTGAAGGGAAAGATGTAACTCTGTGAGATGAATTCACAGAACACAGAGCAGTTTCTCAGAAAGCTTCTTTCCAGTTTTCAGCGGAAGATATTTCCTTTTTCACCATAGCCCTCTATGGGCTTCCAAATATCCCTTTGCCAATTCCACAAGAACAGACTTAGCGAAAGGCTTCTTGAAGGGAAAGATGTAACTCTGTGAGATGAATTCACAAAGCACAGAGCAGTTTCTCAGAAAGCTTCTTTCCAGTTTTGAACGGAAGATATTTCCTTTTTCACCATAGCCCTCTATGGGCTTCCAAATATCCCTTTGCCAATTCCACAAGAACAGCCTTAGCGAAAGGCTTCTTGAAGGGAAACATGTAATTCTGTGAGATGAATTAACAGAACACAGAGCAGTTTCTCAGAAAGCTTCTTTCCAGTTTTGAACGGAAGATATTTCCTTTTTCACCATAGCCCTCTATGGGCTTCCAAATATCCCTTTGCCAATTCCACAAGAACAGCCTTAGGGAAAGGCTTCTTGAAGGGAAAGATGTAACTCTGTGAGATGAATTCACAGAACACAGAGCAGTTTCTCAGAAAGCTTCTTTCCAGTTTTGAACGGAAGATATTTCCTTTGTCACCATAGCCCTCTATGGGCTTCCAAATATCCCTTTGAAAATTCCACAAGAACAGCCTTAGCGAAAGGCTTCTTGAAGGGAAAGATGTAACTCTGTGAGATGAATTAACAGAACACAGAGCAGTGTCTCAGAAAGCTTCTTTCCAGTTTTGAACGGAAGATATTTCCTTTGTCACCATAGCCCTCTATGGGCTTCCAAATATCCCTTTGAAAATTCCACAAGAACAGCCTTAGCGAAAGGCTTCTTGAAGGGAAAGATGTAACTCTGTGAGATGAATTAACAGAACACAGAGCAGTTACTCAGAAAGCTTCTTTCCAGTTTTGAACGGAAAATATTTCCTTTTTCACCATAGCCCTCTATGGGCTTCCAAATATCACTATGCCAATTCCATAATAACAGCCTTAGCGAAAGGCTTCTTGAAGGGAAAGATGTAACTCTGTGAGATGAATTCACAGAACACAGAGCAGTTTCTCAGAAAGCTTCTTTCCAGTTTTGAACGGAAGATATTTCCTTTTTCACCATAGCCCTCTATGGGCTTCCAAATATTACTTTGCCAATTCCACAAGAACAGCCTTAGCGAAGGGCTTCTTGAAGGGAAAGATGTAACTCTGTGAGATGAATTAACAGAACACAGAGCAGTTTCTCAGAAAGCTTCTTTCCAGTTTTGAACGGAAGATATTTCCTTTTTCACCATAGCCCTCTATGGGCTTCCAAATATCCCTTTGCCAATTCCACAAGAACAGCCTTAGCGAAAGGCTTCTTGAAGGGAAAGATGTAACTCTGTGAGATGAATTAACAGAACACAGAGCAGTTTCTCAGAAAGCTTCTTTCCAGTTTTGAACGGAAGATATTTCCTTTGTCACCATAGCCCTCTATGGGCTTCCAAATATCCCTTGAAAATTCCACAAGAACAGCCTTAGCGAAAGGCTTCTTGAAAGGAAAGATGTAACTCTGTGAGATGAATTAACAGAACACAGAGCAGTTTCTCAGAAAGCTTCTTTCCACTTTTCAGCGGAAGATATTTCCTTTTTCACCATAGCCCTCTATGGAATTCCAAATATCCCTTTGCCAATTCCACAAGAACAGCCTTAGCGAAAGGCTTCTTGAAGGGAAAGATGTAACTCTGTGAGATGAATTCACAGAACACAGAGCAGTTTCTCAGAAAGCTTCTTTCCAGTTTTGAACGGAAGATATTTAATTTGTCACCATAGCCCTCTATGGGCTTCCAAATATCCCTTTGCCAATTCCACAAGAACAGCCTTAGCGAAAGGCTTCTTGAAGGGAAAGATGTAACTCTGTGAGATGAATTAACAGAACACAGAGCAGTTTCTCAGAAAGCTTCTTTCCAGTTTTCAGGGGAAGATATTTCCTTTTTCACCATAGCCCTCTATGGGCTTCCAAATATCTCTTTGCCAATTCCACAAGAACAGCCTTAGCGAAAGGCTTCTTGAAGGGAAAGATGTAACTCTGTGAGATGAATTCACAGAACACAGAGCAGTTTCTCAGAAAGCTTCTTTCCAGTTTTGAACGGAAGATATTTCCTTTTTCACCATAGCCCTCTATAGGCTTCCAAATATCCCTTTGCCAATTCCACAAGAACAGCCTTAGCGAAAGGCTTCTTGAAGGGAAAGATGTAACTCTGTGAGATGAATTCACAGAACACAGAGCAGTTTCTCAGAAAGCTTCTTTCCAGTTTTGAACGGAAGATATTTCCTTTGTCACCATAGCCCTCTATGGGCTTCCAAATATCCCTTTGAAAATTCCACAAGAACAGCCTTAGCGAAAGGCTTCTTGAAGGGAAAGATGTAACTCTGTGAGATGAATTAACAGAACACAGAGCAGTTTCTCAGAAAGCTTCTTTCCAGTTTTCAGCGGAAGATATTTCCTTTTTCACCATAGCCCTCTATGGGCTTCCAAATATCCCTTTGCCAATTCCACAAGAACAGCCTTATGGAAAGGCTTCTTGAAGGGAAAGATGTAACTCTGTGAGATGAATTCAAAAAACACAGAGCAGTTTCTCAGAAAGCTTCTTTCCAGTTTTGAACGGAAGATATTTCCTTTTTCAGCATAGCCCTCTATGGGCTTCCAAATATCCCTTTGCCAATTCCACAAGAACAGCTTTAGCGAAAGGCTTCTTGAAGGGAAACATGTAACTCTGTGAGATGAATTAACAGAACACAGAGCAGTTTCTCAGAAAGCTTCTTTCCAGTTTTGAACGGAAGATATTTCCTTTTTCACCATAGCCCTCTATGGGCTTCCAAATATCCCTTTGCCAATTCCACAAGAACAGCCTGAGCGAAAGGCTTCTTGAAGGGAAAGATGTAACTCTGTGAGATGAATTCACAGAACACAGAGAAGTTTCTCAGAAAGCTTCTTTCCAGTTTTGAGCGGAAGATATTTCCTTTTTCACCATAGTCCTCTATGGGCTTCCAAATATCCCTTTGCCAATTCCACAAGAACAGCCTTAGCGAAAGGCTTCTTGAAGGGAAAAATGTAATTCTGTGAGATGAATTAAAAGAACACAGAGCAGTTTCTCAGAAAGCTTCTTTCCAGTTTTCAGCGGAAGATATTTCCTTTTTCACCATAGCCCTCTATGGGCTTCCAAATATCCCTTTGCCAATTCCACAATAACAGCCTTAGCGAAAGGCTTCTTGAAGGGAAAGATGTAACTCTCTGAGATGAATTAACAGAACACAGAGCAGTTTCTCAGAAAGCTTCTTTCCAGTTTTCAGCGGAAGATATTTCCTTTTTCACCATAGCCCTCTATGGGCTTCCAAATATCCCTTTGCCAATTCCACAAGAACCGCCTTAGCGAAAGGCTTCTTGAAGGGAAAGATGTAACTCTGTGAGATGAATTCACAGAACACAGAGCAGTTTCTCAGAAAGCTTCTTTCCAGTTTTGAACGGAAGATATTTAATTTGTCACCATAGCCCTCTATGGGCTTCCAAATATCCCTTTGCCAATTCCACAAGAACAGCCTTAGCGAAAGGCTTCTTGAAGGGAAAGATGTAACTCTGTGAGATGAATTAACAGAACACAGAGCAGTTTCTCAGAAAGCTTCTTTCCAGTTTTCAGGGGAAGATATTTCCTTTTTCACCATAGCCCTCTATGGGCTTCCAAATATCCCTTTGCCAATTCCACAAGAACAGCCTTAGGGAAAGGCTTCTTGAAGGGAAAGATGTAACTCTGTGAGATGAATTCACAGAACACAGAGCAGTTTCTCAGAAAGCTTCTTTCCAGTTTTGAACGGAAGATATTTCCTTTTTCACCATAGCCCTCTATAGGCTTCCAAATATCCCTTCGCCAATTCCACAAGAACAGCCTTAGCGAAAGGCTTCTTGAAGGGAAAGATGTAACTCTGTGAGATGAATTAACAGAACACAGAGCAGTTTCTCAGAAAGCTTCTTTCCAGTTTTGAACGGAAGATATTTCCTTTTTCACCATAGCCCTCTAAGGGCTTCCAAATATCCCTTTGCCAATTCCAGAAGAACAGCCTTAGGGAAAGGCTTCTTGAAGGGAAAGATGTAACTCTGTGAGATGAATTCACAGAACACAGAGCAGTTTCTCAGAAAGCTTCTTTCCAGTTTTGAACGGAAGATATTTCCTTTGTCACCATAGTCCTCTATGGGCTTCCAAATATCCCTTTGAAAATTCCACAAGAACAGCCTTAGCGAAAGGCTTCTTGAAGGGAAAGATGTAACTCTGTGAGATGAATTAACAGAACACAGAGCAGTTTCTCAGAAAGCTTCTTTCCAGTTTTGAACGGAAGATATTTCCTTTGTCACCATAGCCCTCTATGGTCTTCCAAATATCCCTTTGAAAATTCCACAGGAACAGCCTTAGCGAAAGGCTTCTTGAAGGGAAAGATGTAACTCTGTGAGATGAATTCACAGAACACAGAGCAGTTTCTCAGAAAGCTTCTTTCCAGTTTTGAACGGAAGATATTTCCTTTGTCACCATAGCCCTCTATGGGCTTCCAAATATCCCTTTGAAAATTCCACAAGAACAGCCTTAGCGAAAGGCTTCTTGAAGGGAAAGATGTAACTCTGTGAGATGAATTAACAGAACACAGAGCAGTTTCTCAGAAAGCTTCTTTCCAGTTTTCAGCGGAAGATATTTCCTTCTTCACCATAGCCCTCTATGGGCTTCCAAATATCCCTTTGCCAATTCCAAAAGAACAGCCTTATGGAAAGGCTTCTTGAAGGGAAAGATGTAACTCTGTGAGATGAATTCAAAAAACACAGAGCAGTTTCTCAGAAAGCTTCTTTCCAGTTTTGAACGGAAGATATTTCCTTTTTCACCATAGCCCTCTATGGGCTTCCAAATATCCCTTTGCCAATTCCACAAGAACAGCTTTAGCGAAAGGCTTCTTGAAGGGAAACATGTAACTCTGTGAGATGAATTAACAGAACACAGAGCAGTTTCTCAGAAAGCTTCTTTCCAGTTTTGAACGGAAGATATTTCCTTTTTCACCATAGCCCTCTATGGGCTTCCAAATATCCCTTTGCCAATTCCACAAGAACAGAGTGAGCGAAAGGCTTCTTGAAGGGAAAGATGTAACTCTGTGAGATGAATTCACAGAACACAGAGAAGTTTCCCAGAAAGCTTCTTTCCAGTTTTGAGCGGAAGATATTTCCTTTTTCACCATAGTCCTCTATGGGCTTCCAAATATCCCTTTGCCAATTCCACAAGAACAGCCTTAGCGAAAGGCTTCTTGAAGGGAAAAATGTAACTCTGTGAGATGAATTAACAGAACACAGAGCAGTTTCTCAGAAAGCTTCTTTCCAGTTTTGAACGGAAGATATTTCCTTTTTCACCATAGCCCTCTATGGGCTTCCAAATATCACTTTGCCAATTCCACAAGAACAGCCTTAGCGAAGGGCTTCTTGAAGGGAAAGATGTACCTCTGTGAGATGAATTAACAGAACACAGAGCAGTTTCTCAGAAAGCTTCTTTCCAGTTTTCAGCGGAAGATATTTCCTTTTTCACCATAGCCCTCTATGGGCTTCCAAATATCCCTTTGCCAATTCCACAAGAACTGCCTTAGGTAAAGGCTTCTTGAAGGGAAAGATGTAACTCTGTGAGATGAATTCACAAAACACAGAGCAGTTTCTCAGAAAGCCTCTTTCCAGTTTTGAACGGAAGATATTTCCTTTTTCACCATAGCCCTCTATGGGCTTCCAAATATCCCTTTGCCAATTCCACAAGAACAGCTTTAGCGAAAGGCTTCTTGAAGGGAAACATGTAACTCTGTGAGATGAATTAACAGAACACAGAGCAGTTTCTCAGAAAGCTTCTTTCCAGTTTTGAACGGAAGATATTTCCTTTTTCACCATAGCCCTCCATGGGCTTCCAAATATCCCTTTGCCAATTCCACAAGAACAGCCTTAGGGAAAGGCTTCTTGAAGGGAAATATGTAACTCTGTGAGATGAATACAGAAAACACAGAGCAGCTTCTCAGAAAGCTTCTTTCCAGTTTTGAACGGAAGATATTTCCTTTTTCACCATAGCCCTCTATGGGCTTCCAAATATCCCTTTTCCAATTCCACAAGAACAGCCTTAGCGAAAGTCTTCTTGAAGGGAAAGATGTAACTCTGTGAGATGAATTAAAAGAACACAGAGCAGTTTCTCAGAAAGCTTCTTTCCAGTTTTCAGCGGAAGATATTTCTTTTTTCACCATAGCCCTCTATGCGCTTCCAAATATCCCTTTGCCAATTCCACAAGAACAGCCTTAGCGAAAGGCTTCTTGAAGGGAAAGATGTAACTCTGTGAGATGAATTAACAGAACACAGAGCAGTTTCTCAGAAAGCTTCTTTCCAGTTTTCAGGGGAAGATATTTCCTTTTTCACCATAGCCCTCTATGGGCTTCCAAATATCCCTTTGCCAATTCCACAAGAACAGCCTTAGCGAAAGGCTTCTTGAAGGGAAATATGTAACTCAGTGAGATGAATTAACAGAACACAGAGCAGTTTCTCAGAAAGCTTCTTTCCAGTTTTCAGGGGAAGATATTTCCTTTTTCACCATAGCCCTCTATGGGCTTCCAAATATCCCTTTGCCAATTCCACAAGAACAGCCTTAGCGAAAGGCTTCTTGAAGGGAAACATGTAACCCTGTGAGATGAATTAAGAGAACACAGAGCAGTTTCTCAGAAAGCTTCTTTCCAGTTTTGAACGGAAGATATTTCCTTTTTCACCATGGCCCTCTATGGGCTTCCAAATATCCCTTTGCCAATTCCACAAGAACAGCCTGAGCGAAAGGCTTCTTGAAGGGAAAGATGTAACTCTGTGAGATGAATTCACAGAACACAGAGCAGTTTCTCAGAAAGCTTCTTTCCAGTTTTGAACGGAAGATATTTCCTTTTTCACCATAGCCCTCTATGGGCTTCCAAATATCCCTTTGCCAATTCCACAAGAACAGCCTTAGCGAAAGTCTTCTTGAAGGGAAAGATGTAACTCTGTGAGATGAATTAACAGAACACAGAGCAGTTTCTCAGAAAGTTTCTTTCCAGTTTTGAACGGAAGATAATTCCTTTTTCACCATAGCCCTCTATGGGCTTCCAAATATCCCTTTGCCAATTCCACAATAACAGCCTTAGCGAAAGGCTTCTTGAAGGGAAAGATGTAACTCTGTGAGATGAATTAAGAGAACACAGAGCAGTTACTCAGAAAGCTTCTTTCCAGTTTTGAACGGAAGATATTTCCTTTTTCACCATAGCCCTCTATGGGCTTCCAAATATCACTGTGCCAATTCCATAATAACACCCTTAGCGAAAGGCTTCTTGAAGGGAAAGATGTAACTCTGTGAGATGAATTCACAGAACACAGAGCAGTTTCTCAGAAAGCTTCTTTCCAGTTTTGAACGGAAGATATTTCCTTTTTCACCATAGCCCTCTATGGGCTTCCAAATATCCCTTTGCCAATTCCACAAGAACAGAGTGAGCGAAAGACTTCTTGAAGGGAAAGATGTAACTCTGTGAGATGAATTCACAGAACACAGAGAAGTTTCTCAGAAAGCTTCTTTCCAGTTTTGAGCGGAAGATATTTCCTTTTTCACCATAGCCCTCTATGGGCTTCCAAATATCCCTTTTCCAATTCCACAAGAACAGCCTTAGCGAAAGGCTTCTTGAAGGGAAAGATGTAACTCTGTGAGATGAATTAAAAGAACACAGAGCAGTTTCTCAGAAAGCTTCTTTCCAGTTTTCAGCGGAAGATATTTCTTTTTTCACCATAGCCCTCTATGCGCTTCCAAATATCCCTTTGCCAATTCCACAAGAACAGCCTTAGCGAAAGGCTTCTTGAAGGGAAACATGTAACTCTGTGAGATGAATTAACAGAACACAGAGCAGTTTCTCAGAAAGCTTCTTTCCAGTTTTCAGGGGAAGATATTTCCTTTTTCACCATAGCCCTCTATGGGCTTCCAAATATCCCTTTGCCAATTCCACAAGAACAGCCTTAGCGAAAGGCTTCTTGAAGGGAAATATGTAACTCAGTGAGATGAATTAACAGAACACAGAGCAGTTTCTCAGAAAGCTTCTTTCCAGTTTTCAGGGGAAGATATTTCCTTTTTCACCATAGCCCTCTATGGGCTTCCAAATATCCCTTTGCCAATTCCACAAGAACAGCCTTAGCGAAAGGCTTCTTGAAGGGAAACATGTAACCCTGTGAGATGAATTAAGAGAACACAGAGCAGTTTCTCAGAAAGCTTCTTTCCAGTTTTGAACGGAAGATATTTCCTTTTTCACCATGGCCCTCTATGGGCTTCCAAATATCCCTTTGCCAATTCCACAAGAACAGCCTGAGCGAAAGGCTTCTTGAAGGGAAAGATGTAACTCTGTGAGATGAATTCACAGAACACAGAGCAGTTTCTCAGAAAGCTTCTTTCCAGTTTTGAGCGGAAGATATTTCCTTTTTCACCATAGCCCTCTATGGGCTTCCAAATATCCCTTTGCCAATTCCACAAGAACAGCCTTAGCGAAAGTCTTCTTGAAGGGAAAGATGTAACTCCGTGAGATGAATTAACAGAACACAGAGCAGTTTCTCAGAAAGTTTCTTTCCAGTTTTGAACGGAAGATAATTCCTTTTTCACCATAGCCCTCTATGGGCTTCCAAATATCCCTTTGCCAATTCCACAATAACAGCCTTAGCGAAAGGCTTCTTGAAGAGAAAGATGTAACTCTGTGAGATGAATTAAGAGAACACAGAGCAGTTACTCAGAAAGCTTCTTTCCAGTTTTGAACGGAAGATATTTCCTTTTTCACCATAGCCCTCTATGGGCTTCCAAATATCACTATGCCAATTCCATAATAACACCCTTAGCGAAAGGCTTCTTGAAGGGAAACATGTAACTCTGTGAGATGAATTCACAGAACACAGAGCAGTTTCTCAGAAAGCTTCTTTCCAGTTTTGAACGGAAGATATTTCCTTTTTCACCATAGCCCTCTATGGGCTTCCAAATATCCCTTTGCCAATTCCACAAGAACAGAGTGAGCGAAAGGCTTCTTGAAGGGAAAGATGTAACTCTGTGAGATGAATTCACAGAACACAGAGAAGTTTCTCAGAAAGCTTCTTTCCAGTTTTGAGCGGAAGATATTTCCTTTTTCACCATAGTCCTCTATGGGCTTCCAAATATCCCTTTGCCAATTCCACAAGAACAGCCTTAGCGAAAGGCTTCTTGAAGGGAAAAATGTAACTCTGTGAGATGAATTGACAGAACACAGAGCAGTTTCTCAGAAAGCTTCTTTCCAGTTTTGAACGGAAGATATTTCCTTTTTCACCATAGCCCTCTATGGGCTTCCAAATATCACTTTGCCAATTCCACAAGAACAGCCTTAGCGAAGGGCTTCTTGAAGGGAAAGATGTACCTCTGTGAGATGAATTAACAGAACACAGAGCAGTTTCTCAGAAAGCTTCTTTCCAGTTTTCAGCGGAAGATATTTCCTTTTTCACCATAGCCCTCTATGGGCTTCCAAATATCCCTTTGCCAATTCCACAAGAACAGCCTTCGGGAAAGGCTTCTTGAAGGGAAAGTTGTAACTCTGTGAGATGAATTCACAAAACACAGAGCAGTTTCTCAGAAAGCTTCTTTCCAGTTTTGAACGGAAGATATTTCCTTTTTCACCATAACCCTCTATGGGCTTCCAAATATCCCTTTGCCAATTCCACAAGAACAGCTTTAGCGAAAGGCTTCTTGAAGGGAAACATGTAACTCTGTGAGATGAATTAACAGAACACAGAGCAGTTTCTCAGAAAGCTTCTTTCCAGTTTTGAACGGAAGATATTTCCTTTTTCACCATAGCCCTCCATGGGCTTCCAAATATCCCTTTGCCAATTCCACAAGAACAGCCTTAGGGAAAGGCTTCTTGAAGGGAAATATGTAACTCTGTGAGATGAATTCAGAAAACACAGAGCAGCTTCTCAGAAAGCTTCTTTCCAGTTTTGAACGGAAGATATTTCCTTTTTCACCATAGCCCTCTATGGGCTTCCAAATATCCCTTTTCCAATTCCACAAGAACAGCCTTAGCGAAAGGCTTCTTGAAGGGAAAGATGTAACTCTGTGAGATGAATTAAAAGAACACAGAGCAGTTTCTCAGAAAGCTTCTTTCCAGTTTTCAGCGGAAGATATTTCTTTTTTCACCATAGCCCTCTATGCGCTTCCAAATATCCCTTTGCCAATTCCACAAGAACAGCCTTAGCGAAAGGCTTCTTGAAGGGAAAGATGTAACTCTGTGAGATGAATTAACAGAACACAGAGCAGTTTCTCAGAAAGCTTCTTTCCAGTTTTCAGGGGAAGATATTTCCTTTTTCACCATAGCCCTCTATGGGCTTCCAAATATCCCTTTGCCAATTCCACAAGAACAGCCTTAGCGAAAGGCTTCTTGAAGGGAAAGATGTAACTCTGTGAGATGAATTAACAGAACACAGAGCAGTTTCTCAGAAAGCTTCTTTCCAGTTTTCAGGGGAAGATATTTCCTTTTTCACCATAGCCCTCTATGGGCTTCCAAATATCCCTTTGCCAATTCCACAAGAACAGCCTGAGCGAAAGGCTTCTTGAAGGGAAAGATGTAACTCTGTGAGATGAATTCACAGAACACAGAGCAGTTTCTCAGAAAGCTTCTTTCCAGTTTTGAGCGGAAGATATTTCCTTTTTCACCATAGCCCTCTATGGGCTTCCAAATAAACCTTTGCCAATTCCACAAGAACAGCCTTAGCGAAAGTCTTCTTGAAGGGAAAGATGTAACTCCGTGAGATGAATTAACAGAACACAGAGCAGTTTCTCAGAAAGTTTCTTTCCAGTTTTGAACGGAAGATAATTCCTTTTTCACCATAGCCCTCTATGGGCTTCCAAATATCCATTTGCCAATTCCACAATAACAGCCTTAGCGAAAGGCTTCTTGAAGGCAAAGATGTAACTCTGTGAGATGAATTAAGAGAACACAGAGCAGTTACTCAGAAAGCTTCTTTCCAGTTTTGAACGGAAGATATTTCCTTTTTCACCATAGCCCTCTATGGGCTTCCAAATATCACTATGCCAATTCCATAATAACACCCTTAGCGAAAGGCTTCTTGAAGGGAAAGATGTAACTCTGTGAGATGAATTCACAGAACACAGAGCAGTTTCTCAGAAAGCTTCTTTCCAGTTTTGAACGGAAGATATTTCCTTTTTCACCATAGCCCTCTATGGGCTTCCAAATATCCCTTTGCCAATTCCACAAGAACAGCCTTAGCGAAGGGCTTCTTGAAGGGAAAGATGTAACTCTGTGAGATGAATTAACAGAACACAGAGCAGTTTCTCAGAAAGCTTCTTTCCAGTTTTGAACGGAAGATATTTCCTTTTTCACCATAGCCATCTATGGGCTTCCAAATATCCCTTTCCCAATTCCACAAGAACAGCCTTAGCGAAAGGCTATTGAAGGAAAAGATGTAACTCTGTGAGATGAATTAACAGAACACAGAGCAGTTTCTCCGAAAGCTTCTTTCCAGTTTTGAACGGAAGATATTTCCTTTTTCACCATAGCCCTCTATGGGCTTCCAAATATCCCTTTGCCAATTCCACAAGAACAGCCTGAGCGAAAGGCTTCTTGAAGAGAAAGATGTAACTCTGTGAGATGAATTCACAGAACACAGAGAAGTTTCTCAGAAAGCTTCTTTCCAGTTTTGAGCGGAAGATATTTCCTTTTTCACCATAGCCCTCTATGGGCTTCCAAATATCCCTTTGCCAATTCCACAAGAACAGCCTTAGCGAAAGGCTTCTTGAAGGGAAAGATGTAAATCTGTGAGATGAATTAACAGAACACAGAGCAGTTTCTCAGAAAGCTTCTTTCCAGTTTTCAGGGGAAGATATTTCCTTTTTCACCATAGCCCTCTATGGGCTTCCAAATATCCCTTTGCCAATTCCACAAGAACAGCCTTAGCGAAAGGCTTCTTAAAGGGAAATATGTAACTCTGTGAGATGAATTAAGACAACACAGAGTAGTTTCTCAGAAAGCTTCTTTCCAGTTTTCAGCGGAAGATATTTCCTTTTTCACCATAGCCCTCTATGGGCTTCCAAATATCCCTTTGCCAATTCCACAAGAACAGCCTTAGCGAAAGGCTTCTTGAAGGGAAACATGTAACCCTGTGAGATGAATTAAGAGAACACAGGGCAGTTTCTCAGAAAGCTTCTTTCCAGTTTTGAAGGGAAGATATTTCCTTTTTCACCATGGCCCTCTATGGGCTTCCAAATATCCCTTTGCCAATTCCACAAGAACAGCCTGAGCGAAAGGCTTCTTGAAGGGAAAGATGTAACTCTGTGAGATGAATTAACAGAACACAGAGCAGTTTCTCAGAAAGCTTCTTTCCAGTTTTGAACGGAAGATATTTCCTTTTTCACCATAGCCCTCTATGGGCTTCCAAATATCCCTTTCCCAATTCCACAAGAACAGCCTTAGCGAAAGGCTATTGAAGGAAAACATGTAACTCTGTGAGATGAATTAACAGAACACAGAGCAGTTTCTCCGAAAGCTTCTTTCCAGTTTTGAGCGGAAGATATTTCCTTTTTCACCATAGCCCTCTATGGGCTTCCAAATATCCCTTTGCCAATTCCACAAGAACAGCCTTAGCGAAAGGCTTCTTGAAGGGAAAGATGTAACTCTGTGAGATGAATTAACAGAACACAGAGCAGTTTCTCAGAAAGCTTCTTTCCAGTTTTCAGGGGAAGATATTTCCTTTTTCACCATAGCCCTCTATGGGCTTCCAAATATCCCTTTGCCAATTCCACAAGAACAGCCTTAGCGAAAGGCTTCTTGAAGGGAAATATGTAACTCTGTGAGATGAATTAACAGAACACAGAGCAGTTTCTCAGAAAGCTTCTTTCCAGTTTTCAGGGGAAGATATTTCCTTTTTCACCATAGCCCTCTATGGGCTTCCAAATATCCCTTTGCCAATTCCACAAGAACAGCCTTAGCGAAAGGCTTCTTGAAGGGAAACATGTAACACTGTGAGATGAATTAAGAGAACACAGAGCAGTTTCTCAGAAAGCTTCTTTCCAGTTTTGAACGGAAGATATTTCCTTTTTCACCATGGCCCTCTATGGGCTTCCAAATATCCCTTTGCCAATTCCACAAGAACAGCCTGAGCGAAAGGCTTCTTGAAGGGAAAGATGTAACTCTGTGAGATGAATTCACAGAACACAGAGCAGTTTCTCAGAAAGCTTCTTTCCAGTTTTGAGCGGAAGATATTTCCTTTTTCACCATAGCCCTCTATGGGCTTCCAAATATCCCTTTGCCAATTCCACAAGAACAGCCTTAGCGAAAGTCTTCTTGAAGGGAAAGATGTAACTCCGTGAGATGAATTAACAGAACACAGAGCAGTTTCTCAGAAAGTTTCTTTTCAGTTTTGAACGGAAGATAATTCCTTTTTCACCATAGCCCTCTATGGGCTTCCAAATATCCCTTTGCCAATTCCACAATAACAGCCTTAGCGAAAGGCTTCTTGAAGGGAAAGATGTAACTCTGTGAGATGAATTAAGAGAACACAGAGCAGTTACTCAGAAAGCTTCTTTCCAGTTTTGAACGGAAGATATTTCCTTTTTCACCATAGCCCTCTATGGGCTTCCAAATATCACTATGCCAATTCCATAATAACACCCTTAGCGAAAGGCTTCTTGAAGGGAAAGATGTAACTCTGTGAGATGAATTAACAGAACACAGAGCAGTTTCTCAGAAAGCTTCTTTCCAGTTTTGAACGGAAGATATTTCCTTTTTCACCATAGCCCTCTATGGGCTTCCAAATATCCCTTTGCCAATTCCACAAGAACAGCCTTAGCGAAGGGCTTCTTGAAGGGAAATATGTAACTCTGTGAGATGAATTAAGAGAACACAGAGCAGTTTCTCAGAAAGCTTCTTTCCAGTTTTCAGCGGAAGATATTTCCTTTTTCACCATAGCCCTCTATGGGCTTCCAAATATCCCTTTGCCAATTCCACAAGAACAGCCTTAGCGAAAGGCTTCTTGAAGGGAAACATGTAACCCTGTGAGATGAATTAAGAGAACACAGGGCAGTTTCTCAGAAAGCTTCTTTCCAGTTTTGAAGGGAAGATATTTCCTTTTTCACCATGGCCCTCTATGGGCTTCCAAATATCCCTTTGCCAATTCCACAAGAACAGCCTGAGCGAAAGGCTTCTTGAAGGGAAAGATGTAACTCTGTGAGATGAATTCACAGAACACAGAGCAGTTTCTCAGAAAGCTTCTTTCCAGTTTTGAGCGGAAGATATTTCCTATTTCACCATAGCCCTCTATGGGCTTCCAAATATCCCTTTGCCAATTCCACAAGAACAGCCTTAGCGAAAGTCTTCTTGAAGGGAAAGATGTAACTCCGTGAGATGAATTAACAGAACACAGAGCAGTTTCTCAGAAAGCTTCTTTCCAGTTTTGAAAGGAAGATATTTCCTTTTTCACCATAGCCCTCTATGGACTTCCAAATATCCCTTTGCCAATTCCACAAGAACAGCCTTAGCGAAGGGCTTCTTGAAGGGAAAGATGTAACTCTGTGAGATGAATTAACAGAACACAGAGCAGTTTCTCAGAAAGCTTCTTTCCAGTTTTGAACGGAAGATATTTCCTTTTTCAACATAGCCATCTATGGGCTTCCAAATATCACTATGCCAATTCCATAATAACAGCCTTAGCGAAAGGCTTCTTGAAGGGAAAGATGTAACTCTGTGAGATGAATTCACAGAACACAGAGCAGTTTCTCAGAAAGCTTCTTTCCAGTTTTGAACGGAAGATATTTCCTTTTTCACCATAGCCCTCTATGGGCTTCCAAATATCACTTTGCCAATTCCACAAGAACAGCCTTAGCGAAGGGCTTCTTGAAGGGAAAGATGTAACTCTGTGAGATGAATTCACAGAACACAGAGCAGTTTCTCAGAAAGCTTCTTTCCAGTTTTGAACGGAAGATATTTCCTTTTTCACCATAGCCCTCTATGGGCTTCCAAATATCCCTTTCCCAATTCCACAAGAACAGCCTTAGCGAAAGGCTATTGAAGGAAAAGATGTAACTCTGTGAGATGAATTAACAGAACACAGAGCAGTTTCTCCGAAAGCTTCTTTCCAGTTTTAAAGGGAAGATATTTCCTTTTTCACCATAGCCCTCTATGGGCTTCCAAATATCCCTTTGCCAATTCCACAAGAACAGCCTTAGCGAAAGGCTTCTTGAAGGGAAACATGTAACTCTGTGAGATGAATTAAAAGAACACAGAGCAGTTTCTCAGAAAGCTTCTTTCCAGTTTTCAGCGGAAGATATTTCCTTTTTCACCATAGCCCTCTATGGGCTTCCAAATATCCCTTTGCCAATTCCACAATAACAGCCTTAGCGAAAGGCTTCTTGAAGGGAAAGATGTAACTCTGTGAGATGAATTCACAGAACACAGAGAAGTTTCTCAGAAAGCTTCTTTCCAGTTTTGAGCGGAAGATATTTCCTTTTTCACCATAGCCCTCTATGGGCTTCCAAATAACCCTTTTCCAATTCCACAAGAACAGCCTTAGCGAAAGGCATCTTCAAGGGAAATATGTAACTCTGTGAGATGAATTCACAGAACACAGAGCAGTTTCTCAGAAAGCTTCTTTCCAGTTTTGAACGGAAGATATTTCCTTTTTCACCATAGCCCTCTATGGGCTTCCAAATATCCCCTTGCCAATTACACAAGAACAGCCTTAGCGAAAGGCTTCTTGAAGGGAGAGATGTAAGTCTGTGAGATGAATTAACAGAACACAGAGCAGTTTCTCAGAAAGCTTCTTTCCAGTTTTGAACGGAAGATATTTCCTTTTTCACCATAGCCCTCTATGGGCTTCCAAATATCCCTTTGCCAATTCCACAAGAACAGCCTTAGCGAAAGGCTTCTTGAAGGGAAAGATGTAACTCTGTGAGATGAATTAAAAGAACACAGAGCAGTTTCTCAGAAAGCTTCTTTCCAGTTTTCAGCGGAAGATATTTCCTTTTTCACCTTAGCCCTCTATGCGCTTCCAAATATCCCTTTGCCAATTCCACAAGAACAGCCTTAGCGAAAGGCTTCTTTTAGGGAAAGATGTAACTCGGGGAGATGAATTCACAGAACACAGAGCAGTTTCTCAGAAAGCTTCTTTCCAGTTTTGAACGGAAGATATTTCCTTTTTCACCATAGCCCTCTATGGGCTTCCAAATATCACTTTGCCAATTCGACAAGAACAGCCTTAGCGAAGGGCTTCTTGAAGGGAAAGATGTAACTCTGTGAGATGAATTAACAGATCACAGAGCAGTTTCTCAGAAAGCTTCTTTCCAGTTTTGAACGGAAGATATTTCCTTTTTCACCATAGCCCTCTATGGGCTTCCAAATATCCCTTTCCCAATTCCACAAGAACAGCCTTAGCGAAAGGCTTCTTGAAGGGAAAGTTGTAACTCTGTGAGATGAATTAACAGAACACAGAGCAGTTTCCCGAAAACTTCTTTCCAGTTTTGAACGGAAGATATTTCCTTTTTCACCATAGCCCTCTATGGGCTTCCAAATATCCCTTTGCCAATTCCACATGAACAGCCTTAGCGAAAGGCTTCTTGAAGGGAAAGATGTAACTCTGTGAGATGAATTCACAGAACACAGAGCAGTTTCTCAGAAAGCTTCTTTCCAGTTTTGAACGGAAGATATTTCCTTTTTCACCATAGACCTCTATGGGCTTCCAAATATCCCTTTGCCAATTCCACAAGAACAGCTTTAGCGAAAGGCTTCTTTAAGGGAAACATGAAACTCTGTGAGATGAATTAACAGAACACAGAGCAGTTTCTCAGAAAGCTTCTTTCCAGTTTTGAACGGAAGATATTTCCTTTTTCACCATAGCCCTCTATGGGCTTCCAAATATCCCTTTGCCAATTCCACAAGAACAGCCTGAGCGAAAGGCTTCTTGAAGGGAAAGATGTAACTCTGTGAGATGAATTCACAGAACACAGAGAAGTTTCTCAGAAAGCTTCTTTCCAGTTTTGAGCGGAAGATATTTCCTTTTTCACCATAGCCCTCTATGCGATTCCAAATATCCCTTTGCCAATTCCACAAGAACAGCCTTAGCGAAAGGCTTCTTGAAGGGAAAGATGTAACTCTGTGAGATGAATTAACAGAACACAGAGCAGTTTCTCAGAAAGCTTCTTTCCAGTTTTGAACGGAAGATATTTCCTTTTTCACCATAGCCCTCTATGGGCTTCCAAATATCCCTTTGCCAATTCCACAAGAACAGCCTTAGCGAAAGGCTTCTTGAAGGGAAAGATGTAACTCTGTGAGATGAATTCACAGAACACAGAGCAGTTTCTCAGAAAGCTTCTTTCCAGTTTTGAACGGAAGATATTTCCTTTTTCACCATAGCCCTCTATGGGCTTCCAAATATCCCCTTGCCAATTCCACAAGAACAGCCTTAGCGAAAGGCTTCTTGAAGGGAAAGATGTAACTCTGTGAGATGAATTAAGAGAACACAGAGCAGTTTCTCAGAAAGCTTCTTTCCAGTTTTGAACGGAAGATATTTCCTTTTTCACCATGGCCCTCTATGGGCTTCCAAATATCCCTTTACCAATTCCACAAGAACAGCCTGAGCGAAAGGCTTCTTGAAGGGAAAGATGTAACTCTGTGAGATGAATTAACAGAACACAGAGCAGTTTCTCAGAAAGCTTCTTTCCAGTTTTCAGGGGAAGATATTTCCTTTTTCACCATAGCCCTCTATGGGCTTCCAAATATCCCTTTGCCAATTCCACAAGAACAGCCTTAGCGAAAGGCTTCTTGAAGGGAAACATGTAACCCTGTGAGATGAATTAAGAGAACACAGAGCAGTTTCTCAGAAAGCTTCTTTCCAGTTTTGAACGGAAGATATTTCCTTTTTCACCATGGCCCTCTATGGGCTTCCAAATATCCCTTTGCCAATTCCACAAGAAGAGCCTGAGCGAAAGGCTTCTTGAAGGGAAAGATGTAACTCTGTGAGACGAATTCACACAACACAGAGCAGTTTCTCAGAAAGCTTCTTTCCAGTTTTGAGCGGAAGATATTTCCTTTTTCACCATAGCCCTCTATGGGCTTCCAAATATCCCTTTGCCAATTCCACAAGAACAGCCTTAGCGAAAGTCTTCTTGAAGGGAAAGATGTAACTCTGTGAGATGAATTCACAGAACACAGAGCAGTTTCTCAGAAAGCTTCTTTCCAGTTTTGAACGGAAGATATTTCCTTTTTCACCATAGCCCTCTATGGGCTTCCAAATATCACTTTGCCAATTCCACAAGAACAGCCTTAGCGAAGGGCTTCTTGAAGGGAAAGATGTAACTCTGTGAGATGAATTAACAGAACACAGAGCAGTTTCTCAGAAAGCTTCTTTCCAGTTTTGAACGGAAGATATTTCCTTTTTCACCATAGCCCTCTAGGGGTTCCAAATATCCCTTTCCCAATTCCACAAGAACAGCCTTAGCGAAAGGCTATTGAAGGAAAAGATGTAACTCTGTAAGATGAATTAACAGAACACAGAGCAGTTTCTCCGAAAGCTTCTTTCCAGTTTTGAACGGAAGATATTTCCTTTTTCACCATAGCCCTCTATGGGCTTCCAAATATCCCTTTGCCAATTCCACAAGAACAGCCTGAGCGAAAGGCTTCTTGAAGGGAAAGATGTAACTCTGTGAGATGAATTAACAGAACACAGAGCAGTTTCTCAGAAAGCTTCTTTCCAGTTTTCAGCGGAAGATATTTCCTTTTTCACCATAGCCCTCTATGGGCTTCCAAATATCCCTTTGCCAATTCCACAAGAACAGCCTTAGGGAAAGGCTTCTTGAAGGGAAAGATGTAACTCTGTGAGATGAATTCACAAAACACAGAGCAGTTTCTCAGAAAGCTTCTTTCCAGTTTTGAACGGAAGATATTTCCTTTTTCACCATAGCCCTCTAAGGGCTTCCAAATATCCCTTTGCCAATTCCACAAGAACAGCTTTAGCGAAAGGCTTCTTGAAGGGAAAGATGTAACTCTGTGAGATGAATTAACAGAACACACAGCAGTATCTCAGAAAGCTTCTTTCCAGTTTTCAGGGGAAGATATTTCCTTTTTCACCATAGCCCTCTATGGGCTTCCAAATATCCCTTTGCCAATTCCACAAGAACAGCCTTGGCGAAAGGCTTCTTGAAGGGAAATATGTAACTCTGTGAGACGAATTAACAGAACACAGAGCAGTTTCTCAGAAAGCTTCTTTCCAGTTTTGAGCGGAAGATATTTCCTTTTTCACCGTAGCCCTCTATGGGCTTCCAAATATCCCTTTGCCAATTCCACAAGAACAGCCTTAGCGAAAGTCTTCTTGAAGGGAAAGATGTAACTCCGTGAGATGAATTAACAGAACACAGAGCAGTTTCTCAGAAAGCTTCTTTCCAGTTTTGAACGGAAGATATTTCCTTTTTCACCATAGCCCTCTATGGGCTTCCAAATATCCCTTTGCCAATTCCACAAGAACAGCCTTAGCGAAAGGCTTCTTGAAGGGAAAGATGTAACTCTGTGAGATGAATTAAGAGAACACAGAGCAGTTACTCAGAAAGCTTCTTTCCAGTTTTGAACGGAAGATATTTCCTTTTTCACCATAGCCCTCTATGGGCTTCCAAATATCACTATGCCAATTCCATAATAACAGCCTTAGCGAAAGGCTTCTTGAAGGGAAAGATGTAACTCTGTGAGATGAATTCACAGAACACAGAGCAGTTTCTCAGAAAGCTTCTTTCCAGTTTTGAACGGAAGATATTTCCTTTTTCACCATAGCCCTCTATGGGCTTCCAAATATCCCTTTGCCAATTCCACAAGAACAGCCTTAGCGAAGGGCTTCTTGAAGGGAAAGATGTAACTCTGTGAGATGAATTAACAGAACACAGAGCAGTTTCTCAGAAAGCTTCTTTCCAGTTTTGAACGGAAGATATTTCCTTTTTCACCATAGCCCTCTAGGGGTTCCAAATATCCCTTTCCCAATTCCACAACAACAGCCTTAGCGAAAGGCTATTGAAGGAAAAGATGTAACTCTGTGAGATGAATTAACAGAACACAGAGCAGTTTCTCTGAAAGCTTCTTTCCAGTTTTGAACGGAAGATATTTCCTTTTTCACCATAGCCCTCTATGGGCTTCCAAATATCCCTTTGCCAATTCCACAAGAACAGCCTTAGCGAAAGGCTTCTTGAAGGGAAACATGTAACACTGTGAGATGAATTAACAGAACACAGAGCAGTTTCTCAGAAAGCTTCTTTCCAGTTTTGAACGGAAGATATTTCCTTTTTCACCATAGCCCTCTATGGGCTTCCAAATATCCCTTTGCCAATTCCACAAGAACAGCCTGAGCGAAAGGCTTCTTGAAGGGAAAGATGTAACTCTGTGAGATGAATTCACAGAACACAGAGAAGTTTCTCAGAAAGCTTCTTTCCAGTTTTGAGCGGAAGATATTTACTTTTTCACCATAGCCCTCTATGGGATTCCAAATATCCCTTTGCCAATTCCACAAGAACAGCCTTAGCGAAAGGCTTGTTGAAGGGAAAGATGTAACTCTGTGAGATGAATTAACAGAACACAGAGCAGTTTCTCAGAAAGCTTCTTTCCAGTTTTCAGGGGAAGATATTTCCTTTTTCACCATAGCCCTCTATGGGATTCCAAATATCCCTTTGCCAATTCCACAAGAACAGCCTTAGCGAAAGGCTTCTTGAAGGGAAATATGTAACTCTGTGAGATGAATTAACAGAACACAGAGCAGTTTCTCAGAAAGCTTCTTTCCAGTTTTCAGGGGAAGATATTTCCTTTTTCACCATAGCCCTCTATGGGCTTCCAAATATCCCTTTGCCAATTCCACAAGAACAGCCTTAGCGAAAGGCTTCTTGAAGGGAAGCATGTAACCCTGTGAGATGAATTAAGAGAACACAGAGCAGTTTCTCAGAAAGCTTCTTTCCAGTTTTGAACGGAAGATATTTCCTTTTTCACCATGGCCCTCTATGGGCTTCCAAATATCCCTTTGCCAATTCCACAAGAACAGCCTGAGCGAAAGGCTTCTTGAAGGGAAAGATGTAACTCTCTGAGATGAATTCACAGAACACAGAGCAGTTTCTCAGAAAGCTTTTTTCCAGTTTTGAGCGGAAGATATTTCCTTTTTCACCATAGCCCTCTATGGGCTTCCAAATATCCCTTTGCCAATTCCACAAGAACAGCCTTAGCGAAAGTCTTCTTGAAGGGAAAGATGTAACTCCGTGAGATGAATTAACAGAATACAGAGCAGTTTCTCAGAAAGCTTCTTTCCAGTTTTGAACGGAAGATATTTCCTTTTTCACCATAGCCCTCTATGGGCTTCCAAATATCCCTTTGCCAATTCCACAAGAACAGCCTTAGCGAAAGGCTTCTTGAAGGGAAACATGTAACCCTGTTAGATGAATTAAGAGAACACAGAGCAGTTACTCAGAAAGCTTCTTTCCAGTTTTGAACGGAAGATATTTCCTTTTTCACCATAGCCCTCTATGGGCTTCCAAATATCACTATGCCAATTCCATAATAACAGCCTTAGCGAAAGGCTTCTTGAAGGGAAAGATGTAACTCTGTGAGATGAATTCACAGAACACAGAGCAGTTTCTCAGAAAGCTTCTTTCCAGTTTTGAACGGAAGATATTTCCTTTTTCACCATAGCCCTCTATGGGCTTCCAAATATCACTTTGCCAATTCCACAAGAACAGCCTTAGCGAAGGGCTTCTTGAAGGGAAAGATGTAACTCTGTGAGATGAATTAACAGAACACAGAGCAGTTTCTCAGAAAGCTTCTTTCCAGTTTTCAGGGGAAGATATTTCCTTTTTCACCATAGCCCTCTATGGGCTTCCAAATATCCCTTTGCCAATTCCACAAGAACAGCCTTAGCGAAAGGCTCCTTGAAGGGAAATATGTAACTCTGTGAGATGAATTAACAGAACACAGAGCAGTTTCTCAGAAAGCTTCTTTGCAGTTTTGAACGGAAGATATTTCCTTTTTCACCATAGCCCTCTAAGGGCTTCCAAATATCCCTTTGCCAATTCCACACGAACAGCTTTAGCGAAAGGCTTCTTGAAGGGAAACATGTAACTCTGTGAGATGAATTAACAGAACACAGAGCAGTTTCTCAGAAAGCTTCTTTCCAGTTTTGAACGGAAGATATTTCCTTTTTCACCATAGCCCTCTATGGGCTTCCAAATATCCCTTTGCCAATTCCACAAGAACAGCCTGAGCGAAAGGCTTCTTGAAGGGAAAGATGTAACTCTGTGAGATGAATTCACAGAACACAGAGAAGTTTCTCAGAAAGCTTCTTTCCAGTTTTGAGCGGAAGATATTTCCTTTTTCACCATAGCCCTCTATGGGCTTCCAAATATCCCTTTGCCAATTCCACAAGAACAGCCTTAGCGAAAGTCTTCTTGAAGGGAAAGATGTAACTCCGTGAGATGAATTAACAGAACACAGAGCAGTTTCTCAGAAAGCTTCTTTCCAGTTTTGAACGGAAGATATTTCCTTTTTCACCATAGCCCTCTATGGGCTTCCAAATATCCCTTTGCCAATTCCACAAGAACAGCCTTAGCGAAAGGCTTCTTGAAGGGAAAGATGTAACTCTGTGAGATGAATTAAGAGAACACAGAGCAGTTACTCAGAAAGCTTCTTTCCAGTTTTGAACGGAAGATATTTCCTTTGTAACCATAGCCCTCTATGGGCTTCCAAATATCACTATGCCAATTCCATAATAACAGCCTTAGCGAAAGGCTTCTTGAAGGGAAAGATGTAACTCTCTGAGATGAATTCACAGAACACAGAGCAGTTTCTCAGAAAGCTTCTTTCCAGTTTTGAACGGAAGATATTTCCTTTTTCACCATAGCCCTCTATGGGCTTCCAAATATCCCTTTGCCAATTCCACAAGAACAGCCTTAGCGAAGGGCTTCTTGAAGGGAAAGATGTAACTCTGTGAGATGAATTAACAGAACACAGAGCAGTTTCTCAGAAAGCTTCTTTCCAGTTTTGAACGGAAGATATTTCCTTTTTCACCATAGCCCTCTAGGGGTTCCAAATATCCCTTTCCCAATTCCACAAGAACAGCCTTAGCGAAAGGCTATTGAAGGAAAAGATGTAACTCTGTGAGATGAATTAACAGAACACAGAGCAGTTTCTCTGAAAGCTTCTTTCCAGTTTTGAACGGAAGATATTTCCTTTTTCACCATAGCCCTCTATGGGCTTCCAAATATCCCTTTGCCAATTCCACAAGAACAGCCTTAGCGAAAGGCTTCTTGAAGGGAAACATGTAACACTGTGAGATGAATTAACAGAACACAGAGCAGTTTCTCAGAAAGCTTCTTTCCAGTTTTGAACGGAAGATATTTCCTTTTTCACCATAGCCCTCTATGGGCTTCCAAATATCCCTTTGCCAATTCCACAAGAACAGCCTGAGCGAAAGGCTTCTTGAAGGGAAAGATGTAACTCTGTGAGATGAATTCACAGAACACAGAGAAGTTTCTCAGAAAGCTTCTTTCCAGTTTTGAGCGGAAGATATTTACTTTTTCACCATAGCCCTCTATGGGATTCCAAATATCCCTTTGCCAATTCCACAAGAACAGCCTTAGCGAAAGGCTTGTTGAAGGGAAAGATGTAACTCTGTGAGATGAATTAACAGAACACAGAGCAGTTTCTCAGAAAGCTTCTTTCCAGTTTTCAGGGGAAGATATTTCCTTTTTCACCATAGCCCTCTATGGGCTTCCAAATATCCCTTTGCCAATTCCACAAGAACAGCCTTAGCGAAAGGCTTCTTGAAGGGAAATATGTAACTCTGTGAGATGAATTAACAGAACACAGAGCAGTTTCTCAGAAAGCTTCTTTCCAGTTTTCAGGGGAAGATATTTCCTTTTTCACCATAGCCCTCTATGGGCTTCCAAATATCCCTTTGCCAATTCCACAAGAACAGCCTTAGCGAAAGGCTTCTTGAAGGGAAAGATGTAACTCTGTGAGATGAATTAACAGAACACAGAGCAGTTTCTCAGAAAGCTTCTTTCCAGATTTGAACGGAAGATACTTCCTTTTTCACCATAGCCCTCTAAGGGCTTCCAAATATCCCTTTGCCAATTCCAGAAGAACAGCCTTAGGGAAAGGCTTCTTGAAGGGAAAGATGTAACTCTGTGAGATGAATTCACAGAACACAGAGCAGTTTCTCAGAAAGCTTCTTTCCAGTTTTGAACGGAAGATATTTCCTTTTTCACCATAGCCCTCTAGGGGCTTCCAAATATCACTTTGCCAATTCCACAAGAACAGCCTTAGCGAAGGGCTTCTTGAAGGGAAAGATGTAACTCTGTGAGATGAATTAACAGAACACAGAGCAGTTTCTCAGAAAGCTTCTTTCCAGTTTTGAACGGAAGATATTTCCTTTTTCACCATAGCCCTCTATGGGCTTCCAAATATCCCTTTGCCAATTCCACAAGAACAGCCTTAGCGAAAGGCTTCTTGAAGGGAAACATGTAACTCTGTGAGATGAATTAAAAGAACACAGAGCAGTTTCTCAGAAAGCTTCTTTCCAGTTTTCAGCGGAAGATATTTCCTTTTTCACCATGGCCCTCTATGGGCTTCCAAATATCCCTTTGCCAATTCCACAAGAACAGCCTGAGCGAAAGGCTTCTTGAAGGGAAAGATGTAACTCTGTGAGATGAATTCACAGAACACAGAGCAGTTTCTCAGAAAGCTTCTTTACAGTTTTGAGCGGAAGATATTTCCTTTTTCACCATAGCCCTCTATGGGCTTCCAAATATCCCTTTGCCAATTCCACAAGAACAACCTTAGCGAAAGTCTTCTTGAAGGGAAAGATGTAACTCCGTGAGATGAATTAACAGAACACAGAGCAGTTTCTCAGAAAGCTTCTTTCCAGTTTTGAACGGAAGATATTTCCTTTTTCACCATAGCCCTCTATGGGCTTCCAAATATCCCTTTGCCAATTCCACAAGAACAGCCTGAGCGAAAGGCTTCTTGAAGGGAAAGATGTAACTCTGTGAGATGAATTCACAGAACACAGAGAAGTTTCTCAGAAAGCTTCTTTCCAGTTTTGAGCGGAAGATATTTACTTTTTCACCATAGCCCTCTATGGGATTCCAAATATCCCTTTGCCAATTCCACAAGAACAGCCTTAGCGAAAGGCTTGTTGAAGGGAAAGATGTAACTCTGTGAGATGAATTAACAGAACACAGAGCAGTTTCTCAGAAAGCTTCTTTCCAGTTTTCAGGGGAAGATATTTCCTTTTTCACCATAGCCCTCTATGGGCTTCCAAATATCCCTTTGCCAATTCCACAAGAACAGCCTTAGCGAAAGGCTTCTTGAAGGGAAATATGTAACTCTGTGAGATGAATTAACAGAACACAGAGCAGTTTCTCAGAAAGCTTCTTTCCAGTTTTCAGGGGAAGATATTTCCTTTTTCACCATAGCCCTCTATGGGCTTCCAAATATCCCTTTGCCAATTCCACAAGAACAGCTTTAGCGAAAGGCTTCTTTAAGGGAAACATGAAACACTATGAGATGAATTAACAGAACACAGAGCAGTTTCTCAGAAAGCTTCTTTCCAGTTTTGAACGGAAGATATTTCCTTTTTCACCATAGCCCTCTATGGGCTTCCAAATATCCCTTTGCCAATTCCACAAGAACAGCCTGAGCGAAAGGCTTCTTGAAGGGAAAGATGTAACTCTGTGAGATGAATTCACAGAACACAGAGAAGTTTCTCAGAAAGCTTCTTTCCAGTTTCGAGCGGAAGATATTTCCTTTTTCACCATAGCCCTCTATGCGCTTCCAAATATCCCTTTGCCAATTCCACAAGAACAGCCTTAGCGAAAGGCTTCTTGAAGGGAAAGATGTAACTCTGTGAGATGAATTCACAGAACACAGAGCAGTTTCTCAGAAAGCTTCTTTCCAGTTTTGAACGGAAGATATTTCCTTTTTCACCATAGCCCTCTATGGGCTTCCAAATATCCCCTTGCCAATTCCACAAGAACAGCCTTAGCGAAAGGCTTCTTGAAGGGAAAGATGTAACTCTGTGAGATGAATTAACAGAACACAGAGCAGTTTCTCAGAAAGCTTCTTTCCAGTTTTGAACGGAAGATATTTCCTTTTTCACCATAGCCCTCTATGGGCTTCCAAATATCCCTTTGCCAATTCCACAAGAACAGCCTTAGCGAAAGGCTTCTTGAAGGGAAAGATGTAACTCTGTGAGATGAATTAAAAGAACACAGAGCAGTTTCTCAGAAAGCTTCTTTCCAGTTTTCAGCGGAAGATATTTCCTTTTTCACCATAGCCCTCTATGCGCTTCCAAATATCCCTTTGCCAATTCCACAAGAACAGCCTTAGCGAAAGGCTTCTTGAAGGGAAAGATGTAACTCTGTGAGATGAATTAACA
The DNA here is from genome assembly GCF_047675955.1 of Chlorocebus sabaeus. Classification (NCBI taxonomy): domain Eukaryota; kingdom Metazoa; phylum Chordata; class Mammalia; order Primates; family Cercopithecidae; genus Chlorocebus; species Chlorocebus sabaeus. The sequence goes on along the minus strand of NW_027327068.1, from coordinate 543,675 downwards.
GAACACAGAGCAGTTTCTCAGAAAGCTTCTTTCCAGTTTTGAACGGAAGATATTTCCTTTTTCACCATAGCCCTCTATGGGCTTCCATATATCACTTTGCCAATTCCACAAGAACAGCCTTAGCGAAGGGCTTCTTGAAGGGAAAGATGTAACTCTGTGAGATGAATTAACAGAACACAGAGCAGTTTCTCAGAAAGCTTCTTTCCAGTTTTGAACGGAAGATATTTCCTTTTTCACCATAGCCCTCTATGGGCTTCCAAATATCCCTTTGCCAATTCCACAAGAACAGCCTTAGCGAAAGGCTTCTTGAAGGGAAACATGTAACTCTGTGAGATGAATTAAAAGAACACAGAGCAGTTTCTCAGAAAGCTTCTTTCCAGTTTTCAGCGGAAGATATTTCCTTTTTAGCCATAGCCCTCTATGAGCTTCCAAATATCCCTTTGCCAATTCCACAATAACAGCCTTAGCGAAAGGCTTCTTGAAGGGAAAGATGTAACTCTGTGAGATGAATTAAGAGAACACAGAGCAGTTACTCAGAAAGCTTCTTTCCAGTTTTGAACGGAAGATATTTCCTTTTTCACCATAGCCCTCTATGGGCTTCCAAATATCACTATGCCAATTCCATAATAACAGCCTTAGCGAAAGGCTTCTTGAAGGGAAAGATGTAACTCTGTGAGATGAATTAACAGAACACAGAGCAGTTTCTCCGAAAGATTCTTTCCAGTTTTGAACGGAAGATATTTCCTTTTTCACCATAGCCCTCTATGGGCTTCCAAATATCCCTTTGCCAATTCCAAAAGAACAGCCTTAGCGAAAGGCTTCTTGAAGGGAAACATGTAACTCTGTGAGATGAATTAAAAGAACACAGAGCAGTTTCTCAGAAAGCTTCTTTCCAGTTTTCAGCGGAAGATATTTCCTTTTTCACCATAGCCCTCTAAGGGCTTCCAAATATCCCTTCGCCAATTCCCGAAGAACAGCCTTAGGGAAAGGCTTCTTGAAGGGAAAGATGTAACTCTGTGAGATGAATTCACAGAACACAGAGCAGTTTCTCAGAAAGCTTCTTTCCAGTTTTGAACGGAAGATAATTCCTTTGTAACCATAGCCCTCTATGGGCTTCCAAATATCCCTTTGCAAATTCCACAAGAACAGCCTTAGCGAAAGGCTTCTTGAAGGGAAAGATGTAACTCTGTGAGATGAATTCACAGAACACAGAGCAGTTTCTCAGAAAGCTTCTTTCCAGTTTTCAGCGGAAGATATTTCCTTTTTCACCATAGCCCTCTATGGGCTTCCAAATATCCCTTTGCCAATTCCACATGAACAGCCTTAGCGAAAGGCTTCTTGAAGGGAAAGATGTAACTCTGTGAGATGAATTCACAAAACACAGAGCAGTTTCTCAGAAAGCTTCTTTCCAGTTTTGAACGGAAGATATTTCCTTTTTCACCATAGACCTCTATGGGCTTCCAAATATCCCTTTGCCAATTCCACAAGAACAGCTTTAGCGAAAGGCTTCTTTAAGGGAAACATGAAACTCTGTGAGATGAATTAACAGAACACAGAGCAGTTTCTCAGAAAGCTTCTTTCCAGTTTTGAACGGAAGATATTTCCTTTTTCACCATAGCCCTCTATGGGCTTCCAAATATCCCTTTGCCAATTCCACAAGAACAGCCTGAGCGAAAGGCTTCTTGAAGGGAAAGATGTAACTCTGTGAGATGAATTCACAGAACACAGAGAAGTTTCTCAGAAAGCTTCTTTCCAGTTTTGAGCGGAAGATATTTCCTTTTTCACCATAGCCCTCTATGCGATTCCAAATATCCCTTTGCCAATTCCACAAGAACAGCCTTAGCGAAAGGCTTCTTGAAGGGAAAGATGTAACTCTGTGAGATGAATTAACAGAACACAGAGCAGTTTCTCAGAAAGCTTCTTTCCAGTTTTGAACGGAAGATATTTCCTTTTTCACCATAGCCCTCTATGGGCTTCCAAATATCCCTTTGCCAATTCCACAAGAACAGCCTTAGCGAAAGGCTTCTTGAAGGGAAAGATGTAACTCTGTGAGATGAATTCACAGAACACAGAGCAGTTTCTCAGAAAGCTTCTTTCCAGTTTTGAACGGAAGATATTTCCTTTTTCACCATAGCCCTCTATGGGCTTCCAAATATCCCCTTGCCAATTCCACAAGAACAGCCTTAGCGAAAGGCTTCTTGAAGGGAAAGATGTAACTCTGTGAGATGAATTAAGAGAACACAGAGCAGTTTCTCAGAAAGCTTCTTTCCAGTTTTGAACGGAAGATATTTCCTTTTTCACCATGGCCCTCTATGGGCTTCCAAATATCGCTTTACCAATTCCACAAGAACAGCCTGAGCGAAAGGCTTCTTGAAGGGAAAGATGTAACTCTGTGAGATGAATTAACAGAACACAGAGCAGTTTCTCAAAAAGCTTCTTTCCAGTTTTCAGGGGAAGATATTTCCTTTTTCACCATAGCCCTCTATGGGCTTCCAAATATCCCTTTGCCAATTCCACAAGAACAGCCTTAGCGAAAGGCTTCTTGAAGGGAAACATGTAACCCTGTGAGATGAATTAAGAGAACACAGAGCAGTTTCTCAGAAAGCTTCTTTCCAGTTTTGAACGGAAGATATTTCCTTTTTCACCATGGCCCTCTATGGGCTTCCAAATATCCCTTTGCCAATTCCACAAGAAGAGCCTGAGCGAAAGGCTTCTTGAAGGGAAAGATGTAACTCTGTGAGACGAATTCACAGAACACAGAGCAGTTTCTCAGAAAGCTTCTTTCCAGTTTTGAGCGGAAGATATTTCCTTTTTCACCATAGCCCTCTATGGGCTTCCAAATATCCCTTTGCCAATTCCACAAGAACAGCCTTAGCGAAAGTCTTCTTGAAGGGAAAGATGTAACTCTGTGAGATGAATTCACAGAACACAGAGCAGTTTCTCAGAAAGCTTCTTTCCAGTTTTCAGGTAAAGATATTTCCTTTTTCACCATAGCCCTCTATGGGCTTCCAAATATCCCTTTGCCAATTCCACAAGAACAGCCTTGGCGAAAGGCTTCTTGAAGGGAAATATGTAACTCTGTGAGACGAATTCACAGAACAGAGAGCAGTTTCTCAGAAAGCTTCTTTCCAGTTTTGAGCGGAAGATATTTCCTTTTTCACCATAGCCCTCTATGGGCTTCCAAATATCCCTTTGCCAATTCCACAAGAACAGCCTTAGCGAAAGGCTTCTTGAAGGGAAAGATGTAACTCTGTGAGATGAATTCACAGAACACAGAGCAGTTTCTCAGAAAGCTTCTTTCCAGTTTTGAACGGAAGATATTTCCTTTTTCACCATAGCCCTCTATGGGCTTCCAAATATCCCCTTGCCAATTCCACAGGAACAGCCTTAGCGAAAGGCTTCTTGAAGGGAAAGATGTAACTCTGTGAGATGAATTAAGAGAACACAGAGCAGTTTCTCAGAAAGCTTCTTTCCAGTTTTGAACGGAAGATATTTCCTTTTTCACCATGGCCCTCTATGGGCTTCCAAATATCCCTTTACCAATTCCACAAGAACAGCCTGAGCGAAAGGCTTCTTGAAGGGAAAGATGTAACTCTGTGAGATGAATTAACAGAACACAGAGCAGTTTCTCAGAAAGCTTCTTTCCAGTTTTCAGGGGAAGATATTTCCTTTTTCACCATAGCCCTCTATGGGCTTCCAAATATCCCTTTGCCAATTCCACAAGAACAGCCTTAGCGAAAGGCTTCTTGAAGGGAAACATGTAACCCTGTGAGATGAATTAAGAGAACACAGAGCAGTTTCTCAGAAAGCTTCTTTCCAGTTTTGAACGGAAGATATTTCCTTTTTCACCATGGCCCTCTATGGGCTTCCAAATATCCCTTTGCCAATTCCACAAGAAGAGCCTGAGCGAAAGGCTTCTTGAAGGGAAAGATGTAACTCTGTGAGACGAATTCACAGAACACAGAGCAGTTTCTCAGAAAGCTTCTTTCCAGTTTTGAGCGGAAGATATTTCCTTTTTCACCATAGCCCTCTATGGGCTTCCAAATATCCCTTTGCCAATTCCACAAGAACAGCCTTAGCGAAAGTCTTCTTGAAGGGAAAGATGTAACTCTGTGAGATGAATTCACAGAACACAGAGCAGTTTCTCAGAAAGCTTCTTTCCAGTTTTGAAAGGAAGACATTTCCTTTTTCACCATAGCCCTCTATGGGCTTCCAAATATCACTTTGCCAATTCCACAAGAAGAGCCTTAGCGAAGGGCTTCTTGAAGGGAAAGATGTAACTCTGTGAGATGAATTAACAGAACACAGAGCAGTTTCTCAGAAAGCTTCTTTCCAGTTTTGAACGGAAGATATTTCCTTTTTCACCATAGCCCTCTAGGGGTTCCAAATATCCCTTTCCCAATTCCACAAGAACAGCCTTAGCGAAAGGCTATTGAAGGAAAAGATGTAACTCTGTAAGATGAATTAAGAGAACACAGAGCAGTTTCTCCGAAAGCTTCTTTCCAGTTTTGAACGGAAGATATTTCCTTTTTCACCATAGCCCTCTATGGGCTTCCAAATATCCCTTTGCCAATTCCACAAGAACAGCCTGAGCGAAAGGCTTCTTGAAGGGAAAGATGTAACTCTGTGAGATGAATTAACAGAACACAGAGCAGTTTCTCAGAAAGCTTCTTTCCAGTTTTCAGCGGAAGATATTTCCTTTTTCACCATAGCCCTCTATGGGCTTCCAAATATCCCTTTGCCAATTCCACAAGAACAGCCTTAGGGAAAGGCTTCTTGAAGGGAAAGATGTAACTCTGTGAGATGAATTCACAAAACACAGAGCAGTTTCTCAGAAAGCTTCTTTCCAGTTCTGAACGGAAGATATTTCCTTTTTCACCATAGCCCTCTAAGGGCTTCCAAATATCCCTTTGCCAATTCCACAAGAACAGCTTTAGCGAAAGGCTTCTTGAAGGGAAAGATGTAACTCTGTGAGATGAATTAACAGAACACACAGCAGTATCTCAGAAAGCTTCTTTCCAGTTTTCAGGGGAAGATATTTCCTTTTTCACCATAGCCCTCTATGGGCTTCCAAATATCCCTTTGCCAATTCCACAAGAACAGCCTTGGCGAAAGGCTTCTTGAAGGGAAATATGTAACTCTGTGAGACGAATTCACAGAACAGAGAGCAGTTTCTCAGAAAGCTTCTTTCCAGTTTTGAGCGGAAGATATTTCCTTTTTCACCATAGCCCTCTATGGGCTTCCAAATATCCCTTTGCCAATTCCACAAGAACAGCCTTAGCGAAAGTCTTCTTGAAGGGAAAGATGTAACTCCGTGAGATGAATTAACAGAACACAGAGCAGTTTCTCAGAAAGCTTCTTTCCAGTTTTGAAGGGAAGATATTTCCTTTTTCACCATAGCCCTCTATGGGCTTCCAAATATCCCTTTGCCAATTCCACAAGAACAGCCTTAGCGAAAGGCTTCTTGAAGGGAAAGATGTAACTCTGTGAGATGAATTAAGAGAACACAGAGCAGTTACTCAGAAAGCTTCTTTCCAGTTTTGAACGGAAGATATTTCCTTTTTCACCATAGCCCTCTATGGGCTTCCAAATATCACTATGCCAATTCCATAATAACAGCCTTAGCGAAAGGCTTCTTGAAGGGAAAGATGTAACTCTGTGAGATGAATTCACAGAACACAGAGCAGTTTCTCAGAAAGCTTCTTTCCAGTTTTGAACGGAAGATATTTCCTTTTTCACCATAGCCCTCTATGGGCTTCCAAATATCCCTTTGCCAATTCCACAAGAACAGCCTTAGCGAAGGGCTTCTTGAAGGGAAAGATGTAACTCTGTGAGATGAATTAACAGAACACAGAGCAGTTTCTCAGAAAGCTTCTTTCCAGTTTTGAACGGAAGATATTTCCTTTTTCACCATAGCCCTCTAGGGGTTCCAAATATCCCTTTCCCAATTCCACAAGAACAGCCTTAGCGAAAGGCTATTGAAGGAAAAGATGTAACTCTGTGAGATGAATTAACAGAACACAGAGCAGTTTCTCTGAAAGCTTCTTTCCAGTTTTGAACGGAAGATATTTCCTTTTTCACCATAGCCCTCTATGGGCTTCCAAATATCCCTTTGCCAATTCCACAAGAACAGCCTTAGCGAAAGGCTTCTTGAAGGGAAACATGTAACACTGTGAGATGAATTAACAGAACACAGAGCAGTTTCTCAGAAAGCTTCTTTCCAGTTTTGAACGGAAGATATTTCCTTTTTCACCATAGCCCTCTATGGGCTTCCAAATATCCCTTTGCCAATTCCACAAGAACAGCCTGAGCGAAAGGCTTCTTGAAGGGAAAGATGTAACTCTGTGAGATGAATTCACAGAACACAGAGAAGTTTCTCAGAAAGCTTCTTTCCAGTTTTGAGCGGAAGATATTTACTTTTTCACCATAGCCCTCTATGGGATTCCAAATATCCCTTTGCCAATTCCACAAGAACAGCCTTAGCGAAAGGCTTGTTGAAGGGAAAGATGTAACTCTGTGAGATGAATTAACAGAACACAGAGCAGTTTCTCAGAAAGCTTCTTTCCAGTTTTCAGGGGAAGATATTTCCTTTTTCACCATAGCCCTCTATGGGCTTCCAAATATCCCTTTGCCAATTCCACAAGAACAGCCTTAGCGAAAGGCTTCTTGAAGGGAAATATGTAACTCTGTGAGATGAATTAACAGAACACAGAGCAGTTTCTCAGAAAGCTTCTTTCCAGTTTTCAGGGGAAGATATTTCCTTTTTCACCATAGCCCTCTATGGGCTTCCAAATATCCCTTTGCCAATTCCACAAGAACAGCCTTAGCGAAAGGCTTCTTGAAGGGAAGCATGTAACACTGTGAGATGAATTAAGAGAACACAGAGCAGTTTCTCAGAAAGCTTCTTTCCAGTTTTGAACGGAAGATATTTCCTTTTTCACCATGGCCCTCTATGGGCTTCCAAATATCCCTTTGCCAATTCCAGAAGAACAGCCTGAGCGAAAGGCTTCTTGAAGGGAAAGATGTAACTCTCTGAGATGAATTCACAGAACACAGAGCAGTTTCTCAGAAAGCTTTTTTCCAGTTTTGAGCGGAAGATATTTCCTTTTTCACCATAGCCCTCTATGGGCTTCCAAATATCCCTTTGCCAATTCCACAAGAACAGCCTTAGCGAAAGTCTTCTTGAAGGGAAAGATGTAACTCCGTGAGATGAATTAACAGAATACAGAGCAGTTTCTCAGAAAGCTTCTTTCCAGTTTTGAACGGAAGATATTACCTTTTTCACCATAGCCCTCTATGGACTTCCAAATATCCCTTTGCCAATTCCACAAGAACAGCCTTAGCGAAAGGCTTCTTGAAGGGAAACATGTAACCCTGTTAGATGAATTAAGAGAACACAGAGCAGTTACTCAGAAAGCTTCTTTCCAGTTTTGAACGGAAGATATTTCCTTTTTCACCATAGCCCTCTATGGGCTTCCAAATATCACTATGCCAATTCCATAATAACAGCCTTAGCGAAAGGCTTCTTGAAGGGAAAGATGTAACTCTGTGAGATGAATTCACAGAACACAGAGCAGTTTCTCAGAAAGCTTCTTTCCAGTTTTGAACGGAAGATATTTCCTTTTTCACCATGGCCCTCTATGGGCTTCCAAATATTCCTTTGCCAATTCCACAAGAACAGCCTGAGCGAAAGGCTTCTTGAAGGGAAAGATGTAACTCTGTGAGATGAATTCACAGAACACAGAGCAGTTTCTCAGAAAGCTTCTTTACAGTTTTGAGCGGAAGATATTTCCTTTTTCACCATAGCCCTCTATGGGCTTCCAAATATCCCTTTGCCAATTCCACAAGAACAACCTTAGCGAAAGTCTTCTTGAAGGGAAAGATGTAACTCCGTGAGATGAATTAACAGAACACAGAGCAGTTTCTCAGAAAGCTTCTTTCCAGTTTTGAACGGAAGATATTTCCTTTTTCACCATAGCCCTCTATGGGCTTCCAAATATCCCTTTGCCAATTCCACAAGAACAGCCTGAGCGAAAGGCTTCTTGAAGGGAAAGATGTAACTCTGTGAGATGAATTCACAGAACACAGAGAAGTTTCTCAGAAAGCTTCTTTCCAGTTTTGAGCGGAAGATATTTACTTTTTCACCATAGCCCTCTATGGGATTCCAAATATCCCTTTGCCAATTCCACAAGAACAGCCTTAGCGAAAGGCTTGTTGAAGGGAAAGATGTAACTCTGTGAGATGAATTAACAGAACACAGAGCAGTTTCTCAGAAAGCTTCTTTCCAGTTTTCAGGGGAAGATATTTCCTTTTTCACCATAGCCCTCTATGGGCTTCCAAATATCCCTTTGCCAATTCCACAAGAACAGCCTTAGCGAAAGGCTTCTTGAAGGGAAATATGTAACTCTGTGAGATGAATTAACAGAACACAGAGCAGTTTCTCAGAAAGCTTCTTTCCAGTTTTCAGGGGAAGATATTTCCTTTTTCACCATAGCCCTCTATGGGCTTCCAAATATCCCTTTGCCAATTCCACAAGAACAGCTTTAGCGAAAGGCTTCTTTAAGGGAAACATGAAACTCTATGAGATGAATTAACAGAACACAGAGCAGTTTCTCAGAAAGCTTCTTTCCAGTTTTGAACGGAAGATATTTCCTTTTTCACCATAGCCCTCTATGGGCTTCCAAATATCCCTTTGCCAATTCATCAAGAACAGCCTGAGCGAAAGGCTTCTTGAAGGGAAAGATGTAACTCTGTGAGATGAATTCACAGAACACAGAGAAGTTTCTCAGAAAGCTTCTTTCCAGTTTCGAGCGGAAGATATTTCCTTTTTCACCATAGCCCTCTATGCGCTTCCAAATATCCCTTTGCCAATTCCACAAGAACAGCCTTAGCGAAAGGCTTCTTGAAGGGAAAGATGTAACTCTGTGAGATGAATTCACAGAACACAGAGCAGTTTCTCAGAAAGCTTCTTTCCAGTTTTGAACGGAAGATATTTCCTTTTTCACCATAACCCTCTATGGGCTTCCAAATATCCCCTTGCCAATTCCACAAGAACAGCCTTAGCGAAAGGCTTCTTGAAGGGAAAGATGTAACTCTGTGAGATGAATTAACAGAACACAGAGCAGTTTCTCAGAAAGCTTCTTTCCAGTTTTGAACGGAAGATATTTCCTTTTTCACCATAGCCCTCTATGGGCTTCCAAATATCCCTTTGCCAATTCCACAAGAACAGCCTTAGCGAAAGGCTTCTTGAAGGGAAAGATGTAACTCTGTGAGATGAATTAAAAGAACACAGAGCAGTTTCTCAGAAAGCTTCTTTCCAGTTTTCAGCGGAAGATATTTCCTTTTTCACCATAGCCCTCTATGCGCTTCCAAATATCCCTTTGCCAATTCCACAAGAACAGCCTTAGCGAAAGGCTTCTTGAAGGGAAAGATGTAACTCTGTGAGATGAATTAACAGAACACAGAGCAGTTTCTCAGAAAGCTTCTTTCCAGTTTTGAACGGAAGATATTTCCTTTTTCACCATAGCCCTCTATGGGCTTCCATATATCACTTTGCCAATTCCACAAGAACAGCCTTAGCGAAGGGCTTCTTGAAGGGAAAGATGTAACTCTGTGAGATGAATTAACAGAACACAGAGCAGTTTCTCAGAAAGCTTCTTTCCAGTTTTGAACGGAAGATATTTCCTTTTTCACCATAGCCCTCTATGGGCTTCCAAATATCCCTTTGCCAATTCCACAAGAACAGCCTTAGCGAAAGGCTTCTTGAAGGGAAACATGTAACTCTGTGAGATGAATTAAAAGAACACAGAGCAGTTTCTCAGAAAGCTTCTTTCCAGTTTTCAGCGGAAGATATTTCCTTTTTAGCCATAGCCCTCTATGAACTTCCAAATATCCCTTTGCCAATTCCACAATAACAGCCTTAGCGAAAGGCTTCTTGAAGGGAAAGATGTAACTCTGTGAGATGAATTAAAAGAACACAGAACAGTTTCTCAGAAAGCTTCTTTCCAGTTTTCAGCGGAAGATATTTCCTTTTTCACCATAGCCCTCTAAGGGCTTCCAAATATCCCTTCGCCAATTCCCGAAGAACAGCCTTAGGGAAAGGCTTCTTGAAGGGAAAGATGTAACTCTGTGAGATGAATTTACAGAACACAGAGCAGTTTCTCAGAAAGCTTCTTTCCAGTTTTGAACGGAAGATAATTCCTTTGTAACCATAGCCCTCTATGGGCTTCCAAATATCCCTTTGAAAATTCCACAAGAACAGCCTTAGCGAAAGGCTTCTTGAAGGGAAAGATGTAACTCTGTGAGATGAATTCACAGAACACAGAGCAGTTTCTCAGAAAGCTTCTTTCCAGTTTTCAGCGGAAGATATTTCCTTTTTCACCATAGCCCTCTATGGGCTTCCAAATATCCCTTTGCCAATTCCACATGAACAGCCTTAGCGAAAGGCTTCTTGAAGGGAAAGATGTAACTCTGTGAGATGAATTCACAAAACACAGAGCAGTTTCTCAGAAAGCTTCTTTCCAGTTTTGAACGGAAGATATTTCCTTTTTCACCATAGACCTCTATGGGCTTCCAAATATCCCTTTGCCAATTCCACAAGAACAGCTTTAGCGAAAGGCTTCTTTAAAGGAAACATGAAACTCTGTGAGATGAATTAACAGAACACAGAGCAGTTTCTCAGAAAGCTTCTTTCCAGTTTTGAACGGAAGATATTTCCTTTTTCACCATAGCCCTCTATGGGCTTCCAAATATCCCTTTGCCAATTCCACAAGAACAGCCTGAGCGAAAGGCTTCTTGAAGGGAAAGATGTAACTCTGTGAGATGAATTCACAGAACACAGAGAAGTTTCTCAAAAAGCTTCTTTCCAGTTTTGAGCGGAAGATATTTCCTTTTTCACCATAGCCCTCTATGCGATTCCAAATATCCCTTTGCCAATTCCACAAGAACAGCCTTAGCGAAAGGCTTCTTGAAGGGAAAGATGTAACTCTGTGAGATGAATTAACAGAACACAGAGCAGTTTCTCAGAAAGCTTCTTTCCAGTTTTGAACGGAAGATATTTCCTTTTTCACCATAGACCTCTATGGGCTTCCAAATATCCCTTTGCCAATTCCACAAGAACAGCCTTAGCGAAAGGCTTCTTGAAGGGAAAGATGTAACTCTGTGAGATGAATTAAGAGAACACAGAGCAGTTTCTCAGAAAGCTTCTTTCCAGTTTTGAACGGAAGATATTTCCTTTTTCACCATGGCCCTCTATGGGCTTCCAAATATCCCTTTACCAATTCCACAAGAACAGCCTGAGCGAAAGGCTTCTTGAAGGGAAAGATGTAACTCTGTGAGATGAATTAACAGAACACAGAGCAGTTTCTCAGAAAGCTTCTTTCCAGTTTTCAGGGGAAGATATTTCCTTTTTCACCATAGCCCTCTATGGGCTTCCAAATATCCCTTTGCCAATTCCACAAGAACAGCCTTAGCGAAAGGCTTCTTGAAGGGAAACATGTAACCCTGTGAGATGAATTAAGAGAACACAGAGCAGTTTCTCAGAAAGCTTCTTTCCAGTTTTGAACGGAAGATATTTCCTTTTTCACCATGGCCCTCTATGGGCTTCCAAATATCCCTTTGCCAATTCCACAAGAAGAGCCTGAGCGAAAGGCTTCTTGAAGGGAAAGATGTAACTCTGTGAGACGAATTCACAGAACACAGAGCAGTTTCTCAGAAAGCTTCTTTCCAGTTTTGAGCGGAAGATATTTCCTTTTTCACCATAGCCCTCTATGGGCTTCCAAATATCCCTTTGCCAATTCCACAAGAACAGCCTTAGCGAAAGTCTTCTTGAAGGGAAAGATGTAACTCTGTGAGATGAATTCACAGAACACAGAGCAGTTTCTCAGAAAGCTTCTTTCCAGTTTTGAACGGAAGATATTTCCTTTTTCACCATAGCCCTCTATGGGCTTCCAAATATCACTTTGCCAATTCCACAAGAACAGCCTTAGCGAAGGGCTTCTTGAAGGGAAAGATGTAACTCTGTGAGATGAATTAACAGAACACAGAGCAGTTTCTCAGAAAGCTTCTTTCCAGTTTTGAACGGAAGATATTTCCTTTTTCACCATAGCCCTCTAGGGGTTCCAAATATCCCTTTCCCAATTCCACAAGAACAGCCTTAGCCAAAGGCTATTGAAGGAAAAGATGTAACTCTGTAAGATGAATTAACAGAACACAGAGCAGTTTCTCCGAAAGCTTCTTTCCAGTTTTGAACGGAAGATATTTCCTTTTTCACCATAGCCCTCTATGGGCTTCCAAATATCCCTTTGCCAATTCCACAAGAACAGCCTGAGCGAAAGGCTTCTTGAAGGGAAAGATGTAACTCTGTGAGATGAATTCACAAAACACAGAGCAGTTTCTCAGAAAGCTTCTTTCCAGTTTTGAACGGAAGATATTTCCTTTTTCACCATAGCCCTCTAAGGGCTTCCAAATATCCCTTTGCCAATTCCACAAGAACAGCTTTAGCGAAAGGCTTCTTGAAGGGAAAGATGTAACTCTGTGAGATGAATTAACAGAACACACAGCAGTATCTCAGAAAGCTTCTTTCCAGTTTTCAGGGGAAGATATTTCCTTTTTCACCATAGCCCTCTATGGGCTTCCAAATATCCCTTTGCCAATTCCACAAGAACAGCCTTGGCGAAATTCTTCTTGAAGGGAAATATGTAACTCTGTGAGACGAATTCACAGAACAGAGAGCAGTTTCTCAGAAAGCTTCTTTCCAGTTTTGAGCGAAAGATATTTCCTTTTTCACCATAGCCCTCTATGGGCTTCCAAATATCCCTTTGCCAATTCCACAAGAACAGCCTTAGCGAAAGTCTTCTTGAAGGGAAAGATGTAACTCCGTGAGATGAATTAACAGAACACAGAGCAGTTTCTCAGAAAGCTTCTTTCCAGTTTTGAACGGAAGATATTTCCTTTTTCACCATAGCCCTCTATGGGCTTCCAAATATCCCTTTGCCAATTCCACAAGAACAGCCTTAGCGAAAGGCTTCTTGAAGGGAAAGATGTAACTCTGTGAGATGAATTAAGAGAACACAGAGCAGTTACTCAGAAAGCTTCTTTCCAGTTTTGAACGGAAGATATTTCCTTTTTCACCATAGCCCTCTATGGGCTTCCAAATATCACTATGCCAATTCCATAATAACAGCCTTAGCGAAAGGCTTCTTGAAGGGAAAGATGTAACTCTGTGAGATGAATTCACAGAACACAGAGCAGTTTCTCAGAAAGCTTCTTTCCAGTTTTGAACGGAAGATATTTCCTTTTTCACCATAGCCCTCTATGGGCTTCCAAATATCCCTTTGCCAATTCCACAAGAACAGCCTTAGCGAAGGGCTTCTTGAAGGGAAAGATGTAACTCTGTGAGATGAATTAACAGAACACAGAGCAGTTTCTCAGAAAGCTTCTTTCCAGTTTTCAGGGGAAGATATTTCCTTTTTCACCATAGCCCTCTATGGGCTTCCAAATATCCCTTTGCCAATTCCACAAGAACAGCCTTAGCGAAAGGCTTCTTGAAGGGAAATATGTAACTCTGTGAGATGAATTAACAGAACACAGAGCAGTTTCTCAGAAAGCTTCTTTCCAGTTTTCAGGGGAAGATATTTCCTTTTTCACCATAGCCCTCTATGGGCTTCCAAATATCCCTTTGCCAATTCCACAAGAACAGCCTTAGCGAAAGGCTTCTTGAAGGGAAGCATGTAACCCTGTGAGATGAATTAAGAGAACACAGAGCAGTTTCTCAGAAAGCTTCTTTCCAGTTTTGAACGGAAGATATTTCCTTTTTCACCATGGCCCTCTATGGGCTTCCAAATATCCCTTTGCCAATTCCACAAGAACAGCCTGAGCGAAAGGCTTCTTGAAGGGAAAGATGTAACTCTCTGAGATGAATTCACAGAACACAGAGCAGTTTCTCAGAAAGCTTTTTTCCAGTTTTGAGCGGAAGATATTTCCTTTTTCACCATAGCCCTCTATGGGCTTCCAAATATCCCTTTGCCAATTCCACAAGAACAGCCTTAGCGAAAGTCTTCTTGAAGGGAAAGATGTAACTCCGTGAGATGAATTAACAGAATACAGAGCAGTTTCTCAGAAAGCTTCTTTCCAGTTTTGAACGGAAGATATTTCCTTTTTCACCATAGCCCTCTATGGGCTTCCAAATATCCCTTTGCCAATTCCACAAGAACAGCCTTAGCGAAAGGCTTCTTGAAGGGAAACATGTAACCCTGTTAGATGAATTAAGAGAACACAGAGCAGTTACTCAGAAAGCTTCTTTCCAGTTTTGAACGGAAGATATTTCCTTTTTCACCATAGCCCTCTATGGGCTTCCAAATATCACTATGCCAATTCCATAATAACAGCCTTAGCGAAAGGCTTCTTGAAGGGAAAGATGTAACTCTGTGAGATGAATTCACAGAACACAGAGCAGTTTCTCAGAAAGCTTCTTTCCAGTTTTGAACGGAAGATATTTCCTTTTTCACCATAGCCCTCTATGGGCTTCCAAATATCACTTTGCCAATTCCACAAGAACAGCCTTAGCGAAGGGCTTCTTGAAGGGAAAGATGTAACTCTGTGAGATGAATTAACCCAACACAGAGCAGTTTCTCAGAAAGCTTCTTTCCAGTTTTCAGGGGAAGATATTTCCTTTTTCACCATAGCCCTCTATGGGCTTCCAAATATCCCTTTGCCAATTCCACAAGAACAGCCTTAGCGAAAGGCTCCTTGAAGGGAAATATGTAACTCTGTGAGATGAATTAACAGAACACAGAGCAGTTTCTCAGAAAGCTTCTTTCCAGTTTTGAACGGAAGATATTTCCTTTTTCACCATAGCCCTCTAAGGGCTTCCAAATATCCCTTTGCCAATTCCACAAGAACAGCTTTAGCGAAAGGCTTCTTGAAGGGAAACATGTAACTCTGTGAGATGAATTAACAGAACACAGAGCAGTTTCTCAGAAAGCTTCTTTCCAGTTTTGAACGGAAGATATTTCCTTTTTCACCATAGCCCTCTATGGGCTTCCAAATATCCCTTTGCCAATTCCACAAGAACAGCCTTAGCGAAAGGCTTCTTGAAGGGAAAGATGTAACTCTGTGAGATGAATTCACAGAACACAGAGAAGTTTCTCAGAAAGCTTCTTTCCAGTTTTGAGCGGAAGATATTTCCTTTTTCACCATAGCCCTCTATGGGCTTCCAAATATCCCTTTGCCAATTCCACAAGAACAGCCTTAGCGAAAGGCTTCTTGAAGGGAAAGATGTAACTCTGTGAGATGAATTAACAGAACACACAGCAGTTTCTCAGAAAGCTTCTTTCCAGTTTTCAGGGGAAGATATTTCCTTTTTCACCATAGCCCTCTATGGGCTTCCAAATATCCCTTTGCCAATTCCACAAGAACAGCCTTAGCGAAAGGCTTCTTGAAGGGAAATATGTAACTCTGTGAGACGAATTCACAGAACAGAGAGCAGTTTCTCAGAAAGCTTCTTTCCAGTTTTGAGCGGAAGATATTTCCTTTTTCACCATAGCCCTCTATGGGCTTCCAAATATCCCTTTGCCAATTCCACAAGAACAGCCTTAGCGAAAGTCTTCTTGAAGGGAAAGATGTAACTCCGTGAGATGAATTAACAGAACACAGAGCAGTTTCTCAGAAAGCTTCTTTCCAGTTTTGAACGGAAGATATTTCCTTTTTCACCATAGCCCTCTATGGGCTTCCAAATATCCCTTTGCCAATTCCACAAGAACAGCCTTAGCGAAAGGCTTCTTGAAGGGAAAGATGTAACTCTGTGAGATGAATTAAGAGAACACAGAGCAGTTACTCAGAAAGCTTCTTTCCAGTTTTGAACGGAAGATATTTCCTTTGTAACCATAGCCCTCTATGGGCTTCCAAATATCACTATGCCAATTCCATAATAACAGCCTTAGCGAAAGGCTTCTTGAAGGGAAAGATGTAACTCTCTGAGATGAATTCACAGAACACAGAGCAGTTTCTCAGAAAGCTTCTTTCCAGTTTTGAACGGAAGATATTTCCTTTTTCACCATAGCCCTCTATGGGCTTCCAAATATCCCTTTGCCAATTCCACAAGAACAGCCTTAGCGAAGGGCTTCTTGAAGGGAAAGATGTAACTCTGTGAGATGAATTAACAGAACACAGAGCAGTTTCTCAGAAAGCTTCTTTCCAGTTTTGAACGGAAGATATTTCCTTTTTCACCATAGCCCTCTAGGGGTTCCAAATATCCCTTTCCCAATTCCACAAGAACAGCCTTAGCGAAAGGCTATTGAAGGAAAAGATGTAACTCTGTGAGATGAATTAACAGAACACAGAGCAGTTTCTCTGAAAGCTTCTTTCCAGTTTTGAACGGAAGATATTTCCTTTTTCACCATAGCCCTCTATGGGCTTCCAAATATCCCTTTGCCAATTCCACAAGAACAGCCTTAGCGAAAGGCTTCTTGAAGGGAAACATGTAACACTGTGAGATGAATTAACAGAACACAGAGCAGTTTCTCAGAAAGCTTCTTTCCAGTTTTGAACGGAAGATATTTCCTTTTTCACCATAGCCCTCTATGGGCTTCCAAATATCCCTTTGCCAATTCCACAAGAACAGCCTGAGCGAAAGGCTTCTTGAAGGGAAAGATGTAACTCTGTGAGATGAATTCACAGAACACAGAGAAGTTTCTCAGAAAGCTTCTTTCCAGTTTTGAGCGTAAGATATTTACTTTTTCACCATAGCCCTCTATGGGATTCCAAATATCCCTTTGCCAATTCCACAAGAACAGCCTTAGCGAAAGGCTTGTTGAAGGGAAAGATGTAACTCTGTGAGATGAATTAACAGAACACAGAGCAGTTTCTCAGAAAGCTTCTTTCCAGTTTTCAGGGGAAGATATTTCCTTTTTCACCATAGCCCTCTATGGGCTTCCAAATATCCCTTTGCCAATTCCACAAGAACAGCCTTAGCGAAAGGCTTCTTGAAGGGAAATATGTAACTCTGTGAGATGAATTAACAGAACACAGAGCAGTTTCTCAGAAAGCTTCTTTCCAGTTTTCAGGGGAAGATATTTCCTTTTTCACCATAGCCCTCTATGGGCTTCCAAATATCCCTTTGCCAATTCCACAAGAACAGCCTTAGCGAAAGGCTTCTTGAAGGGAAGCATGTAACCCTGTGAGATGAATTAAGAGAACACAGAGCAGTTTCTCAGAAAGCTTCTTTCCAGTTTTGAACCGAAGATATTTCCTTTTTCACCATGGCCCTCTATGGGCTTCCAAATATCCCTTTGCCAATTCCACAAGAACAGCCTGAGCGAAAGGCTTCTTGAAGGGAAAGATGTAACTCTGTGAGATGAATTCACAGAACACAGAGCAGTTTCTCAGAAAGCTTTTTTCCAGTTTTGAGCGGAAGATATTTCCTTTTTCACCATAGCCCTCTATGGGCTTCCAAATATCCCTTTGCCAATTCCACAAGAACAGCCTTAGCGAAAGTCTTCTTGAAGGGAAAGATGTAACTCCGTGAGATGAATTAACAGAATACAGAGCAGTTTCTCAGAAAGCTTCTTTCCAGTTTTGAACGGAAGATATTTCCTTTTTCACCATAGCCCTCTATGGGCTTCCAAATATCCCTTTGCCAATTCCACAAGAACAGCCTTAGCGAAAGGCTTCTTGAAGGGAAACATGTAACCCTGTTAGATGAATTAAGAGAACACAGAGCAGTTACTCAGAAAGCTTCTTTCCAGTTTTGAACGGAAGATATTTCCTTTTTCACCATAGCCCTCTATGGGCTTCCAAATATCACTATGCCAATTCCATAATAACAGCCTTAGCGAAAGGTTTCTTGAAGGGAAAGATGTAACTCTGTGAGATGAATTCACAGAACACAGAGCAGTTTCTCAGAAAGCTTCTTTCCAGTTTTGAACGGAAGATATTTCCTTTTTCACCATAGCCCTCTATGGGCTTCCAAATATCACTTTGCCAATTCCACAAGAACAGCCTTAGCGAAGGGCTTCTTGAAGGGAAAGATGTAACTCTGTGAGATGAATTAACAGAACACAGAGCAGTTTCTCAGAAAGCTTCTTTCCAGTTTTGAACGGAAGATATTTCCTTTTTCACCATAGCCCTCTATGGGCTTCCAAATATCCCTTTGCCAATTCCACAAGAACAGCCTTAGCGAAAGGCTATTGAAGGAAAAGATGTAACTCTGTGAGATGAATTAACAGAACACAGAGCAGTTTCTCCGAAAGCTTCTTTCCAGTTTTGAACGGAAGATATTTCCTTTTTCACCATAGCCCTCTATGGGCTTCCAAATATCCCTTTGCCAATTCCACAAGAACAGCCTTAGCGAAAGGCTTCTTGAAGGGAAAGATGTAACTCTCTGAGATGAATTAACAGAACACAGAGCAGTTTCTCAGAAAGCTTCTTTCCAGTTTTCAGCGGAAGATATTTCCTTTTTCATCATAGCCCTCTATGGGCTTCCAAATATCCCTTTGCCAATTCCACAAGAACAGCCTTAGCGAAAGGCTTCTTGAAGGGAAAGATGTAACTCTGTGAGATGAATTAACAGAACACAGAGCAGTTTCTCAGAAAGCTTCTTTCCAGATTTGAACGGAAGATACTTCCTTTTTCACCATAGCCCTCTAAGGGCTTCCAAATATCCCTTTGCCAATTCCAGAAGAACAGCCTTAGGGAAAGGCTTCTTGAAGGGAAAGATGTAACTCTGTGAGATGAATTCACAGAACACAGAGCAGTTTCTCAGAAAGCTTCTTTCCAGTTTTGAACGGAAGATATTTCCTTTTTCACCATAGCCCTCTATGGGCTTCCAAATATCACTTTGCCAATTCCACAAGAACAGCCTTAGCGAAGGGCTTCTTGAAGGGAAAGATGTAATTCTGTGAGATGAATTAACAGAACACAGAGCAGTTTCTCAGAAAGCTTCTTTCCAGTTTTGAACGGAAGATATTTCCTTTTTCACCATAGCCCTCTATGGGCTTCCAAATATCCCTTTGCCAATTCCACAAGAACAGCCTTAGCGAAAGGCTTCTTGAAGGGAAACATGTAACTCTGTGAGATGAATTAAAAGAACACAGAGCAGTTTCTCAGAAAGCTTCTTTCCAGTTTTCAGCGGAAGATATTTCCTTTTTCACCATGGCCCTCTATGGGCTTCCAAATATCCCTTTGCCAATTCCACAAGAACAGCCTGAGCGAAAGGCTTCTTGAAGGGAAAGATGTAACTCTGTGAGATGAATTCACAGAACACAGAGCAGTTTCTCAGAAAGCTTCTTTACAGTTTTGAGCGGAAGATATTTCCTTTTTCACCATAGCCCTCTATGGGCTTCCAAATATCCCTTTGCCAATTCCACAAGAACAACCTTAGCGAAAGTCTTCTTGAAGGGAAAGATGTAACTCCGTGAGATGAATTAACAGAACACAGAGCAGTTTCTCAGAAAGCTTCTTTCCAGTTTTGAACGGAAGATATTTCCTTTTTCACCATAGCCCTCTATGGGCTTCCAAATATCCCTTTGCCAATTCCACAAGAACAGCCTGAGCGAAAGGCTTCTTGAAGGGAAAGATGTAACTCTGTGAGATGAATTCACAGAACACAGAGAAGTTTCTCAGAAAGCTTCTTTCCAGTTTTGAGCGGAAGATATTTACTTTTTCACCATAGCCCTCTATGGGATTCCAAATATCCCTTTGCCAATTCCACAAGAACAGCCTTAGCGAAAGGATTGTTGAAGGGAAAGATGTAACTCTGTGAGATGAATTAACAGAACACAGAGCAGTTTCTCAGAAAGCTTCTTTCCAGTTTTCAGGGGAAGATATTTCCTTTTTCACCATAGCCCTCTATGGGCTTCCAAATATCCCTTTGCCAATTCCACAAGAACAGCCTTAGCGAAAGGCTTCTTGAAGGGAAATATGTAACTCTGTGAGATGAATTAACAGAACACAGAGCAGTTTCTCAGAAAGCTTCTTTCCAGTTTTCAGGGGAAGATATTTCCTTTTTCACCATAGCCCTCTATGGGCTTCCAAATATCCCTTTGCCAATTCCACAAGAACAGCTTTAGCGAAAGGCTTCTTTAAGGGAAACATGAAACTCTATGAGATGAATTAACAGAACACAGAGCAGTTTCTCAGAAAGCTTCTTTCCAGTTTTGAACGGAAGATATTTCCTTTTTCACCATAGCCCTCTATGGGCTTCCAAATATCCCTTTGCCAATTCCACAAGAACAGCCTGAGCGAAAGGCTTCTTGAAGGGAAAGATGTAACTCTGTGAGATGAATTCACAGAACACAGAGAAGTTTCTCAGAAAGCTTCTTTCCAGTTTCGAGCGGAAGATATTTCCTTTTTCACCATAGCCCTCTATGCGCTTCCAAATATCCCTTTGCCAATTCCACAAGAACAGCCTTAGCGAAAGGCTTCTTGAAGGGAAAGATGTAACTCTGTGAGATGAATTCACAGAACACAGAGCAGTTTCTCAGAAAGCTTCTTTCCAGTTTTGAACGGAAGATATTTCCTTTTTCACCATAGCCCTCTATGGGCTTCCAAATATCCCCTTGCCAATTCCACAAGAACAGCCTTAGCGAAAGGCTTCTTGAAGGGAAAGATGTAACTCTGTGAGATGAATTAACAGAACACAGAGCAGTTTCTCAGAAAGCTTCTTTCCAGTTTTGAACGGAAGATATTTCCTTTTTCACCATAGCCCTCTATGGGCTTCCAAATATCCCTTTGCCAATTCCACAAGAACAGCCTTAGCGAAAGGCTTCTTGAAGGGAAAGATGTAACTCTGTGAGATGAATTAAAAGAACACAGAGCAGTTTCTCAGAAAGCTTCTTTCCAGTTTTCAGCGGAAGATATTTCCTTTTTCACCATAGCCCTCTATGCGCTTCCAAATATCCCTTTGCCAATTCCACAAGAACAGCCTTAGCGAAAGGCTTCTTGAAGGGAAAGATGTAACTCTGTGAGATGAATTAACAGAACACAGAGCAGTTTCTCAGAAAGCTTCTTTCCAGTTTTGAACGGAAGATATTTCCTTTTTCACCATAGCCCTCTATGGGCTTCCATATATCACTTTGCCAATTCCACAAGAACAGCCTTAGCGAAGGGCTTCTTGAAGGGAAAGATGTAACTCTGTGAGATGAATTAACAGAACACAGAGCAGTTTCTCAGAAAGCTTCTTTCCAGTTTTGAACGGAAGATATTTCCTTTTTCACCATAGCCCTCTATGGGCTTCCAAATATCCCTTTGCCAATTCCACAAGAACAGCCTTAGCGAAAGGCTTCTTGAAGGGAAACATGTAACTCTGTGAGATGAATTAAAAGAACACAGAGCAGTTTCTCAGAAAGCTTCTTTCCAGTTTTCAGCGGAAGATATTTCCTTTTTAGCCATAGCCCTCTATGAGCTTCCAAATATCCCTTTGCCAATTCCACAATAACAGCCTTAGCGAAAGGCTTCTTGAAGGGAAAGATGTAACTCTGTGAGATGAATTAAGAGAACACAGAGCAGTTACTCAGAAAGCTTCTTTCCAGTTTTGAACGGAAGATATTTCCTTTTTCACCATAGCCCTCTATGGGCTTCCAAATATCACTATGCCAATTCCATAATAACAGCCTTAGCGAAAGGCTTCTTGAAGGGAAAGATGTAACTCTGTGAGATGAATTAACAGAACACAGAGCAGTTTCTCCGAAAGCTTCTTTCCAGTTTTGAACGGAAGATATTTCCTTTTTCACCATAGCCCTCTATGGGCTTCCAAATATCCCTTTGCCAATTCCAAAAGAACAGCCTTAGCGAAAGGCTTCTTGAAGGGAAACATGTAACTCTGTGAGATGAATTAAAAGAACACAGAGCAGTTTCTCAGAAAGCTTCTTTCCAGTTTTCAGCGGAAGATATTTCCTTTTTCACCATAGCCCTCTAAGGGCTTCCAAATATCCCTTCGCCAATTCCCGAAGAACAGCCTTAGGGAAAGGCTTCTTGAAGGGAAAGATGTAACTCTGTGAGATGAATTCACAGAACACAGAGCAGTTTCTCAGAAAGCTTCTTTCCAGTTTTGAACGGAAGATAATTCCTTTGTAACCATAGCCCTCTATGGGCTTCCAAATATCCCTTTGAAAATTCCACAATAACAGCCTTAGCGAAAGGCTTCTTGAAGGGAAAGATGTAACTCTGTGAGATGAATTCTCAGAACACAGAGCAGTTTCTCAGAAAGCTTCTTTCCAGTTTTCAGCGGAAGATATTTCCTTTTTCACCATAGCCCTCTATGGGCTTCCAAATATCCCTTTGCCAATTCCACATGAACAGCCTTAGCGAAAGGCTTCTTGAAGGGAAAGATGTAACTCTGTGAGATGAATTCACAAAACACAGAGCAGTTTCTCAGAAAGCTTCTTTCCAGTTTTGAACGGAAGATATTTCCTTTTTCACCATAGACCTCTATGGGCTTCCAAATATCCCTTTGCCAATTCCACAAGAACAGCTTTAGCGAAAGGCTTCTTTAAGGGAAACATGAAACTCTGTGAGATGAATTAACAGAACACAGAGCAGTTTCTCAGAAAGCTTCTTTCCAGTTTTGAACGGAAGATATTTCCTTTTTCACCATAGCCCTCTATGGGCTTCCAAATATCCCTTTGCCAATTCCACAAGAACAGCCTTAGCGAAAGTCTTCTTGAAGGGAAAGATGTAACTCTGTGAGATGAATTAAGAGAACACAGAGCAGTTACTCAGAAAGCTTCTTTCCAGTTTTGAGCGGAAGATATTTCCTTTTTCACCATAGCCCTCTATGGGCTTCCAAATATCCCTTTGCCAATTCCACAATAACAGCCTTAGCGAAAGTCTTCTTGAAGGGAAAGATGTAACTCTGTGAGATGAATTAAGAGAACACAGAGCAGTTACTCAGAAAGCTTCTTTCCAGTTTTGAACGGAAGATATTTACTTTTTCACCATAGCCCTCTATGGGATTCCAAATATCCCTTTGCCAATTCCACAAGAACAGCCTTAGCGAAAGGCTTCTTGAAGGGAAATATGTAACTCTGTGAGATGAATTAACAGAACACAGAGCAGTTTCTCAGAAAGCTTCTTTCCAGTTTTCAGGGGAAGATATTTCCTTTTTCACCATAGCCCTCTATGGGCTTCCAAATATCCCTTTGCCAATTCCACAAGAACAGCCTTAGCGAAAGGCTTCTTGAAGGGAAGCATGTAACCCTGTGAGATGAATTAAGAGAACACAGAGCAGTTTCTCAGAAAGCTTCTTTCCAGTTTTGAACGGAAGATATTTCCTTTTTCACCATGGCCCTCTATGGGCTTCCAAATATCCCTTTGCCAATTCCACAAGAACAGCCTGAGCGAAAGGCTTCTTGAAGGGAAAGATGTAACTCTGTGAGATGAATTCACAGAACACAGAGCAGGTTCTCAGAAAGCTTTTTTCCAGTTTTGAGCGAAAGATATTTCCTTTTTCACCATAGCCCTCTATGGGCTTCCAAATATCCCTTTGCCAATTCCACAAGAACAGCCTTAGCGAAAGTCTTCTTGAAGGGAAAGATGTAACTCCGTGAGATGAATTCACAGAATACAGAGCAGTTTCTCAGAAAGCTTCTTTCCAGTTTTGAACGGAAGATATTTCCTTTTTCACCATAGCCCTCTATGGGCTTCCAAATATCCCTTTGCCAATTCCACAAGAACAGCCTTAGCGAAAGGCTTCTTGAAGGGAAACATGTAACCCTGTGAGATGAATTAAGAGAACACAGAGCAGTTACTCAGAAAGCTTCTTTCCAGTTTTGAACGGAAGATATTTCCTTTTTCACCATGGCCCTCTATGGGCTTCCAAATATCCCTTTACCAATTCCACAAGAACAGCCTGAGCGAAAGGCTTCTTGAAGGGAAAGATGTAAATCTGTGAGATGAATTAACAGAACACAGAGCAGTTTCTCAGAAAGCTTCTTTCCAGTTTTCAGGGGAAGATATTTCCTTTTTCACCTTAGCCCTCTATGGGCTTCCAAATATCCCTTTGCCAATTCCACAAGAACAGCCTTAGCGAAAGGCTTCTTGAAGGGAAACATGTAACCCTGTGAGATGAATTAAGAGAACACAGAGCAGTTTCTCAGAAAGCTTCTTTCCAGTTTTGAACGGATGATATTTCCTTTTTCACCATGGCCCTCTATGGGCTTCCAAATATCCCTTTGCCAATTCCACAAGAAGAGCCTGAGCGAAAGGCTTCTTGAAGGGAAAGATGTAACTCTGTGAGACGAATTCACAGAACACAGAGCAGTTTCTCAGAAAGCTTCTTTCCAGTTTTGAACGGAAGATATTTCCTTTTTCACCATAGCCCTCTATGGGCTTCCAAATATCACTTTGCCAATTCCACAAGAACAGCCTTAGCGAAGGGCTTCTTGAAGGGAAAGATGTAACTCTGTGAGATGAATTAACAGAACATAGAGCAGTTTCTCAGAAAGCTTCTTTCCAGTTTTGAACGGAAGATATTTCCTTTTTCACCATAGCCCTCTAGGGGTTCCAAATATCCCTTTCCCAATTCCACAAGAACAGCCTTAGCGAAAGGCTATTGAAGGAAAAGATGTAACTCTGTAAGATGAATTAACAGAACACAGAGCAGTTTCTCCGAAAGCTTCTTTCCAGTTTTGAACGGAAGATATTTCCTTTTTCACCATAGCCCTCTATGGGCTTCCAAATATCCCTTTGCCAATTCCACAAGAACAGCCTGAGCGAAAGGCTTCTTGAAGGGAAAGATGTAACTCTGTGAGATGAATTAACAGAACACAGAGCAGTTTCTCAGAAAGCTTCTTTCCAGTTTTCAGCGGAAGATATTTCCTTTTTCACCATAGCCCTCTATGGGCTTCCAAATATCCCTTTGCCAATTCCACAAGAACAGCCTTAGGGAAAGGCTTCTTGAAGGGAAAGATGTAACTCTGTGAGATGAATTCACAGAACACAGAGAAGTTTCTCAGAAAGCTTCTTTCCAGTTTTGAGCGGAAGATATTTACTTTTTCACCATAGCCCTCTATGGGATTCCAAATATCCCTTTGCCAATTCCACAAGAACAGCCTTAGCGAAAGGCTTGTTGAAGGGAAAGATGTAACTCTGTGAGATGAATTAACAGAACACAGAGCAGTTTCTCAGAAAGCTTCTTTCCAGTTTTCAGGGGAAGATATTTCCTTTTTCACCATAGCCCTCTATGGGCTTCCAAATATCCCTTTGCCAATTCCACAAGAACAGCCTTAGCGAAAGGCTTCTTGAAGGGAAATATGTAACTCTGTGAGATGAATTAACAGAACACAGAGCAGTTTCTCAGAAAGCTTCTTTCCAGTTTTCAGGGGAAGATATTTCCTTTTTCACCATAGCCCTCTATGGGCTTCCAAATATCCCTTTGCCAATTCCACAAGAACAGCCTTAGCGAAAGGCTTCTTGAAGGGAAGCATGTAACCCTGTGAGATGAATTAAGAGAACACAGAGCAGTTTCTCAGAAAGCTTCTTTCCAGTTTTGAACGGAAGATATTTCCTTTTTCACCATGGCCCTCTATGGGCTTCCAAATATCCCTTTGCCAATTCCACAAGAACAGCCTGAGCGAAAGGCTTCTTGAAGGGAAAGATGTAACTCTGTGAGATGAATTCACAGAACACAGAGCAGTTTCTCAGAAAGCTTTTTTCCAGTTTTGAGCGAAAGATATTTCCTTTTTCACCATAGCCCTCTATGGGCTTCCAAATATCCCTTTGCCAATTCCACAAGAACAGCCTTAGCGAAAGTCTTCTTGAAGGGAAAGATGTAACTCCGTGAGATGAATTCACAGAATACAGAGCAGTTTCTCAGAAAGCTTCTTTCCAGTTTTGAACGGAAGATATTTCCTTTTTCACCATAGCCCTCTATGGGCTTCCAAATATCCCTTTGCCAATTCCACAAGAACAGCCTTAGCGAAAGGCTTCTTGAAGGGAAACATGTAACCCTGTGAGATGAATTAAGAGAACACAGAGCAGTTACTCAGAAAGCTTCTTTCCAGTTTTGAACGGAAGATATTTCCTTTTTCACCATGGCCCTCTATGGGCTTCCAAATATCCCTTTACCAATTCCACAAGAACAGCCTGAGCGAAAGGCTTCTTGAAGGGAAAGATGTAACTCTGTGAGATGAATTAACAGAACACAGAGCAGTTTCTCAGAAAGCTTCTTTCCAGTTTTCAGGGGAAGATATTTCCTTTTTCACCTTAGCCCTCTATGGGCTTCCAAATATCCCTTTGCCAATTCCACAAGAACAGCCTTAGCGAAAGGCTTCTTGAAGGGAAACATGCAACCCTGTGAGATGAATTAAGAGAACACAGAGCAGTTTCTCAGAAAGCTTCTTTCCGGTTTTGAACGGATGATATTTCCTTTTTCACCATGGCCCTCTATGGGCTTCCAAATATCCCTTTGCCAATTCCACAAGAAGAGCCTGAGCGAAAGGCTTCTTGAAGGGAAAGATGTAACTCTGTGCGACGAATTCACAGAACACAGAGCAGTTTCTCAGAAAGCTTCTTTCCAGTTTTGAACGGAAGATATTTCCTTTTTCACCATAGCCCTCTATGGGCTTCCAAATATCACTTTGCCAATTCCACAAGAACAGCCTTAGCGAAGGGCTTCTTGAAGGGAAAGATGTAACTCTGTGAGATGAATTAACAGAACACAGAGCAGTTTCTCAGAAAGCTTCTTTCCAGTTTTGAACGGAAGATATTTCCTTTTTCACCATAGCCCTCTAGGGGTTCCAAATATCCCTTTCCCAATTCCACAAGAACAGCCTTAGCGAAAGGCTATTGAAGGAAAAGATGTAACTCTGTGAGATGAATTAACAGAACACAGAGCAGTTTCTCCGAAAGCTTCTTTCCAGTTTTGAACGGAAGATATTTCCTTTTTCACCATAGCCCTCTATGGGCTTCCAAATATCCCTTTGCCAATTCCACAAGAACAGCCTGAGCGAAAGGCTTCTTGAAGGGAAAGATGTAACTCTGTGAGATGAATTAACAGAACACAGAGCAGTTTCTCAGAAAGCTTCTTTCCAGTTTTCAGCGGAAGATATTTCCTTTTTCACCATAGCCCTCTATGGGCTTCCAAATATCCCTTTGCCAATTCCACAAGAACAGCCTTAGGGAAAGGCTTCTTGAAGGGAAAGATGTAACTCTGTGAGATGAATTCACAAAACACAGAGCAGTTTCTCAGAAAGCTTGTTTCCAGTTTTGAACGGAAGATATTTCCTTTTTCACCATAGCCCTCTAAGGGCTTCCAAATATCCCTTTGCCAATTCCACAAGAACAGCTTTAGCGAAAGGCTTCTTGAAGGGAAACATGTAACTCTGTGAGATGAATTAACAGAACACAGAGCAGTTTCTCAGAAAGCTTCTTTCCAGTTTTGAACGGAAGATATTTCCTTTTTCACCATAGCCCTCTATGGGCTTCCAAATATCCCTTTGCCAATTCCACAAGAACCGCCTGAGCGAAAGGCTTCTTGAAGGGAAAGATGTAACTCTGTGAGATGAATTCACAGAACACAGAGAAGTTTCTCAGAAAGCTTCTTTCCAGTTTTGAGCGGAAGATATTTCCTTTTTCACCATAGCCCTCTATGGGCTTCCAAATATCCCTTTGCCAATTCCACAAGAACAGCCTTAGCGAAAGGCTTCTTGAAGGGAAAGATGTAACTCTGTGAGATGAATTAACAGAACACACAGCAGTTTCTCAGAAAGCTTCTTTCCAGTTTTCAGGGGAAGATATTTCCTTTTTCACCATAGCCCTCTATGGGCTTCCAAATATCCCTTTGCCAATTCCACAAGAACAGCCTTAGCGAAAGGCTTCTTGAAGGGAAATATGTAACTCTGTGAGACGAATTCACAGAACAGAGAGCAGTTTCTCAGAAAGCTTCTTTCCAGTTTTGAGCGGAAGATATTTCCTTTTTCACCATAGCCCTCTATGGGCTTCCAAATATCCCTTTGCCAATTCCACAAGAACAGCCTTAGCGAAAGTCTTCTTGAAGGGAAAGATGTAACTCCGTGAGATGAATTAACAGAACACAGAGCAGTTTCTCAGAAAGCTTCTTTCCAGTTTTGAACGGAAGATATTTCCTTTTTCACCATAGCCCTCTATGGGCTTCCAAATATCCCTTTGCCAATTCCACAAGAACAGCCTTAGCGAAAGGCTTCTTGAAGGGAAAGATGTAACTCTGTGAGATGAATTAAGAGAACACAGAGCAGTTACTCAGAAAGCTTCTTTCCAGTTTTGAACGGAAGATATATCCTTTTTCACCATAGCCCTCTATGGGCTTCCAAATATCACTATGCCAATTCCATAATAACAGCCTTAGCGAAAGGCTTCTTGAAGGGAAAGATGTAACTCTCTGAGATGAATTCACAGAACACAGAGCAGTTTCTCAGAAAGCTTCTTTCCAGTTTTGAACGGAAGATATTTCCTTTTTCACCATAGCCCTCTATGGGCTTCCAAATATCCCTTTGCCAATTCCACAAGAACAGCCTTAGCGAAGGGCTTCTTGAAGGGAAAGATGTAACTCTGTGAGATGAATTAACAGAACACAGAGCAGTTTCTCAGAAAGCTTGTTTTCAGTTTTGAACGGAAGATATTTCCTTTTTCACCATAGCCCTCTAGGGGTTCCAAATATCCCTTTCCCAATTCCACAAGAACAGCCTTAGCGAAAGGCTATTGAAGGAAAAGATGTAACTCTGTGAGATGAATTAACAGAACACAGAGCAGTTTCTCTGAAAGCTTCTTTCCAGTTTTGAACGGAAGATATTTCCTTTTTCACCATAGCCCTCTATGGGCTTCCAAATATCCCTTTGCCAATTCCACAAGAACAGCCTTAGCGAAAGGCTTCTTGAAGGGAAACATGTAACACTGTGAGATGAATTAACAGAACACAGAGCAGTTTCTCAGAAAGCTTCTTTCCAGTTTTGAACGGAAGATATTTCCTTTTTCACCATAGCCCTCTATGGGCTTCCAAATATCCCTTTGCCAATTCCACAAGAACAGCCTGAGCGAAAGGCTTCTTGAAGGGAAAGATGTAACTCTGTGAGATGAATTCACAGAACACAGAGAAGTTTCTCAGAAAGCTTCTTTCCAGTTTTGAGCGGAAGATATTTACTTTTTCACCATAGCCCTCTATGGGATTCCAAATATCCCTTTGCCAATTCCACAAGAACAGCCTTAGCGAAAGGCTTGTTGAAGGGAAAGATGTAACTCTGTGAGATGAATTAACAGAACACAGAGCAGTTTCTCAGAAAGCTTCTTTCCAGTTTTCAGGGGAAGATATTTCCTTTTTCACCATAGCCCTCTATGGGCTTCCAAATATCCCTTTGCCAATTCCACAAGAACAGCCTTAGCGAAAGGCTTCTTGAAGGGAAATATGTAACTCTGTGAGATGAATTAACAGAACACAGAGCAGTTTCTCAGAAAGCTTCTTTCCAGTTTTCAGGGGAAGATATTTCCTTTTTCACCATAGCCCTCTATGGGCTTCCAAATATCCCTTTGCCAATTCCACAAGAACAGCCTTAGCGAAAGGCTTCTTGAAGGGAAGCATGTAACCCTGTGAGATGAATTAAGAGAACACAGAGCAGTTTCTCAGAAAGCTTCTTTCCAGTTTTGAACCGAAGATATTTCCTTTTTCACCATGGCCCTCTATGGGCTTCCAAATATCCCTTTGCCAATTCCACAAGAACAGCCTGAGCGAAAGGCTTCTTGAAGGGAAAGATGTAACTCTGTGAGATGAATTCACAGAACACAGAGCAGTTTCTCAGAAAGCTTCTTTCCAGTTTTGAACGGAAGATATTTCCTTTTTCACCATAGCCCTCTATGGGCTTCCAAATATCCCTTTGCCAATTCCACAAGAACAGCCTTAGCGAAGGGCTTCTTGAAGGGAAAGATGTAACTCTGTGAGATGAATTAACAGAACACAGAGCAGTTTCTCAGAAAGCTTCTTTCCAGTTTTGAACGGAAGATATTTCCTTTTTCACCATAGCCCTCTATGGGCTTCCAAATATCCCTTTGCCAATTCCACAAGAACAGCCTTAGCGAAAGGCTATTGAAGGAAAAGATGTAACTCTGTGAGATGAATTAACAGAACACAGAGCAGTTTCTCCGAAAGCTTCTTTCCAGTTTTGAACGGAAGATATTTCCTTTTTCACCATAGCCCTCTATGGGCTTCCAAATATCCCTTTGCCAATTCCACAAGAACAGCCTTAGCGAAAGGCTTCTTGAAGGGAAACATGTAACCCTGTTAGATGAATTAAGAGAACACAGAGCAGTTACTCAGAAAGCTTCTTTCCAGTTTTGAACGGAAGATATTTCCTTTTTCACCATAGCCCTCTATGGGCTTCCAAATATCACTATGCCAATTCCATAATAACAGCCTTAGCGAAAGGCTTCTTGAAGGGAAAGATGTAACTCTGTGAGATGAATTCACAGAACACAGAGCAGTTTCTCAGAAAGCTTCTTTCCAGTTTTGAACGGAAGATATTTCCTTTTTCACCATAGCCCTCTATGGGCTTCCAAATATCCCTTTGCCAATTCCACAAGAACAGCCTTAGCGAAGGGCTTCTTGAAGGGAAAGATGTAACTCTGTGAGATGAATTAACAGAACACAGATCAGTTTCTCAGAAAGCTTCTTTCCAGTTTTGAACGGAAGATATTTCCTTTTTCACCATAGCCCTCTATGGGCTTCGAAATATCACTTTGCCAATTCCACAAGAACAGCCTTAGCGAAGGGCTTCTTGAAGGGAAAGATGTAACTCTGTGAGATGAATTAACAGAACACAGAGCAGTTTCTCAGAAAGCTTCTTTCCAGTTTTGAACGGAAGATATTTCCTTTTTCACCATAGCCCTCTATGGGCTTCCAAATATCCCTTTGCCAATTCCACAAGAACAGCCTTAGCGAAAGGCTTCTTGAAGGGAAACATGTAACTCTGTGAGATGAATTAAAAGAACACAGAGCAGTTTCTCAGAAAGCTTCTTTCCAGTTTTCAGCGGAAGATATTTCCTTTTTCACCATGGCCCTCTATGGGCTTCCAAATATCCCTTTGCCAATTCCACAAGAACAGCCTGAGCGAAAGGCTTCTTGAAGGGAAAGATGTAACTCTGTGAGATGAATTCACAGAACACAGAGCAGTTTCTCAGAAAGCTTCTTTCCAGTTTTGAGCGGAAGATATTTCCTTTTTCACCATAGCCCTCTATGGGCTTCCAAATATCCCTTTGCCAATTCCACAAGAACAACCTTAGCGAAAGTCTTCTTGAAGGGAAAGATGTAACTCCGTGAGATGAATTAACAGAACACAGAGCAGTTTCTCAGAAAGCTTCTTTCCAGTTTTGAACGGAAGATATTTCCTTTTTCACCATAGCCCTCTATGGGCTTCCAAATATCCCTTTGCCAATTCCACAAGAACAGCCTTAGCGAAAGGCTTCTTGAAGGGAAAGATGTAACTCTGTGAGATGAATTAAGAGAACACAGAGCTGTTACTCAGAAAGCTTCTTTCCAGTTTTGAACGGAAGATATTTCCTTTTTCACCATAGCCCTCTATGGGCTTCCAAATATCACTATGCCAATTCCATAATAACAGCCTTAGCGAAAGGCTTCTTGAAGGGAAAGATGTAACTCTGTGAGATGAATTCACAGAACACAGAGCAGTTTCTCAGAAAGCTTCTTTCCAGTATTGAACGGAAGATATTTCCTTTTTCACCATAGCCCTCTATGGGCTTCCAAATATCACTTTGCCAATTCCACAAGAACAGCCTTAGCGAAGGGCTTCTTGAAGGGAAAGATGTAACTCTGTGAGATGAATTAACAGAACACAGAGCAGTTTCTCAGAAAGCTTCTTTCCAGTTTTGAACGGAAGATATTTCCTTTTTCACCATAGCCCTCTATGGGCTTCCAAATATCCCTTTGCCAATTCCCACAAGAACAGCCTTAGCGAAAGGCTTCTTGAAGGGAAACATGTAACTCTGTGAGATGAATTTAAAGAACACAGAGCAGTTTCTCAGAAAGCTTCTTTCCAGTTTTCAGCGGAAGATATTTCCTTTTTCACCATAGCCCTCTATGGGCTTCCAAATATCCCTTTGCCAATTCCACAATAACAGCCTTAGCGAAAGGCTTCTTGAAGGGAAAGATGTAACTCTGTGAGATGAATTCACAAAACACAGAGCAGTTTCTCAGAAAGCTTCTTTCCAGTTTTGAACGGAAGATATTTCCTTTTTCACCATAGCCCTCTATGGGCTTCCAAATATCCCTTTGCCAATTCCACAAGAACAGCTTTAGCGAAAGGCTTCTTGAAGGGAAAGATGTAACTCTGTGAGATGAATTAACAGAACACAGAGCAGTTTCTCAGAAACCTTCTTTCCAGTTTTGAACGGAAGATATTTCCTTTTTCACCATAGCCCTCTATGGGCTTCCAAATATCCCTTTGCCAATTCCACAAGAACAGCCTGAGCGAAAGGCTTCTTGAAGGGAAATATGTAACTCTGTGAGATGAATTCACAGAACACAGAGAAGTTTCTCAGAAAGATTCTTTCCAGTTTTGAGCGGAAGATATTTCCTTTTTCACCATAGCCCTCTATGGGCTTCCAAATAACCCTTTGCCAATTCCACAAGAACAGCCTTAGCGAAAGGCTTCTTGAAGGGAAATATGTAACTCTGTGAGATGAATTCACAGAACACAGAGCAGTTTCTCAGAAAGCTTCTTTCCAGTTTTCAGCGGAAGGTATTTCCTTTTTCACCATAGCCCTCTATGGGCTTCCAAATATCCCTTTGCCAATTCCACAACAACAGCCTTAGCGAAAGGCTTCTTGAAGGGAAAGATGTAACTCTCTGAGATGAATTAACAGAACACAGAGCAGTTTCTCAGAAAGCTTCTTTCCAGTTTTCAGCGGAAGATATTTCCTTTTTCATCATAGCCCTCTATGTGCTTCCAAATATCCCTTTGCCAATTCCACAAGAACAGCCTTAGCGAAAGGCTTCTTGAAGGGAAAGATGTAACTCTGTGAGATGAATTAACAGAACACAGAGCAGTTTCTCAGAAAGCTTCTTTCCAGATTTGAACGGAAGATATTTCCTTTTTCACCATAGCCCTCTAAGGGCTTCCAAATATCCCTTTGCCAATTCCAGAAGAACAGCCTTAGGGAAAGGCTTCTTGAAGGGAAAGATGTAACTCTGTGAGATGAATTCACAGAACACAGAGCAGTTTCTCAGAAAGCTTCTTTCCAGTATTGAACGGAAGATAATTCCTTTGTCACCATAGCCCTCTACGGTCTTCCAAATATCCCTTTGAAAATTCCACAAGAACAGCCTTAGCGAAAGGCTTCTTGAAGGGAAAGATGTAACTCTGTGAGATGAATTAACAGAACACAGAGCAGTTTCTCAGAAAGCTTCTTTCCAGTTTTCAGAGGAAGATATTTCCTTTTTCACCCTAGCCCTCTATGGGCTTCCAAATATCCCTTTGCCAATTCCACAAGAACAGCCTTAGCGAAAGGCTTCTTGAAGGGAAAGATGTAACTCTGTGAGATGAATTCACAAAACACAGAGCAGTTTCTCAGAAAGCTTCTTTCCAGTTTTGAACGGAAGATATTTCCTTTTTCACCATAGCCCTCTATGGGCTTCCAAATATCCCTTTGCCGATTCCACAAGAACAGCTTTAGCGAAAGGCTTCTTGAAGGGAAACATGTAACTCTGTGAGATGAATTAACAGAACACAGAGCAGTTTCTCAGAAAGCTTCTTTCCAGTTTTGAACGGAAGATATTTCCTTTTTCACCATAGCCCTCTATGGGCTTCCAAATATCCCTTTGCCAATTCCAGAAGAACAGCCTTAGGGAAAGGCTCCTTGAAGGGAAATATGTAACTCTGTGAGATGAATTCACAGAACACAGAGCAGTTTCTCAGAAAGCTTTTTTCCAGTTTTGAGCGGAAGATATTTCCTTTTTCACCATAGCCCTCTATGGGCTTCCAAATATCCCTTTGCCAATTCTACAAGAACAGCCT
This sequence comes from Chlorocebus sabaeus, assembly GCF_047675955.1. NCBI lineage: Eukaryota > Metazoa > Chordata > Mammalia > Primates > Cercopithecidae > Chlorocebus > Chlorocebus sabaeus. Next base: position 509,686 of record NW_027327068.1, on the reverse strand, counting down.
GAGCGAAAGTCTTCTTGAAGGGAAAGATGTAACTCCGTGAGATGAATTAACAGAACACAGAGCAGTTTCTCAGAAAGCTTCTTTCCAGTTTTGAACGGAAGATATTTCCTTTTTCACCATAGCCCTCTATGGGCTTCCAAATATCCCTTTGCCAATTCCACAATAACAGCCTTAGCGAAAGGCTTCTTGAAGGGAAAGATGTAACTCTGTGAGATGAATTCACAAAACACAGAGCAGTTTCTCAGAAAGCTTCTTTCCAGTTTTGAACGGAAGATATTTCCTTTTTCACCATAGCCCTCTATGGGCTTCCAAATATCCCTTTGCCAATTCCACAAGAACAGCTTTAGCGAAAGGCTTCTTGAAGGGAAAGATGTAACTCTGTGAGATGAATTAACAGAACACAGAGCAGTTTCTCAGAAACCTTCTTTCCAGTTTTGAACGGAAGATATTTCCTTTTTCACCATAGCCCTCTATGGGCTTCCAAATATCCCTTTGCCAATTCCACAAGAACAGCCTGAGCGAAAGGCTTCTTGAAGGGAAATATGTAACTCTGTGAGATGAATTCACAGAACACAGAGAAGTTTCTCAGAAAGATTCTTTCCAGTTTTGAGCGGAAGATATTTCCTTTTTCACCATAGCCCTCTATGGGCTTCCAAATAACCCTTTGCCAATTCCACAAGAACAGCCTTAGCGAAAGGCTTCTTGAAGGGAAATATGTAACTCTGTGAGATGAATTCACAGAACACAGAGCAGTTTCTCAGAAAGCTTCTTTCCAGTTTTCAGCGGAAGGTATTTCCTTTTTCACCATAGCCCTCTATGGGCTTCCAAATATCCCTTTGCCAATTCCACAACAACAGCCTTAGCGAAAGGCTTCTTGAAGGGAAAGATGTAACTCTCTGAGATGAATTAACAGAACACAGAGCAGTTTCTCAGAAAGCTTCTTTCCAGTTTTCAGCGGAAGATATTTCCTTTTTCATCATAGCCCTCTATGTGCTTCCAAATATCCCTTTGCCAATTCCACAAGAACAGCCTTAGCGAAAGGCTTCTTGAAGGGAAAGATGTAACTCTGTGAGATGAATTAACAGAACACAGAGCAGTTTCTCAGAAAGCTTCTTTCCAGATTTGAACGGAAGATATTTCCTTTTTCACCATAGCCCTCTAAGGGCTTCCAAATATCCCTTTGCCAATTCCAGAAGAACAGCCTTAGGGAAAGGCTTCTTGAAGGGAAAGATGTAACTCTGTGAGATGAATTCACAGAACACAGAGCAGTTTCTCAGAAAGCTTCTTTCCAGTATTGAACGGAAGATAATTCCTTTGTCACCATAGCCCTCTACGGTCTTCCAAATATCCCTTTGAAAATTCCACAAGAACAGCCTTAGCGAAAGGCTTCTTGAAGGGAAAGATGTAACTCTGTGAGATGAATTAACAGAACACAGAGCAGTTTCTCAGAAAGCTTCTTTCCAGTTTTCAGAGGAAGATATTTCCTTTTTCACCCTAGCCCTCTATGGGCTTCCAAATATCCCTTTGCCAATTCCACAAGAACAGCCTTAGCGAAAGGCTTCTTGAAGGGAAAGATGTAACTCTGTGAGATGAATTCACAAAACACAGAGCAGTTTCTCAGAAAGCTTCTTTCCAGTTTTGAACGGAAGATATTTCCTTTTTCACCATAGCCCTCTATGGGCTTCCAAATATCCCTTTGCCGATTCCACAAGAACAGCTTTAGCGAAAGGCTTCTTGAAGGGAAACATGTAACTCTGTGAGATGAATTAACAGAACACAGAGCAGTTTCTCAGAAAGCTTCTTTCCAGTTTTGAACGGAAGATATTTCCTTTTTCACCATAGCCCTCTATGGGCTTCCAAATATCCCTTTGCCAATTCCAGAAGAACAGCCTTAGGGAAAGGCTCCTTGAAGGGAAATATGTAACTCTGTGAGATGAATTCACAGAACACAGAGCAGTTTCTCAGAAAGCTTTTTTCCAGTTTTGAGCGGAAGATATTTCCTTTTTCACCATAGCCCTCTATGGGCTTCCAAATATCCCTTTGCCAATTCTACAAGAACAGCCTGAGCGAAAGTCTTCTTGAAGGGAAAGATGTAACTCCGTGAGATGAATTAACAGAACACAGAGCAGTTTCTCAGAAAGCTTCTTTCCAGTTTTGAACGGAAGATATTTCCTTTTTCACCATAGCCCTCTATGGGCTTCCAAATATCCCTTTGCCAATTCCACAATAACAGCCTTAGTGAAAGGCTTCTTGAAGGGAAAGATGTAACTCTGTGAGATGAATTAAGAGAACACAGAGCAGTTAGTCAGAAAGCTTCTTTCCAGTTTTGAACGGAAGATATTTCCTTTTTCACCATAGCCCTCTATGGGCTTCCAAATATCACTATACCAATTCCATAATAACAGCCTTAGCGAAAGGCTTCTTGAAGGGAAAGATGTAACTCTGTGAGATGAATTCACAGAACACACAGCAGTTTCTCAGAAAGCTTCTTTCCAGTTTTGAACGGAAGATATTTCCTTTTTCACCATAGCCCTCTATGGGCTTCCAAATATCACTTTGCCAATTCCACAAGAACAGCCTTAGCGAAGGGCTTTTTGAAGGGAAAGATGTAACTCTGTGAGATGAATTAACAGAACACAGAGCAGTTTCTCAGAAAGCTTCTTTCCAGTTTTGAACGGAAGATATTTCCTTTTTCGCCATGGCCCTCTATGGGCTTCCAAATATCCCTTTCCCAATTCCACAAGAACAGCTTTAGCGAAAGGCTTCTTGAAGGGAAACATGTAACTCTGTGAGATGAATTAAGAGAACACAGAGCAGTTTCTCAGAAAGCTTCTTTCCAGTTTTGAACGGAAGATATTTCCTTTTTCACCATAGCCCTCTATGGGCTTCCAAATATCCCTTTGCCAATTCCACAAGAACAGCCTGAGCGAAAGGCTTCTTGAAGGGAAAGATGTAACTCTGTGAGATGAATTCACAGAACACAGAGAAGTTTCTCAGAAAGCTTCTTTCCAGTTTTGAGCGGAAGATATTTCCTTTTTCACCATAGCCCTCTATGGGCTTCCAAATAACCCTTTGCCAATTCCACAAGAACAGCCTTAGCGAAAGGCATCTTGAAGGGAAATATGTAACTCTGTGAGATGAATTCACAGAACACAGAGCAGTTTCTCAGAAAGCTTCTTTCCAGTTTTGAACGGAAGATATTTCCTTTTTCACCATAGCCCTCTATGGGCTTCCAAATATCCCTTTGCCAATTCCACAAGAACAGCCTTAGCGAAAGGCTTCTTGAAGGGAAAGATGTAACTCTGTGAGATGAATTAAAAGAACACAGAGCAGTTTCTCAGAAAGCTTCTTTCCAGTTTTCAGCGGAAGATATTTCCTTTTTCACCATAGCCCTCTATGCGCTTTCAAATATCCCTTTGCCAATTCCACAAGAACAGCCTTAGCGAAAGGCTTCTTGAAGGGAAAGATGTAACTCTGTGAGATGAATTCACAGAACACAGAGCAGTTTCTCAGAAAGCTTCTTTCCAGTTTTGAACGGAAGATATTTCCTTTTTCACCATAGCCCTCTATGGGCTTCCAAATATCACTTTGCCAATTCCACAAGAACAGCCTTAGCGAAGGGCTTCTTGAAGGGAAAGATGTAACACTGTGAGATGAATTAGCAGAACACAGAGCAGTTTCTCAGAAAGCTTCTTTCCAGTTTTGAGCGGAAGATATTTCCTTTTTCACCATAGCCCTCTATGGGCTTCCAAATAACCCTTTGCCAATTCCACAAGAACAGCCTTAGCGAAAGGCTTCTTGAAGGGAAATATGTAACTCTGTGAGATGAATTCACAGAACACAGAGCAGTTTCTCAGAAAGCTTCTTTCCAGTTTTCAGCGGAAGGTATTTCCTTTTTCACCATAGCCCTCTATGGGCTTCCAAATATCCCTTTGCCAATTCCACAACAACAGCCTTAGCGAAAGGCTTCTTGAAGGGAAAGATGTAACTCTCTGAGATGAATTAACAGAACACAGAGCAGTTTCTCAGAAAGCTTCTTTCCAGTTTTCAGCGGAAGATATTTCCTTTTTCATCATAGCCCTCTATGGGCTTCCAAATATCCCTTTGCCAATTCCACAAGAACAGCCTTAGCGAAAGGCTTCTTGAAGGGAAAGATGTAACTCTGTGAGATGAATTAACAGAACACAGAGCAGTTTCTCAGAAAGCTTCTTTCCAGATTTGAACGGAAGATATTTCCTTTTTCACCATAGCCCTCTAAGGGCTTCCAAATATCCCTTTGCCAATTCCAGAAGAACAGCCTTAGGGAAAGGCTTCTTGAAGGGAAAGATGTAACTCTGTGAGATGAATTCACAGAACACAGAGCAGTTTCTCAGAAAGCTTCTTTCCAGTATTGAACGGAAGATAATTCCTTTGTCACCATAGCCCTCTACGGTCTTCCAAATATCCCTTTGAAAATTCCACAAGAACAGCCTTAGCGAAAGGCTTCTTGAAGGGAAAGATGTAACTCTGTGAGATGAATTAACAGAACACAGAGCAGTTTCTCAGAAAGCTTCTTTCCAGTTTTCAGAGGAAGATATTTCCTTTTTCACCCTAGCCCTCTATGGGCTTCCAAATATCCCTTTGCCAATTCCACAAGAACAGCCTTAGCGAAAGGCTTCTTGAAGGGAAAGATGTAACTCTGTGAGATGAATTCACAAAACACAGAGCAGTTTCTCAGAAAGCTTCTTTCCAGTTTTGAACGGAAGATATTTCCTTTTTCACCATAGCCCTCTATGGGCTTCCAAATATCCCTTTGCCGATTCCACAAGAACAGCTTTAGCGAAAGGCTTCTTGAAGGGAAACATGTAACTCTGTGAGATGAATTAACAGAACACAGAGCAGTTTCTCAGAAAGCTTCTTTCCAGTTTTGAACGGAAGATATTTCCTTTTTCACCATAGCCCTCTATGGGCTTCCAAATATCCCTTTGCCAATTCCAGAAGAACAGCCTTAGGGAAAGGCTCCTTGAAGGGAAATATGTAACTCTGTGAGATGAATTCACAGAACACAGAGCAGTTTCTCAGAAAGCTTTTTTCCAGTTTTGAGCGGAAGATATTTCCTTTTTCACCATAGCCCTCTATGGGCTTCCAAATATCCCTTTGCCAATTCTACAAGAACAGCCTGAGCGAAAGTCTTCTTGAAGGGAAAGATGTAACTCCGTGAGATGAATTAACAGAACACAGAGCAGTTTCTCAGAAAGCTTCTTTCCAGTTTTGAACGGAAGATATTTCCTTTTTCACCATAGCCCTCTATGGGCTTCCAAATATCCCTTTGCCAATTCCACAATAACAGCCTTAGTGAAAGGCTTCTTGAAGGGAAAGATGTAACTCTGTGAGATGAATTAAGAGAACACAGAGCAGTTAGTCAGAAAGCTTCTTTCCAGTTTTGAACGGAAGATATTTCCTTTTACACCATAGCCCTCTATGGGCTTCCAAATATCACTATGCCAATTCCATAATAACAGCCTTAGCGAAAGGCTTCTTGAAGGGAAAGATGTAACTCTGTGAGATGAATTCACAGAACACAGAGCAGTTTCTCAGAAAGCTTCTTTCCAGTTTTGAACGGAAGATATTTCCTTTTTCACCATAGCCCTCTATGGGCTTCCAAATATCACTTTGCCAATTCCACAAGAACAGCCTTAGCGAAGGGCTTCTTGAAGGGAAAGATGTAACTCTGTGAGATGAATTAACAGAACACAGAGCAGTTTCTCAGAAAGCTTCTTTCCAGTTTTCAGGGGAAGATATTTCCTTTTTCACCATAGCCCTCTATGGGCTTCCAAATATCCCTTTGCCAATTCCACAAGAACAGCCTTAGCGAAAGGCTTCTTGAAGGGAAGCATGTAACCCTGTGAGATGAATTAAGAGAACACAGAGCAGTTTCTCAGAAAGCTTCTTTCCAGTTTTGAACCGAAGATATTTCCTTTTTCACCATGGCCCTCTATGGGCTTCCAAATATCCCTTTGCCAATTCCACAAGAACAGCCTGAGCGAAAGGCTTCTTGAAGGGAAAGATGTAACTCTGTGAGATGAATTCACAGAACACAGAGCAGTTTCTCAGAAAGCTTTTTTCCAGTTTTGAGCGGAAGATATTTCCTTTTTCACCATAGCCCTCTATGGGCTTCCAAATATCCCTTTGCCAATTCCACAAGAACAGCCTTAGCGAAAGTCTTCTTGAAGGGAAAGATGTAACTCCGTGAGATGAATTAACAGAATACAGAGCAGTTTCTCAGAAAGCTTCTTTCCAGTTTTGAACGGAAGATATTTCCTTTTTCACCATAGCCCTCTATGGGCTTCCAAATATCCCTTTGCCAATTCCACAAGAACAGCCTTAGCGAAAGGCTTCTTGAAGGGAAACATGTAACCCTGTTAGATGAATTAAGAGAACACAGAGCAGTTACTCAGAAAGCTTCTTTCCAGTTTTGAACGGAAGATATTTCCTTTTTCACCATAGCCCTCTATGGGCTTCCAAATATCACTATGCCAATTCCATAATAACAGCCTTAGCGAAAGGCTTCTTGAAGGGAAAGATGTAACTCTGTGAGATGAATTCACAGAACACAGAGCAGTTTCTCAGAAAGCTTCTTTCCAGATTTGAACGGAAGATACTTCCTTTTTCACCATAGCCCTCTAAGGGCTTCCAAATATCCCTTTGCCAATTCCAGAAGAACAGCCTTAGGGAAAGGCTTCTTGAAGGGAAAGATGTAACTCTGTGAGATGAATTCACAGAACACAGAGCAGTTTCTCAGAAAGCTTCTTTCCAGTTTTGAACGGAAGATATTTCCTTTTTCACCATAGCCCTCTATGGGCTTCCAAATATCACTTTGCCAATTCCACAAGAACAGCCTTAGCGAAGGGCTTCTTGAAGGGAAAGATGTAACTCTGTGAGATGAATTAACAGAACACAGAGCAGTTTCTCAGAAAGCTTCTTTCCAGTTTTGAACGGAAGATATTTCCTTTTTCACCATAGCCCTCTATGGGCTTCCAAATATCCCTTTGCCAATTCCACAAGAACAGCCTTAGCGAAAGGCTTCTTGAAGGGAAACATGTAACTCTGTGAGATGAATTAAAAGAACACAGAGCAGTTTCTCAGAAAGCTTCTTTCCAGTTTTCAGCGGAAGATATTTCCTTTTTCACCATGGCCCTCTATGGGCTTCCAAATATCCCTTTGCCAATTCCACAAGAACAGCCTGATCGAAAGGCTTCTTGAAGGGAAAGATGTAACTCTGTGAGATGAATTCACAGAACACAGAGAAGTTTCTCAGAAAGCTTCTTTCCAGTTTTGAGCGGAAGATATTTACTTTTTCACCATAGCCCTCTATGGGATTCCAAATATCCCTTTGCCAATTCCACAAGAACAGCCTTAGCGAAAGGCTTGTTGAAGGGAAAGATGTAACTCTGTGAGATGAATTAACAGAACACAGAGCAGTTTCTCAGAAAGCTTCTTTCCAGTTTTCAGGGGAAGATATTTCCTTTTTCACCATAGCCCTCTATGGGCTTCCAAATATCCCTTTGCCAATTCCACAAGAACAGCCTTAGCGAAAGGCTTCTTGAAGTGAAGCATGTAACCCTGTGAGATGAATTAAGAGAACACAGAGCAGTTTCTCAGAAAGCTTCTTTCCAGTTTTGAACCGAAGATATTTCCTTTTTCACCATGGCCCTCTATGGGCTTCCAAATATCCCTTTGCCAATTCCACAAGAACAGCCTGAGCAAAAGGCTTCTTGAAGGGAAAGATGTAACTCTGTGAGATGAATTCACAGAACACAGAGCAGTTTCTCAGAAAGCTTTTTTCCAGTTTTGAGCGGAAGATATTTCCTTTTTCACCATAGCCCTCTATGGGCTTCCAAATATCCCTTTGCCAATTCCACAGGAACAGCCTTAGCGAAAGTCTTCTTGAAGGGAAAGATGTAACTCCGTGAGATGAATTAACAGAATACAGAGCAGTTTCTCAGAAAGCTTCTTTCCAGTTTTGAACGGAAGATATTTCCTTTTTCACCATAGCCCTCTATGGGCTTCCAAATATCCCTTTGCCAATTCCACAAGAACAGCCTTAGCGAAAGCTTCTTGAAGGGAAACATGTAACCCTGTTAGATGAATTAAGAGAACACAGAGCAGTTACTCAGAAAGCTTCTTTCCAGTTTTGAACGGAAGATATTTCCTTTTTCACCATAGCCCTCTATGGGCTTCCAAATATCACTATGCCAATTCCATAATAACAGCCTTAGCGAAAGGCTTCTTGAAGGGAAAGATGTAACTCTCTGAGATGAATTAACAGAACACAGAGCAGTTTCTCAGAAAGCTTCTTTCCAGTTTTCAGCGGAAGATATTTCCTTTTTCATCATAGCCCTCTATGGGCTTCCAAATATCCCTTTGCCAATTCCACAAGAACAGCCTTAGCGAAAGGCTTCTTGAAGGGAAAGATGTAACTCTGTGAGATGAATTAACAGAACACAGAGCAGTTTCTCAGAAAGCTTCTTTCCAGATTTGAACGGAAGATATTTCCTTTTTCACCATAGCCCTCTAAGGGCTTCCAAATATCCCTTTGCCAATTCCAGAAGAACAGCCTTAGGGAAAGGCTTCTTGAAGGGAAAGATGTAACTCTGTGAGATGAATTCACAGAACACAGAGCAGTTTCTCAGAAAGCTTCTTTCCAGTATTGAACGGAAGATAATTCCTTTGTCACCATAGCCCTCTACGGTCTTCCAAATATCCCTTTGAAAATTCCACAAGAACAGCCTTAGCGAAAGGCTTCTTGAAGGGAAAGATGTAACTCTGTGAGATGAATTAACAGAACACAGAGCAGTTTCTCAGAAAGCTTCTTTCCAGTTTTCAGAGGAAGATATTTCCTTTTTCACCCTAGCCCTCTATGGGCTTCCAAATATCCCTTTGCCAATTCCACAAGAACAGCCTTAGCGAAAGGCTTCTTGAAGGGAAAGATGTAACTCTGTGAGATGAATTCACAAAACACAGAGCAGTTTCTCAGAAAGCTTCTTTCCAGTTTTGAACGGAAGATATTTCCTTTTTCACCATAGCCCTCTATGGGCTTCCAAATATCCCTTTGCCGATTCCACAAGAACAGCTTTAGCGAAAGGCTTCTTGAAGGGAAACATGTAACTCTGTGAGATGAATTAACAGAACACAGAGCAGTTTCTCAGAAAGCTTCTTTCCAGTTTTGAACGGAAGATATTTCCTTTTTCACCATAGCCCTCTATGGGCTTCCAAATATCCCTTTGCCAATTCCAGAAGAACAGCCTTAGGGAAAGGCTCCTTGAAGGGAAATATGTAACTCTGTGAGATGAATTCACAGAACACAGAGCAGTTTCTCAGAAAGCTTTTTTCCAGTTTTGAGCGGAAGATATTTCCTTTTTCACCATAGCCCTCTATGGGCTTCCAAATATCCCTTTGCCAATTCTACAAGAACAGCCTGAGCGAAAGTCTTCTTGAAGGGAAAGATGTAACTCCGTGAGATGAATTAACAGAACACAGAGCAGTTTCTCAGAAAGCTTCTTTCCAGTTTTGAACGGAAGATATTTCCTTTTTCACCATAGCCCTCTATGGGCTTCCAAATATCCCTTTGCCAATTCCACAATAACAGCCTTAGTGAAAGGCTTCTTGAAGGGAAAGATGTAACTCTGTGAGATGAATTAAGAGAACACAGAGCAGTTAGTCAGAAAGCTTCTTTCCAGTTTTGAACGGAAGATATTTCCTTTTACACCATAGCCCTCTATGGGCTTCCAAATATCACTATGCCAATTCCATAATAACAGCCTTAGCGAAAGGCTTCTTGAAGGGAAAGATGTAACTCTGTGAGATGAATTCACAGAACACAGAGCAGTTTCTCAGAAAGCTTCTTTCCAGTTTTGAACGGAAGATATTTCCTTTTTCACCATAGCCCTCTATGGGCTTCCAAATATCACTTTGCCAATTCCACAAGAACAGCCTTAGCGAAGGGCTTCTTGAAGGGAAATATGTAACTCTGTGAGATGAATTAACAGAACACAGAGCAGTTTCTCAGAAAGCTTCTTTCCAGTTTTCAGGGGAAGATATTTCCTTTTTCACCATAGCCCTCTATGGGCTTCCAAATATCCCTTTGCCAATTCCACAAGAACAGCCTTAGCGAAAGGCTTCTTGAAGGGAAGCATGTAACCCTGTGAGATGAATTAAGAGAACACAGAGCAGTTTCTCAGAAAGCTTCTTTCCAGTTTTGAACCGAAGATATTTCCTTTTTCACCATGGCCCTCTATGGGCTTCCAAATATCCCTTTGCCAATTCCACAAGAACAGCCTGAGCGAAAGGCTTCTTGAAGGGAAAGATGTAACTCTGTGAGATGAATTCACAGAACACAGAGCAGTTTCTCAGAAAGCTTTTTTCCAGTTTTGAGCGGAAGATATTTCCTTTTTCACCATAGCCCTCTATGGGCTTCCAAATATCCCTTTGCCAATTCCACAAGAACAGCCTTAGCGAAAGTCTTCTTGAAGGGAAAGATGTAACTCCGTGAGATGAATTAACAGAATACAGAGCAGTTTCTCAGAAAGCTTCTTTCCAGTTTTGAACGGAAGATATTTCCTTTTTCACCATAGCCCTCTATGGGCTTCCAAATATCCCTTTGCCAATTCCACAAGAACAGCCTTAGCGAAAGGCTTCTTGAAGGGAAACATGTAACCCTGTTAGATGAATTAAGAGAACACAGAGCAGTTACTCAGAAAGCTTCTTTCCAGTTTTGAACGGAAGATATTTCCTTTTTCACCATAGCCCTCTATGGGCTTCCAAATATCACTATGCCAATTCCATAATAACAGCCTTAGCGAAAGGCTTCTTGAAGGGAAAGATGTAACTCTGTGAGATGAATTCACAGAACACAGAGCAGTTTCTCAGAAAGCTTCTTTCCAGATTTGAACGGAAGATACTTCCTTTTTCACCATAGCCCTCTAAGGGCTTCCAAATATCCCTTTGCCAATTCCAGAAGAACAGCCTTAGGGAAAGGCTTCTTGAAGGGAAAGATGTAACTCTGTGAGATGAATTCACAGAACACAGAGCAGTTTCTCAGAAAGCTTCTTTCCAGTTTTGAACGGAAGATATTTCCTTTTTCACCATAGCCCTCTATGGGCTTCCAAATATCACTTTGCCAATTCCACAAGAACAGCCTTAGCGAAGGGCTTCTTGAAGGGAAAGATGTAACTCTGTGAGATGAATTAACAGAACACAGAGCAGTTTCTCAGAAAGCTTCTTTCCAGTTTTGAACGGAAGATATTTCCTTTTTCACCATAGCCCTCTATGGGCTTCCAAATATCCCTTTGCCAATTCCACAAGAACAGCCTTAGCGAAAGGCTTCTTGAAGGGAAACATGTAACTCTGTGAGATGAATTAAAAGAACACAGAGCAGTTTCTAAGAAAGCTTCTTTCCAGTTTTCAGCGGAAGATATTTCCTTTTTCACCATGGCCCTCTATGGGCTTCCAAATATCCCTTTGCCAATTCCACAAGAACAGCCTGATCGAAAGGCTTCTTGAAGGGAAAGATGTAACTCTGTGAGATGAATTCACAGAACACAGAGAAGTTTCTCAGAAAGCTTCTTTCCAGTTTTGAGCGGAAGATATTTACTTTTTCACCATAGCCCTCTATGGGATTCCAAATATCCCTTTGCCAATTCCACAAGAACAGCCTTAGCGAAAGGCTTGTTGAAGGGAAAGATGTAACTCTGTGAGATGAATTAACAGAACACAGAGCAGTTTCTCAGAAAGCTTCTTTCCAGTTTTCAGGGGAAGATATTTCCTTTTTCACCATAGCCCTCTATGGGCTTCCAAATATCCCTTTGCCAATTCCACAAGAACAGCCTTAGCGAAAGGCTTCTTGAAGTGAAGCATGTAACCCTGTGAGATGAATTAAGAGAACACAGAGCAGTTTCTCAGAAAGCTTCTTTCCAGTTTTGAACCGAAGATATTTCCTTTTTCACCATGGCCCTCTATGGGCTTCCAAATATCCCTTTGCCAATTCCACAAGAACAGCCTGAGCGAAAGGCTTCTTGAAGGGAAAGATGTAACTCTGTGAGATGAATTCACAGAACACAGAGCAGTTTCTCAGAAAGCTTTTTTCCAGTTTTGAGCGGAAGATATTTCCTTTTTCACCATAGCCCTCTATGGGCTTCCAAATATCCCTTTGCCAATTCCACAGGAACAGCCTTAGCGAAAGTCTTCTTGAAGGGAAAGATGTAACTCCGTGAGATGAATTAACAGAATACAGAGCAGTTTCTCAGAAAGCTTCTTTCCAGTTTTGAACGGAAGATATTTCCTTTTTCACCATAGCCCTCTATGGGCTTCCAAATATCCCTTTGCCAATTCCACAAGAACAGCCTTAGCGAAAGCTTCTTGAAGGGAAACATGTAACCCTGTTAGATGAATTAAGAGAACACAGAGCAGTTACTCAGAAAGCTTCTTTCCAGTTTTGAACGGAAGATATTTCCTTTTTCACCATAGCCCTCTATGGGCTTCCAAATATCACTATGCCAATTCCATAATAACAGCCTTAGCGAAAGGCTTCTTGAAGGGAAAGATGTAACTCTGTGAGATGAATTCACAGAACACAGAGCAGTTTCTCAGAAAGCTTCTTTCCAGTTTTGAACGGAAGATATTTCCTTTTTCACCATAGCCCTCTATGGGCTTCCAAATATCCCTTTGCCAATTCCACAAGAACAGCCTTAGCGAAGGGCTTCTTGAAGGGAAAGATGTAACTCTGTGAGATGAATTAACAGAACACAGAGCAGTTTCTCAGAAAGCTTCTTTCCAGTTTTGAACGGAAGATATTTCCTTTTTCACCATAGCCCTCTATGGGCTTCCATATATCACTTTGCCAATTCCACAAGAACAGCCTTAGCGAAGGGCTTCTTGAAGGGAAAGATGTAACTCTGTGAGATGAATTAACAGAACACAGAGCAGTTTCTCAGAAAGCTTCTTTCCAGTTTTGAACGGAAGATATTTCCTTTTTCACCATAGCCCTCTATGGGCTTCCAAATATCCCTTTGCCAATTCCACAAGAACAGCCTTAGCGAAAGGCTTCTTGAAGGGAAACATGTAACTCTGTGAGATGAATTAAAAGAACACAGAGCAGTTTCTCAGAAAGCTTCTTTCCAGTTTTCAGCGGAAGATATTTCCTTTTTCACCATGGCCCTCTATGGGCTTCCAAATATCCCTTTGCCAATTCCACAAGAACAGCCTGAGCGAAAGGCTTCTTGAAGGGAAAGATGTAACTCTGTGAGATGAATTCACAGAACACAGAGCAGTTTCTCAGAAAGCTTCTTTCCAGTTTTGAGCGGAAGATATTTCCTTTTTCACCATAGCCTTCTATGGGCTTCCAAATATCCCTTTGCCAATTCCACAAGAACAACCTTAGCGAAAGTCTTCTTGAAGGGAAAGATGTAACTCCGTGAGATGAATTAACAGAACACAGAGCAGTTTCTCAGAAAGCTTCTTTCCAGTTTTGAACGGAAGATATTTCCTTTTTCACCATAGCCCTCTATGGGCTTCCAAATATCCCTTTGCCAATTCCACAAGAACAGCCTTAGCGAAAGGCTTCTTGAAGGGAAAGATGTAACTCTGTGAGATGAATTAAGAGAACACAGAGCTGTTACTCAGAAAGCTTCTTTCCAGTTTTGAACGGAAGATATTTCCTTTTTCACCATAGCCCTCTATGGGCTTCCAAATATCACTATGCCAATTCCATAATAACAGCCTTAGCGAAAGGCTTCTTGAAGGGAAAGATGTAACTCTGTGAGATGAATTCACAGAACACAGAGCAGTTTCTCAGAAAGCTTCTTTCCAGTATTGAACGGAAGATATTTCCTTTTTCACCATAGCCCTCTATGGGCTTCCAAATATCACTTTGCCAATTCCACAAGCACAGCCTTAGCGAAGGGCTTCTTGAAGGGAAAGATGTAACTCTGTGAGATGAATTAACAAAACACAGAGCAGTTTCTCAGAAAGCTTCTTTCCAGTTTTGAACGGAAGATATTTCCTTTTTCACCATAGCCCTCTATGGGCTTCCAAATATCCCTTTGCCAATTCCCACAAGAACAGCCTTAGCGAAAGGCTTCTTGAAGGGAAACATGTAACTCTGTGAGATGAATTAAAAGAACACAGAGCAGTTTCTCAGAAAGCTTCTTTCCAGTTTTCAGCGGAAGATATTTCCTTTTTCACCGTAGCCCTCTATGGGCTTCCAAATATCCCTTTGCCAATTCCACAATAACAGCCTTAGCGAAAGGCTTCTTGAAGGGAAAGATGTAACTCTGTGAGATGAATTCACAAAACACAGAGCAGTTTCTCAGAAAGCTTCTTTCCAGTTTTGAACGGAAGATATTTCCTTTTTCACCATAGCCCTCTATGGGCTTCCAAATATCCCTTTGCCAATTCCACAAGAACAGCTTTAGCGAAAGGCTTCTTGAAGGGAAAGATGTAACTCTGTGAGATGAATTAACAGAACACAGAGCAGTTTCTCAGAAACCTTCTTTCCAGTTTTGAACGGAAGATATTTCCTTTTTCACCATAGCCCTCTATGGGCTTCCAAATATCCCTTTGCCAATTCCACAAGAACAGCCTGAGCGAAAGGCTTCTTGAAGGGAAATATGTAACTCTGTGAGATGAATTCACAGAACACAGAGAAGTTTCTCAGAAAGCTTCTTTCCAGTTTTGAGCGGAAGATATTTCCTTTTTCACCATAGCCCTCTATGGGCTTCCAAATAACCCTTTGCCAATTCCACAAGAACAGCCTTAGCGAAAGGCTTGTTGAAGGGAAAGATGTAACTCTGTGAGATGAATTCACAGAACACAGAGCAGTTTCTCAGAAAGCTTCTTTCCAGTTTTCAGCGGAAGGTATTTCCTTTTTCACCATAGCCCTCTATGGGCTTCCAAATATCCCTTTGCCAATTCCACAACAACAGCCTTAGCGAAAGGCTTCTTGAAGGGAAAGATGTAACTCTGTGAGATGAATTAACAGAACACAGAGCAGTTTCTCAGAAAGCTTCTTTCCAGTTTTCAGCGGAAGATATTTCCTTTTTCATCATAGCCCTCTATGGGCTTCCAAATATCCCTTTGCCAATTCCACAAGAACAGCCTTAGCGAAAGGCTTCTTGAAGGGAAAGATGTAACTCTGTGAGATGAATTAACAGAACACAGAGCAGTTTCTCAGAAAGCTTCTTTCCAGATTTGAACGGAAGATATTTCCTTTTTCACCATAGCCCTCTAAGGGCTTCCAAATATCCCTTTGCCAATTCCAGAAGAACAGCCTTAGGGAAAGGCTTCTTGAAGGGAAAGATGTAACTCTGTGAGATGAATTCACAGAACACAGAGCAGTTTCTCAGAAAGCTTCTTTCCAGTATTGAACGGAAGATAATTCCTTTGTCACCATAGCCCTCTACGGTCTTCCAAATATCCCTTTGAAAATTCCACAAGAACAGCCTTAGCGAAAGGCTTCTTGAAGGGAAAGATGTAACTCTGTGAGATGAATTAACAGAACACAGAGCAGTTTCTCAGAAAGCTTCTTTCCAGTTTTCAGAGGAAGATATTTCCTTTTTCACCCTAGCCCTCTATGGGCTTCCAAATATCCCTTTGCCAATTCCACAAGAACAGCCTTAGCGAAAGGCTTCTTGAAGGGAAAGATGTAACTCTGTGAGATGAATTCACAAAACACAGAGCAGTTTCTCAGAAAGCTTCTTTCCAGTTTTGAACGGAAGATATTTCCTTTTTCACCATAGCCCTCTATGGGCTTCCAAATATCCCTTTGCCGATTCCCCAAGAACAGCTTTAGCGAAAGGCTTCTTGAAGGGAAACATGTAACTCTGTGAGATGAATTAACAGAACACAGAGCAGTTTCTCAGAAAGCTTCTTTCCAGTTTTGAACGGAAGATATTTCCTTTTTCACCATAGCCCTCTATGGGCTTCCAAATATCCCTTTGCCAATTCCAGAAGAACAGCCTTAGGGAAAGGCTCCTTGAAGGGAAATATGTAACTCTGTGAGATGAATTCACAGAACACAGAGCAGTTTCTCAGAAAGCTTTTTTCCAGTTTTGAGCGGAAGATATTTCCTTTTTCACCATAGCCCTCTATGGGCTTCCAAATATCCCTTTGCCAATTCTACAAGAACAGCCTGAGCGAAAGTCTTCTTGAAGGGAAAGATGTAACTCCGTGAGATGAATTAACAGAACACAGAGCAGTTTCTCAGAAAGCTTCTTTCCAGTTTTGAACGGAAGATATTTCCTTTTTCACCATAGCCCTCTATGGGCTTCCAAATATCCCTTTGCCAATTCCACAAGAACAGCCTTAGTGAAAGGCTTCTTGAAGGGAAAGATGTAACTCTGTGAGATGAATTAAGAGAACACAGAGCAGTTAGTCAGAAAGCTTCTTTCCAGTTTTGAACGGAAGATATTTCCTTTTTCACCATAGCCCTCTATGGGCTTCCAAATATCACTATGCCAATTCCATAATAACAGCCTTAGCGAAAGGCTTCTTGAAGGGAAAGATGTAACTCTGTGAGATGAATTCACAGAACACAGAGCAGTTTCTCAGAAAGCTTCTTTCCAGTTTTGAACGGAAGATATTTCCTTTTTCACCATAGCCCTCTATGGGCTTCCAAATATCACTTTGCCAATTCCACAAGAACAGCCTTAGCGAAGGGCTTTTTGAAGGGAAAGATGTAACTCTGTGAGATGAATTAACAGAACACAGAGCAGTTTCTCAGAAAGCTTCTTTCCAGTTTTGAACGGAAGATATTTCCTTTTTCGCCATGGCCCTCTATGGGCTTCCAAATATCCCTTTCCCAATTCCACAAGAACAGCTTTAGCGAAAGGCTTCTTGAAGGGAAACATGTAACTCTGTGAGATGAATTAAGAGAACACAGAGCAGTTTCTCAGAAAGCTTCTTTCCAGTTTTGAACGGAAGATATTTCCTTTTTCACCATAGCCCTCTATGGGCTTCCAAATATCCCTTTGCCAATTCCACAAGAACAGCCTGAGCGAAAGGCTTCTTGAAGGGAAAGATGTAACTCTGTGAGATGAATTCACAGAACACAGAGAAGTTTCTCAGAAAGCTTCTTTCCAGTTTTGAGCGGAAGATATTTCCTTTTTCACCATAGCCCTCTATGGGCTTCCAAATAACCCTTTGCCAATTCCACAAGAACAGCCTTAGCGAAAGGCATCTTGAAGGGAAATATGTAACTCTGTGAGATGAATTCACAGAACACAAAGCAGTTTCTCAGAAAGCTTCTTTCCAGTTTTGAACGGAAGATATTTCCTTTTTCACCATAGCCCTCTATGGGCTTCCAAATATCCCTTTGCCAATTCCACAAGAACAGCCTTAGCGAAAGGCTTCTTGAAGGGAAAGATGTAACTCTGTGAGATGAATTAAAAGAACACAGAGCAGTTTCTCAGAAAGCTTCTTTCCAGTTTTCAGCGGAAGATATTTCCTTTTTCACCATAGCCCTCTATGCGCTTCCAAATATCCCTTTGCCAATTCCACAAGAACAGCCTTAGCGAAAGGCTTCTTGAAGGGAAAGATGTAACTCTGTGAGATGAATTCACAGAACACAGAGCAGTTTCTCAGAAAGCTTCTTTCCAGTTTTGAACGGAAGATATTTCCTTTTTCACCATAGCCCTCTATGGGCTTCCAAATATCACTTTGCCAATTCCACAAGAACAGCCTTAGCGAAGGGCTTCTTGAAGGGAAAGATGTAACACTGTGAGATGAATTAGCAGAACACAGAGCAGTTTCTCAGAAAGCTTCTTTCCAGTTTTGAGCGGAAGATATTTCCTTTTTCACCATAGCCCTCTATGGGCTTCCAAATAACCCTTTGCCAATTCCACAAGAAAAGCCTTAGCGAAAGGCTTCTTGAAGGGAAATATGTAACTCTGTGAGATGAATTCACAGAACACAGAGCAGTTTCTCAGAAAGCTTCTTTCCAGTTTTCAGCGGAAGGTATTTCCTTTTTCACCATAGCCCTCTATGGGCTTCCAAATATCCCTTTGCCAATTCCACAACAACAGCCTTAGCGAAAGGCTTCTTGAAGGGAAAGATGTAACTCTCTGAGATGAATTAACAGAACACAGAGCAGTTTCTCAGAAAGCTTCTTTCCAGTTTTCAGCGGAAGATATTTCCTTTTTCATCATAGCCCTCTATGGGCTTCCAAATATCCCTTTGCCAATTCCACAAGAACAGCCTTAGCGAAAGGCTTCTTGAAGGGAAAGATGTAACTCTGTGAGATGAATTAACAGAACACAGAGCAGTTTCTCAGAAAGCTTCTTTCCAGATTTGAACGGAAGATATTTCCTTTTTCACCATAGCCCTCTAAGGGCTTCCAAATATCCCTTTGCCAATTCCAGAAGAACAGCCTTAGGGAAAGGCTTCTTGAAGGGAAAGATGTAACTCTGTGAGATGAATTCACAGAACACAGAGCAGTTTCTCAGAAAGCTTCTTTCCAGTATTGAACATAAGATAATTCCTTTGTCACCATAGCCCTCTACGGTCTTCCAAATATCCCTTTGAAAATTCCACAAGAACAGCCTTAGCGAAAGGCTTCTTGAAGGGAAAGATGTAACTCTGTGAGATGAATTAACAGAACACAGAGCAGTTTCTCAGAAAGCTTCTTTCCAGTTTTCAGAGGAAGATATTTCCTTTTTCACCCTAGCCCTCTATGGGCTTCCAAATATCCCTTTGCCAATTCCACAAGAACAGCCTTAGCGAAAGGCTTCTTGAAGGGAAAGATGTAACTCTGTGAGATGAATTCACAAAACACAGAGCAGTTTCTCAGAAAGCTTCTTTCCAGTTTTGAACGGAAGATATTTCCTTTTTCACCATAGCCCTCTATGGGCTTCCAAATATCCCTTTGCCGATTCCACAAGAACAGCTTTAGCGAAAGGCTTCTTGAAGGGAAACATGTAACTCTGTGAGATGAATTAACAGAACACAGAGCAGTTTCTCAGAAAGCTTCTTTCCAGTTTTGAACGGAAGATATTTCCTTTTTCACCATAGCCCTCTATGGGCTTCCAAATATCCCTTTGCCAATTCCAGAAGAACAGCCTTAGGGAAAGGCTCCTTGAAGGGAAATATGTAACTCTGTGAGATGAATTCACAGAACACAGAGCAGTTTCTCAGAAAGCTTTTTTCCAGTTTTGAGCGGAAGATATTTCCTTTTTCACCATAGCCCTCTATGGGCTTCCAAATATCCCTTTGCCAATTCTACAAGAACAGCCTGAGCGAAAGTCTTCTTGAAGGGAAAGATGTAACTCCGTGAGATGAATTAACAGAACACAGAGCAGTTTCTCAGAAAGCTTCTTTCCAGTTTTGAACGGAAGATATTTCCTTTTTCACCATAGCCCTCTATGGGCTTCCAAATATCCCTTTGCCAATTCCACAATAACAGCCTTAGTGAAAGGCTTCTTGAAGGGAAAGATGTAACTCTGTGAGATGAATTAAGAGAACACAGAGCAGTTAGTCAGAAAGCTTCTTTCCAGTTTTGAACGGAAGATATTTCCTTTTTCACCATAGCCCTCTATGGGCTTCCAAATATCACTATGCCAATTCCATAATAACAGCCTTAGCGAAAGGCTTCTTGAAGGGAAAGATGTAACTCTGTGAGATGAATTCACAGAACACAGAGCAGTTTCTCAGAAAGCTTCTTTCCAGTTTTGAACGGAAGATATTTCCTTTTTCACCATAGCCCTCTATGGGCTTCCAAATATCACTTTGCCAATTCCACAAGAACAGCCTTAGCGAAGGGCTTTTTGAAGGGAAAGATGTAACTCTGTGAGATGAATTAACAGAACACAGAGCAGTTTCTCAGAAAGCTTCTTTCCAGTTTTGAACGGAAGATATTTCCTTTTTCGCCATGGCCCTCTATGGGCTTCCAAATATCCCTTTCCCAATTCCACAAGAACAGCTTTAGCGAAAGGCTTCTTGAAGGGAAACATGTAACTCTGTGAGATGAATTAAGAGAACACAGAGCAGTTTCTCAGAAAGCTTCTTTCCAGTTTTGAACGGAAGATATTTCCTTTTTCACCATAGCCCTCTATGGGCTTCCAAATATCCCTTTGCCAATTCCACAAGAACAGCCTGAGCGAAAGGCTTCTTGAAGGGAAAGATGTAACTCTGTGAGATGAATTCACAGAACACAGAGAAGTTTCTCAGAAAGCTTCTTTCCAGTTTTGAGCGGAAGATATTTCCTTTTTCACCATAGCCCTCTATGGGCTTCCAAATAACCCTTTGCCAATTCCACAAGAACAGCCTTAGCGAAAGGCATCTTGAAGGGAAATATGTAACTCTGTGAGATGAATTCACAGAACACAGAGCAGTTTCTCAGAAAGCTTCTTTCCAGTTTTGTACGGAAGATATTTCCTTTTTCACCATAGCCCTCTATGGGCTTCCAAATATCCCTTTGCCAATTCCACAAGAACAGCCTTAGCGAAAGGCTTCTTGAAGGGAAAGATGTAACTCTGTGAGATGAATTAAAAGAACACAGAGCAGTTTCTCAGAAAGCTTCTTTCCAGTTTTCAGCGGAAGATATTTCCTTTTTCACCATAGCCCTCTATGCGCTTCCAAATATCCCTTTGCCAATTCCACAAGAACAGCCTTAGCGAAAGGCTTCTTGAAGGGAAAGATGTAACTCTGTGAGATGAATTAAGAGAACACAGAGCAGTTTCTCAGAAAGCTTCTTTCCAGTTTTGAACGGAAGATATTTCCTTTTTCACCATAGCCCTCTATGGGCTTCCAAATATCACTTTGCCAATTCCACAAGAACAGCCTTAGCGAAGGGCTTCTTGAAGGGAAAGATGTAACACTGTGAGATGAATTAGCAGAACACAGAGCAGTTTCTCAGAAAGCTTCTTTCCAGTTTGGAACGGAAGATATTTCCTTTTTCACCATAGCCCTCTATGGGCTTCCAAATATCCCTTTCCCAATTCCACAAGAACAGCCTTAGCGAAAGGCTTCTTGAAGGGAAAGATGTAACTCTGTGAGATGAATTAACAGAACACAGAGCAGTTTCTCCGAAAGCTTCTTTCCAGTTTTGAACGGAAGATATTTCCTTTTTCACCATAGCCCTCTATGGGCTTCCAAATATCCCTTTGCCAATTCCACAAGAACAGCCTTAGCGAAAGGCTTCTTGAAGGGAAAGATGTAACTCGGTGAGATGAATTCACAGAACACAGAGAAGATTCTCAGAAAGCTTCTTTCCAGTTTTGAGCGGAAGATATTTCCTTTTTCACCATAGCCCTCTATGGGCTTCCAAATAATCCTTTGCCAATTCCACATGAACAGCCTTAGCGAAAGGCATCTTGAAGGGAAATATGTAACTCTGTGAGATGAATTAACAGAACACAGAGCAGTTTCTCAGAAAGCTTCTTTCCAGTTTTGAACGGAAGATATTTCCTTTTTCACCATAGCCCTCTATGGGCTTCCAAATATCCCCTTGCCAATTACACAAGAACAGCCTTAGCGAAAGGCTTCTTGAAGGGAAAGATGTAACTCTGTGAGATGAATTCACAGAACACAGAGCAGTTTCTCAGAAAGCTTATTTCCAGTTTTGAACGGAAGATATTTCCTTTTTCACCATAGCCCTCTATGGGCTTCCAAATATCACTTTGCCATTTCCACAAGAACAGCCTTAGCGAAGGGCTTCTTGAAGGGAAAGATGTAACTCTGTGAGATGAATTAACAGAACACAGAGCAGTTTCTCAGAAAGCTTCTTTCCAGTTTTCAGGGGAAGATATTTCCTTTTTCACCATAGCCCTCTATGGGCTTCCAAATATCCCTTTGCCAATTCCAAAAGAACAGCCTTAGCGAAAGGCTTCTTGAAGGGAAATATGTAACTCTGTGAGATGAATTAAGAGAACACAGAGCAGTTTCTCAGAAAGCTTCTTTCCAGTTTTCAGGGGAAGATATTTCCTTTTTCACCATAGCCCTCTATGGGCTTCCAAATATCCCTTTGCCAATTCCACAAGAACAGCCTTAGCGAAAGGCTTCTTGAAGGGAAACATGTAACCCTGTGAAATGAATTAAGAGAACACAGAGCAGTTTCTCAGAAAGCTTCTTTCCAGTTTTGAACGGAAGATATTTCCTTTTTCACCATGGCCCTCTATGGGCTTCCAAATATCCCTTTGCCAATTCCACAAGAACAGCCTGAGCGAAAGGCTTCTTGAAGGGAAAGATGTAACTCTGTGAGATGAATTCACAGAACACAGAGCAGTTTCTCAGAAAGCTTCTTTCCAGTTTTGAGCGGAAGATATTTCCTTTTTCACCATAGCCCTCTATGGGCTTCCAAATATCCCTTTGCCAATTCCACAAGAACAGCCTTAGCGAAAGTCTTCTTGAAGGGAAAGATGTAACTCCGTGAGATGAATTAACAGAACACAGAGCAGTTTCTCAGAAAGCTTCTTTCCAGTATTGAACGGAAGATATTTCCTTTTTCACCATAGCCCTCTATGGGCTTCCAAATATCCCTTTGCCAATTCCACAAGAACAGCCTTAGTGAAAGGCTTCTTGAAGGGAAAGATGTAACTCTGTGAGATGAATTAAGAGAACACAGAGCTGTTACTCAGAAAGCTTCTTTCCAGTTTTGAACGGAAGATATTTCCTTTTTTAACCATAGCCCTCTATGGGCTTCCAAATATCACTATGCCAATTCCATAATAACAGCCTTAGCGAAAGGCTTCTTGAAGGGAAAGATGTAACTCTGTGAGATGAATTCACAGAACACAGAGCAGTTTCTCAGAAAGCTTCTTTCCAGTATTGAACGGAAGATATTTCCTTTTTCACCATAGCCCTCTATGGGCTTCCAAATATCACTTTGCCAATTCCACAAGAACAGCCTTAGCGAAGGGCTTCTTGAAGGGAAAGATGTAACTCTGTGAGATGAATTAACAGAACACAGAGCAGTTTCTCAGAAAGCTTCTTTCCAGTTTTGAACGGAAGATATTTCCTTTTTCACCATAGCCCTCTAAGGGCTTCCAAATATCCCTTTGCCAATTCCCACAAGAACAGCCTTAGCGAAAGGCTTCTTGAAGGGAAACATGTAACTCTGTGAGATGAATTAAAAGAACACAGAGCAGTTTCTCAGAAAGCTTCTTTCCAGTTTTCAGCGGAAGATATTTCCTTTTTCACCATATCCCTCTATGGGCTTCCAAATATCCCTTTGCCAATTCCACAATAACAGCCTTAGCGAAAGGCTTCTTGAAGGGAAAGATGTAACTCTGTGAGATGAATTCACAAAACACAGAGCAGTTTCTCAGAAAGCTTCTTTCCAGTTTTGAACGGAAGATATTTCCTTTTTCACCATAGCCCTCTATGGGCTTCCAAATATCCCTTTGCCAATTCCACAAGAACAGCTTTAGCGAAAGGCTTCTTGAAAGGAAAGATGTAACTCTGTGAGATGAATTAACAGAACACAGAGCAGTTTCTCAGAAAGCTTCTTTCCAGTTTTGAACGGAAGATATTTCCTTTTTCACCATAGCCCTCTATGGGCTTCCAAATATCCCTTTGCCAATTCCACAAGAACAGCCTTAGCGAAAGGCTTCTTGAAGGGAAAGATGTAACTCTGTGAGATGAATTCACAGAACACAGAGAAGTTTCTCAGAAAGCTTCTTTCCAGTTTTGAACGGAAGATATTTCCTTTTTCACCATAGCCCTCTATGGGCTTCCAAATAACCCTTTGCCAATTCCACATGAACAGCCTTAGCGAAAGGCATCTTGAAGGGAAATATGTAACTCTGTGAGATGAATTAACAGAACACAGAGCAGTTTCTCAGAAAGCTTCTTTCCAGTTTTGAACGGAAGATATTTCCTTTTTCACCATAGCCCTCTATGGGCTTCCAAATATCCCCTTGCCAATTACACAAGAACAGCCTTAGCGAAAGGCTTCTTGAAGGGAAAGATGTAACTCTGTGAGATGAATTCACAGAACACAGAGCAGTTTCTCAGAAAGCTTCTTTCCAGTTTTGAACGGAAGATATTTCCTTTTTCACCATAGCCCTCTATGGGCTTCCAAATATCACTTTGCCATTTCCACAAGAACAGCCTTAGCGAAGGGCTTCTTGAAGGGAAAGATGTAACTCTGTGAGATGAATTAACAGAACACAGAGCAGTTTCTCAGAAAGCTTCTTTCCAGTTTTGAACGGAAGATATTTCCTTTTTCACCATAGCCCTCTATGGGCTTCCAAATATCCCTTTCCCA
The DNA here is from genome assembly GCF_047675955.1 of Chlorocebus sabaeus. NCBI lineage: Eukaryota > Metazoa > Chordata > Mammalia > Primates > Cercopithecidae > Chlorocebus > Chlorocebus sabaeus. The sequence goes on along the minus strand of NW_027327068.1, from coordinate 485,451 downwards.
ATTCCACAAGAACAGCCTTAGCGAAAGGCTTCTTGAAGGGAAAGATGTAACTCTGTGAGATGAATTAACAGAACACAGAGCAGTTTCTCCGAAAGCTTCTTTCCAGTTTTGAACGGAAGATATTTCCTTTTTCACCATAGCCCTCTATGGGCTTCCAAATATCCCTTTGCCAATTCCACAAGAACAGCCTTAGCGAAAGGCTTCTTGAAGGGAAACATGTAACTCTGTGAGATGAATTAAAAGAACACAGAGCAGTTTCTCAGAAAGCTTCTTTCCAGTTTTCAGCGGAAGATATTTCCTTTTTCACCATAGCCCTCTATGGGCTTCCAAATATCCCTTTGCCAATTCCACAATAACAGTCTTAGCGAAAGGCTTCTTGAAGGGAAAGATGTAACTCTCTGAGATGAATTAACAGAACACAGAGCAGTTTCTCAGAAAGCTTCTTTCCAGTTTTGAACGGAAGATATTTCCTTTTTCACCATAGCCCTTTATGGGCTTCCAAATATCCCTTTGCCAATTCCACAAGAACAGCTTTAGCGAAAGGCTTCTTGAAGGGAAACATGAAACTCTGTGTGAAGAATTAACAGAACACAGAGCAGTTTCTCAGAAAGCTTCTTTCCAGTTTTGAACGGAAGATATTTCCTTTTTCACCGTAGCCCTCTATGGGCTTCCAAATATCCCCTTGCCAATTCCACAAGAACAGCCTTAGCGAAAGGCTTCTTGAAGGGAAAGATGTAACTCTGTGAGATGAATTCACAGAACACAGAGCAGTTTCTCAGAAAGCTTCTTTCCTGTTTTGAACGGAAGATATTTCCTTTTTCACCATAGCCCTCTATGGGCTTCCAAATATCCCTTTGCCAATTCCACAAGAACAGCCTTAGCGAAAGGCTTCTTGAAGGGAAAGATGTAATTCTGTGAGATGAATTAATAGAACACAGAGCAGTTTCTCAGAAAGCTTCTTTCCAGTTTTCAGCGGAAGATATTTCCTTTTTCACCATAGCCCTCTATGGGCTTCCAAATATCCCTTTGCCAATTCCACAATAACAGCCTTATCGAAAGGCTTCTTGAACGGAAAGATGTAACTCTCTGAGATGAATTAACAGAACACAGAGCAGTTTCTCAGAAAGCTTCTTTCCAGTTTTCAGCGGAAGATATTTCCTTTTTCACCATAGCCCTCTATGGGCTTCCAAATATCCCTTTGCCAATTCCACAAGAACAGCCTTAGCGAAAGGCTTCTGGAAGGGAAAGATGTAACTCTGTGAGATGAATTCACAGAACACAGAGCAGTTTCTCAGAAAGCTTCTTTCCAGTTTTCAGGGGAAGATATTTCCTTTTTCACCATAGCCCTCTATGGGCTTCCAAATATCCCTTTGCCAATTCCACAAGAACAGCCTTAGCGAAAGGCTTCTTGAAGGGAAAGATGTAACTCTGTGAGATGAATTCACAGAACACACAGAAGTTTCTCAGAAAGCTTCTTTCCAGTTTTGAACGGAAGATATTTCCTTTTTCACCATAGCCCTCTATAGGCTTCAAAATATCCCTTTGCCAATTCCACAAGAACAGCCTTAGCGAAAGGCTTCTTGAAGGGAAAGATGTAACTCTGTGAGATGAATTAACAGAACACAGAGCAGTTTCTCAGAAAGCTTCTTTCCAGTTTTGAACGGAAGATATTTCCTTTTTCACCATAGCCCTCTAAGGGCTTCCAAATATCCCTTTGCCAATTCCAGAAGAACAGCCTTAGGGAAAGGCTTCTTGAAGGGAAAGATGTAACTCTGTGAGATGAATTAACAGAACACAGAGCAGTTTCTCAGAAAGCTTCTTTCCAGTTTTGAACGGAAGATATTTCCTTTTTCAGCATAGCCCTCTATGGGCTTCCGAATATCCCTTTGCCAATTCCACAAGAACAGCCTTAGGGAAAGGCTTCTTGAAGGGAAAGATGTAATTCTGTGAGATGAATTCACAAAACACAGAGCAGTTTCTCAGAAAGCTTCATTCCAGTTTTGAACGGAAGATATTTCCTTTTTCACCATAGCCCTCTAAGGGCTTCCAAATATCCCTTTGCCAGTACCACAAGAACAGCTTCAGCGAAAGGCTTCTTGAAGGGAAACATGTAACTCTGTGAGATGAATTAACAGAACACAGAGCAGTTTCTCAGAAAGCTTCTTTCCAGTTTTGAACGGAAGATATTTCCTTTTTTTCCATAGCCCTCTATGGGCTTCCAAATATCCCTTTGCCAACTCCACAAGAACAGCCTGAGCGAAAGGCTTCTTGAAGGGAAAGATGTAACTCTGTGAGATGAATTCACAGAACACAGAGAAGTTTCTCAGAAAGCTTCTTTCCAGTTTTGAGCGGAAGATATTTCCTTTTTCACCATAGCCCTCTATGGGCTTCCAAATATCCCTTTGCCAATTCCACAAGAACAGCCTTAGCGAAAGGCTTCTTGAAGGGAAAGATGTAACTCTGTGAGATGAATTAACAGAACACAGAGCAGTTTCTCAGAAAGCTTCTTTCCAGTTTTCAGGGGAAGATATTTCCTTTTTCACCATAGCCCTCTAAGGGCTTCCAAATATCCCTTTGCCAATTCCACAAGAACAGCCTTAGCGAAAGGCTTCTTGAAGGGAAAGATGTAACTGTCTGAGATGAATTAACAGAACACAGAGCAGTTTCTCAGAAAGCTTCTTTCCAGTTTTCAGCGGAAGATATTTCCTTTTTCATCATAGCCCTCTATGGGCTTCCAAATATCCCTTTGCCAATTCCACAAGAACAGCCTTAGCGAAAGGCTTCTTGAAGGGAAAGATGTAACTCTGTGAGATGAATTAACAGAACACAGAGCAGTTTCTCAGAAAGCTTCTTTCCAGTTTTGAACGGAAGATATTTCCTTTTTCACCATAGCCCTCTAAGGGCTTCCAAATATCCCTTTGCCAATTCCAGAAGAACAGCCTTAGGGAAAGGCTTCTTGAAGGGAAAGATGTAACTCTGTGAGATGAATTCACAGAACACAGAGCAGTTTCTCAGAAAGCTTCTTTCCAGTTTTGAACGGAAGATATTTCCTTTGTCACCATAGCCTTCTATGGGCTTCCAAATATCCCTTTGAAAATTCCACAAGAGCAGCCTTAGCGAAAGGCTTCTTGAAGGGAAAGATGTAACTCTGTGAGATGAATTAACAGAACACAGAGCAGTTTCTCAGAAAGCTTCTTTCCAGTTTTCAGCGGAAGATATTTCCTTTTTCACCATAGCCCTCTATGGGCTTCCAAATATCCCTTTGCCAATTCCACAAGAACAGCCTTAGCGAAAGGCTTCTTGAAGGGAAAGATGTAACTCTGTGAGATGAATTCACAAAACACAGAGCAGTTTCTCAGAAAGCTTCTTTCCAGTTTTGAACGGAAGATATTTCCTTTTTCACCATAGCCCTCTATGGGCTTCCAAATATCCCTTTGCCAATTCCACAAGAACAGCTTTAGCGAAAGGCTTCTTGAAGGGAAACATGTAACTCTGTGAGATGAATTAACAGAACACAGAGCAGTTTCTCAGAAAGCTTCTTTCCAGTTTTGAACGGAAGATATTTCCTTTTTCACCATAGCCCTCTATGGGCTTCCAAATATCCCTTTGCCAATTCCACAAGAACAGCCTGAGCGAAAGGCTTCTTGAAGGGAAAGATGTAACTCTGTGAGATGAATTCACAGAACACAGAGCAGTTTCTCAGAAAGCTTCTTTCCAGTTTTGAGCGGAAGATATTTCCTTTTTCACCATAGCCCTCTATGGGCTTCCAAATAACCTTTCGCCAATTCCACAAGAACAGCCTTAGCGAAAGGCTTCTTGAAGGGAAATATGTAACTCTGTGAGATGAATTCACAGAACACAGAGCAGTTTCTCAGAAAGCTTCTTTCCAGTTTTGAACGGAAGATATTTCCTTTTTCACCATAGCCCTCTATGGGCTTCCAAATATCCCTTTGCCAATTCCACAAGAACAGCCTTAGCGAAAGGCTTCTTGAAGGGAAAGATGTAACTCTGTGAGATCAATTAACAGAACACAGAGGAGTTTCTCAGAAAGCTTCTTTCCAGTTTTGAACGGAAGATATTTCCTTTTTCACCATAGCCCTCTATGGGCTTCCAAATATCCCTTTGCCAATTCCACAAGAACAGCCTTAGCGAAAGCCTTCTTGAAGGGAAAGATGTAACTCTGTGAGATGAATTAAAAGAACACAGAGCAGTTTCTCAGAAAGCTTCTTTCCAGTTTTCAGCGGAAGATATTTCCTTTTTCACCATAGGCCTCTATGCGCTTCCAAATATCCCTTTGCCAATTCCACAAGAACAGCCTTAGCGAAAGGCTTCTTGAAGGGAAAGATGTAACTCTGTGAGATGAATTAACAGAACACAGAGCAGTTTCTCAGAAAGCTTCTTTCCAGTTTTGAACGGAAGGTATTTCCTTTTTCACCATAGCCCTCTATGGACTTCCAAATATCCCTTTGCCAATTCCACAAGAACAGCCTTAGCAAAAAGGCTTCTTGAAGGGAAAGATGTAATTCTGTGAGATGAATTAACAGAACACAGAGCAGTTTCTCAGAAAGCTTCTTTCCAGTTTTCATCGGAACATATTTCCTTTTTCACCATAGCCCTCTATGGGCTTCCAAATATCCCTTTGCCAATTCCACAATAACAGCCTTAGCGAAAGGCTTCTTGAAGGGAAAGATGTAACTCTGTGAGTTGAATTAACAGAACACAGAGCAGTTTCTCAGAAAGCTTCTTTCCAGTTTTCAGCGGAAGATATATCCTTTTTCACCATAGCCCTCTATGGGCTTCCAAATATCCCTTTGCCAATTCCACAAGAACAGCCTGAGCGAAAGGCTTCTTGAAGGGAAAGATGTAACTCTGTCAGATGAATTCACAGAACACAGAGCAGTTTCTCAGAAAGCTTCTTTCCAGTTTTGAACGGAAGATATTTCCTTTGTCACCATAGCCCTCTACGGGCTTCCAAATATCCCTTTGAAAATTCCACAAGAACAGCCATAGCGAAAGGCTTCTTGAAGGGAAAGATGTAACTCTGTGAGATGAATTAACAGAACACAGTGCAGTTTCTCAGAAAGCTTCTTTCCGGTTTTCAGCGGAAGATATTTCCTTTTTCACCATAGCCCTCTATGGGCTTCCAAATATCCCTTTGCCAATTCCACAAGAACAGCCTTAGGGAAAGGATTCTTGAAGGGAAAGTTGTAACTCTGTGAGATGAATTCACAAAACACAGAGCAGTTTCTCAGAAAGCTTCTTTCCAGTTTTGAACGGAAGATATTTCCTTTTTCACCATAGCCCTCTAAGGGCTTCCAAATATCCCTTTGCCAATTCCACAAGAACAGCTTTAGCGAAAGGCTTCTTGAAGGGAAACATGTAACTCTGTGAGATGAATTAACAGAACACAGAGCAGTTTCTCAGAAAGCTTCTTTGCAGTTTTGAACGGAAGATATTTCCTTTTTCACCATAGCCCTCTATGGGCTTCCAAATATCCCTTTGCCAATTCCACAAGAACAGCCTTAGCGAAAGTCTTCTTGAAGGGAAAGATGTAACTCTGTGAGATGAATTCACAGAACACAGAGCAGTTTCTCAGAAAGCTTCTTTCCAGTTTTCAGGGGAAGATATTTCCTTTGTCACCATAGCCCTCTATGGGCTTCCAAATATCCCTTTGAAAATTCCACAAGAACAGCCTTAGCGAAAGGCTTCTTGAAGGGAAAGATGTAACTCTGTGAGATGAATTAACAGAACACAGAGCAGTTTCTCAGAAAGCTTCTTTCCAGTTTTCAGCGGAAGATATTTCCTTTTTCACCATAGCCCTCTATGGGCTTCCAAATATCCCTTTGCCAATTCCACAAGAACAGCCTTAGGGAAAGGCTTCTTGGAGGGCAAGATGTAACTCTGTGAGATGAATTCACAAAACACAGAGCAGTTTCTCAGAAAGCTTCTTTCCAGTTTTGAACGGAAGATATTTCCTTTTTCACCATAGCCCTCTATGGGCTTCCAAATATCCCTTTGCCAATTCCACAATAACAGCCTTAGCGAAAGGCTTCTTGAAGGGAAAGATGTAACTCTCTGAGATGAATTAACAGAACACAGAGCAGTTTCTCAGAAAGCTTCTTTCCAGTTTTCAGCGGAAGATATTTCCTTTTTCACCATAGCCCTCTATGGGCTTCCAAATATCCCTTTGCCAATTCCACAAGAACAGCCTTAACGAAAGGCTTCTTGAAGGGAAAGATGTAACTCTGTGAGATGAATTCACAGAACACAGAGCAGTTTCTCAGAATGCTTCTTTCCAGTTTTGAACGGAAGATATTTAATTTGTCACCGTAGCCCTCTATGGGCTTCCAAATATCCCTTTGCCAATTCCACAAGAACAGCCTTAGCGAAAGGCTTCTTGAAGGGAAAGATGTAACTCTGTGAGATGAATTAACAGAACACAGAGCAGTTTCTCAGAAAGCTTCTTTACAGTTTTCAGGGGAAGATATTTCCTTTTTCACCATAGCCCCCTATGGGCTTCCAAATATCCCTTTGCCAATTCCACAAGAACAGTCTTAGCGAAAGGCTTCTTGAAGGGGAAGATGTAACTCTGTGAGATGAATTCAGAGAACACAGCGCAGTTTCTCAGAAAGCTTCTTTCCACCTTTGAACGGAAGATATTTCCTTTTTCACCATAGCCCTCTATAGGCTTCAAAATATCCCTTTGCCAATTCCACAAGAACAGCCTTAGCGAAAGGCTTCTTGAAGGGAAAGATGTAACTCTGTGAGATGAATTAACAGAACACAGAGCAGTTTCTCAGAAAGCTTCTTTCCAGTTTTGAACGGAAGATATTTCCTTTTTCACCATAGCCCTCTAAGGGCTTCCAAATATCCCTTTGCCAATTCCAGAAGAACAGCCTTAGGGAAAGGCTTCTTGAAGGGAAAGATGTAACTCTGTGAGATGAATTCACAGAACACAGAGCAGTTTCTCAGAAAGCTTCTTTCCAGTTTTGAACGGAAGATATTTCCTTTGTCACCATAGCCCTCTATGGGCTTCAAAATATCCCTTTGAAAATTCCACAAGAACAGCCTTAGCGAAAGGCTTCTTGAAGGGAAAGATGTAACTCTGTGAGATGAATTAACAGAACACAGAGCAGTTTCTCAGAAAGCTTCTTTCCAGTTTTCAGCGGAAGATATTTCCTTTTTCAGCATAGCCCTCTATGGGCTTCCGAATATCCCTTTGCCAATTCCACAAGAACAGCCTTAGGGAAAGGCTTCTTGAAGGGAAAGATGTAATTCTGTGAGATGAATTCACAAAACACAGAGCAGTTTCTCAGAAAGCTTCTTTCCAGTTTTGAACGGAAGATATTTCCTTTTTCACCATAGCCCTCTAAGGGCTTCCAAATATCCCTTTGCCAGTACCACAAGAACAGCTTCAGCGAAAGGCTTCTTGAAGGGAAACATGTAACTCTGTGAGATGAATTAACAGAACACAGAGCAGTTTCTCAGAAAGCTTCTTTCCAGTTTTGAACGGAAGATATTTCCTTTTTTTCCATAGCCCTCTATGGGCTTCCAAATATCCCTTTGCCAACTCCACAAGAACAGCCTGAGCGAAAGGCTTCTTGAAGGGAAAGATGTAACTCTGTGAGATGAATTCACAGAACACAGAGAAGTTTCTCAGAAAGCTTCTTTCCAGTTTTGAGCGGAAGATATTTCCTTTTTCACCATAGCCCTCTATGGGCTTCCAAATATCCCTTTGCCAATTCCACAAGAACAGCCTTAGCGAAAGGCTTCTTGAAGGGAAAGATGTAACTCTGTGAGATGAATTAACAGAACACAGAGCAGTTTCTCAGAAAGCTTCTTTCCAGTTTTCAGGGGAAGATATTTCCTTTTTCACCATAGCCCTCTAAGGGCTTCCAAATATCCCTTTGCCAATTCCACAAGAACAGCCTTAGCGAAAGGCTTCTTGAAGGGAAAGATGTAACTGTCTGAGATGAATTAACAGAACACAGAGCAGTTTCTCAGAAAGCTTCTTTCCAGTTTTCAGCGGAAGATATTTCCTTTTTCATCATAGCCCTCTATGGGCTTCCAAATATCCCTTTGCCAATTCCACAAGAACAGCCTTAGCGAAAGGCTTCTTGAAGGGAAAGATGTAACTCTGTGAGATGAATTAACAGAACACAGAGCAGTTTCTCAGAAAGCTTCTTTCCAGTTTTGAACGGAAGATATTTCCTTTTTCACCATAGCCCTCTAAGGGCTTCCAAATATCCCTTTGCCAATTCCAGAAGAACAGCTTTAGGGAAAGGCTTCTTGAAGGGAAAGATGTAACTCTGTGAGATGAATTCACAGAACACAGAGCAGTTTCTCAGAAAGCTTCTTTCCAGTTTTGAACGGAAGATATTTCCTTTGTCACCATAGCCTTCTATGGGCTTCCAAATATCCCTTTGAAAATTCCACAAGAGCAGCCTTAGCGAAAGGCTTCTTGAAGGGAAAGATGTAACTCTGTGAGATGAATTAACAGAACACAGAGCAGTTTCTCAGAAAGCTTCTTTCCAGTTTTCAGCGGAAGATATTTCCTTTTTCACCATAGCCCTCTATGGGCTTCCAAATATCCCTTTGCCAATTCCACAAGAACAGCCTTAGCGAAAGGCTTCTTGAAGGGAAAGATGTAACTCTGTGAGATGAATTCACAAAACACAGAGCAGTTTCTCAGAAAGCTTCTTTCCAGTTTTGAACCGAAGATATTTCCTTTTTCACCATAGCCCTCTATGGGCTTCCAAATATCCCTTTGCCAATTCCACAAGAACAGCTTTAGCGAAAGGCTTCTTGAAGGGAAACATGTAACTCTGTGAGATGAATTAACAGAACACAGAGCAGTTTCTCAGAAAGCTTCTTTCCAGTTTTGAACGGAAGATATTTCCTTTTTCACCATAGCCCTCTATGGGCTTCCAAATATCCCTTTGCCAATTCCACAAGAACAGCCTGAGCGAAAGGCTTCTTGAAGGGAAAGATGTAACTCTGTGAGATGAATTCACAGAACACAGAGCAGTTTCTCAGAAAGCTTCTTTCCAGTTTTGAGCGGAAGATATTTCCTTTTTCACCATAGCCCTCTATGGGCTTCCAAATAACCCTTCGCCAATTCCACAAGAATAGCCTTAGCGAAAGGCTTCTTGAAGGGAAATATGTAACTCTGTGAGATGAATTCACAGAACACAGAGCAGTTTCTCAGAAAGCTTCTTTCCAGTTTTGAACGGAAGATATTTCCTTTTTCACCATAGCCCTCTATGGGCTTCCAAATATCCCTTTGCCAATTCCACAAGAACAGCCTTAGCGAAAGGCTTCTTGAAGGGAAAGATGTAACTCTGTGAGATCAATTAACAGAACACAGAGGAGTTTCTCAGAAAGCTACTTTCCAGTTTTGAACGGAAGATATTTCCTTTTTCACCATAGCCCTCTATGGGCTTCCAAATATCCCTTTGCCAATTCCACAAGAACAACCTTAGCGAAAGCCTTCTTGAAGGGAAAGATGTAACTCTGTGAGATGAATTAAAAGAACACAGAGCAGTTTCTCAGAAAGCTTCTTTCCAGTTTTCAGCGGAAGACATTTCCTTTTTCACCATAGGCCTCTATGCGCTTCCAAATATCCCTTTGCCAATTCCACAAGAACAGCCTTAGCGAAAGGCTTCTTGAAGGGAAAGATGTAACTCTGTGAGATGAATTAACAGAACACAGAGCAGTTTCTCAGAAAGCTTCTTTCCAGTTTTGAACGGAAGGTATTTCCTTTTTCACCATAGCCCTCTATGGGCTTCCAAATATCCCTTTGCCAATTCCACAAGAACAGCCTTAGCGAAAGGCTTCTTGAAGGGAAAGATGTAATTCTGTGAGATGAATTAACAGAACACAGAGCAGTTTCTCAGAAAGCTTCTTTCCAGTTTTCAGCGGAACATATTTCCTTTTTCACCATAGCCCTCTATGGGCTTCCAAATATCCCTTTGCCAATTCCACAATAACAGCCTTAGCGAAAGGCTTCTTGAAGGGAAAGATGTAACTCTGTGAGTTGAATTAACAGAACACAGAGCAGTTTCTCAGAAAGCTTCTTTCCAGTTTTCAGCGGAAGATATATCCTTTTTCACCATAGACCTCTATGGGCTTCCAAATATCCCTTTGCCAATTCCACAAGAACAGCCTGAGCGAAAGGCTTCTTGAAGGGAAAGATGTAACTCTGTCAGATGAATTCACAGAACACAGAGCAGTTTCTCAGAAAGCTTCTTTCCAGTTTTGAACGGAAGATATTTCCTTTGTCACCATAGCCCTCTACGGGCTTCCAAATATCCCTTTGAAAATTCCACAAGAACAGCCATAGCGAAAGGCTTCTTGAAGGGAAAGATGTAACTCTGTGAGATGAATTAACAGAACACAGTGCAGTTTCTCACAAAGCTTCTTTCCGGTTTTCAGCGGAAGATATTTCCTTTTTCACCATAGCCGTCTATGGGCTTCCAAATATCCCTTTGCCAATTCCACAAGAACAGCCTTAGGGAAAGGCTTCTTGAAGGGAAAGATGTAACTCTGTGAGATGAATTCACAAAACACAGAGCAGTTTCTCAGAAAGCTTCTTTCCAGTTTTGAACGGAAGATATTTCCTTTTTCACCATAGCCCTCTAAGGGCTTCCAAATATCCCTTTGCCAATTCCACAAGAACAGCTTTAGCGAAAGGCTTCTTGAAGGGAAACATGTAACTCTGTGAGATGAATTAACAGAACACAGAGCAGTTTCTCAGAAAGCTTCTTTCCAGTTTTGAACGGAAGATATTTCCTTTTTCACCATAGCCCTCTATGGGCTTCCAAATATCCCTTTGCCAATTCCACAAGAACAGCCTTAGCGAAAGTCTTCTTGAAGGGAAAGATGTAACTCTGTGAGATGAATTCACAGAACACAGAGCAGTTTCTCAGAAAGCTTCTTTCCAGTTTTCAGGGGAAGATATTTCCTTTGTCACCATAGCCCTCTATGGGCTTCCAAATATCCCTTTGAAAATTCCACAAGAACAGCCTTAGCGAAAGGCTTCTTGAAGGGAAAGATGTAACTCTGTGAGATGAATTAACAGAACACAGAGCAGTTTCTCAGAAAGCTTCTTTCCAGTTTTCAGCGGAAGGTATTTCCTTTTTCACCATAGCCCTCTATGGGCTTCCAAATATCCCTTTGCCAATTCCACAAGAACAGCCTTAGGGAAAGGCTTCTTGGAGGGAAAGATGTAACTCTGTGAGATGAATTCACAAAACACAGAGCAGTTTCTCAGAAAGCTTCTTTCCAGTTTTGAACGGAAGATATTTCCTTTTTCACCATAGCCCTCTATGGGCTTCCAAATATCCCTTTGCCAATTCCACAATAACAGCCTTAGCGAAAGGCTTCTTGAAGGGAAAGATGTAACTCTCTGAGATGAATTAACAGAACACAGAGCAGTTTCTCAGAAAGCTTCTTTCCAGTTTTCAGCGGAAGATATTTCCTTTTTCACCATAGCCCTCTATGGGCTTCCAAATATCCCTTTGCCAATTCCACAAGAACAGCCTTAGCGAAAGTCTTCTTGAAGGGAAAGATGTAACTCTGTGAGATGAATTCACAGAACACAGAGCAGTTTCTCAGAATGCTTCTTTCCAGTTTTGAACGGAAGATATTTAATTTGTCACCGTAGCCCTCTATGGGCTTCCAAATATCCCTTTGCCAATTCCACAAGAACAGCCTTAGCGAAAGGCTTCTTGAAGGGAAAGATGTAACTCTGTGAGATGAACTAACAGAACACAGAGCAGTTTCTCAGAAAGCTTCTTTACAGTTTTCAGGGGAAGATATTTCCTTTTTCACCATAGCCCCCTATGGGCTTCCAAATATCCCTTTGCCAATTCCACAAGAACAGTCTTAGCGAAAGGCTTCTTGAAGGGAAAGATGTAACTCTGTGAGATGAATTCAGAGAACACAGCGCAGTTTCTCAGAAAGCTTCTTTCCACTTTTGAACGGAAGATATTTCCTTTTTCACCATAGCCCTCTATAGGCTTCAAAATATCCCTTTGCCAATTCCACAAGAACAGCCTTAGCGAAAGGCTTCTTGAAGGGAAAGATGTAACTCTGTGAGATGAATTAACAGAACACAGAGCAGTTTCTCAGAAAGCTTCTTTCCAGTTTTGAACGGAAGATATTTCCTTTTTCACCATAGCCCTCTAAGGGCTTCCAAATATCCCTTTGCCAATTCCAGAAGAACAGCCTTAGGGAAAGGCTTCTTGAAGGGAAAGACGTAACTCTGTGAGATGAATTCACAGAACACAGAGCAGTTTCTCAGAAAGCTTCTTTCCAGTTTTGAACGGAAGATATTTCCTTTGTCACCATAGCCCTCTATGGGCTTCCAAATATCCCTTTGAAAATTCCGCAAGAACAGCCTTAGCGAAAGGCTTCTAGAAGGGAAAGATGTAACTCTGTGAGATGAATTAACAGAACACAGAGCAGTTTCTCAGAAAGCTTCTTTCCAGTTTTCAGCGGAAGATATTTCCTTTTTCAGCATAGCCCTCTATGGGCTTCCAAATATCCCTTTGCCAATTCCACAAGAACAGCCTTAGGGAAAGGCTTCTTGAAGGGAAAGATGTAACTCTGTGAGATGAATTCACAAAACACAGAGCAGTTTCTCAGAAAGCTTCTTTCCAGTTTTGAACGGAAGATATTTCCTTTTTCACCATAGCCCTCTATGGGCTTCCAAATATCCCTTTGCCAGTTCCACAAGAACAGCTTTAGCGAAAGGCTTCTTGAAGGGAAACATGTAACTCTGTGAGATGAATTAACAGAACACAGAGCAGTTTCTCAAAAAGCTTCTTTCCAGTTTTGAACGGAAGATATTTCCTTTTTTTCCATAGCCCTCTATGGGCTTCCAAATATCCCTTTGCCAACTCCAAATGAACAGCCTGAGCGAAAGGCTTCTTGAAGGGAAAGATGTAACTCTGTGAGATGAATTCACAGAACACAGAGAAGTTTCTCAGAAAGCTTCTTTCCAGTTTTGAGCGGAAGATATTTCCTTTTTCACCATAGCCCTCTATGGGCTTCCAAATATCCCTTTGCCAATTCCACAAGAACAGCCTTAGCGAAAGGCTCCTTGAAGGGAAAGATGTAACTCTGTGAGATGAATTAACCGAACACAGAGCAGTTTCTCAGAAAGCTTCTTTCCAGTTTTCAGGGGAAGATATTTCCTTTTTCACCATAGCCCTCTAAGGGCTTCCAAATATCCCTTTGCCAATTCCACAAGAACAGCCTTAGCGAAAGGCTTCTTGAAGGGAAAGATGTAACTCTCTGAGATGAATTAACAAAACACAGAGCAGTTTCTCTGAAAGCTTCTTTCCAGTTTTCAGCGGAAGATATTTCCTTTTTCATCATAGCCCTCTATGGGCTTCCAAATATCCCTTTGCCAATTCCACAAGAACAGCCTTAGCGAAAGGCTTCTTGAAGGGAAAGATGTAACTCTGTGAGATGAATTAACAGAACACAGAGCAGTTTCTCAGAAAGCTTCTTTCCAGTTTTGAACGGAAGATTTTTCCTTTTTCACCATAGCCCTCTAAGGGCTTCCAAATATCCCTTTGCCAATTCCAGAAGAACAGACTTAGGGAAAGGCTTCTTGAAGGGAAAGATGTAACTCTGTGAGATGAATTCACAGAACACAGAGCAGTTTCTCAGAAAGCTTCTTTCCAGTTTTGAACGGAAGATATTTCCTTTTTCACCATAGCCCTCTATGGGCTTCCAAATATCCCTTTGCCAATTCCACAAGAACAGCCTGAGCGAAAGGCTTCTTGAAGGGAAAGATGTAACTCTGTGAGATGAATTCACAGAACACAGAGCAGTTTCTCAGAAAGCTTCTTTCCAGTTTTCAGAGGAAGATATTTCCTTTGTCACCATAGCCCTCTATGGGCTTCCAAATATCCCTTTGAAAATTCCACAAGAACAGCCTTAGCGAAAGGCTTCTTGAAGGGAAAGATGTAACTCTGTGAGGTGAATTAACAGAACACAGAGCAGTTTCTCAGAAAGCTTCTTTCCAGTTTTCAGCGGAAGATATTTCCTTTTTCACCATAGCCCTCTATGGGCTTCCAAATATCCCTTTGCCAATTCCACAAGAACAGCCTTAGGGAAAGGCTTCTTGGAGGGAAAGATGTAACTCTGTGAGATGAATTCACAAAACACAGAGCAGTTTCTCAGAAAGCTTCTTTCCAGTTTTGAACGGAAGATATTTCCTTTTTCACCATAGCCCTCTATGGGCTTCCAAATATCCCTTTGCCAATTCCACAATAACAGCCTTAGCGAAAGGCTTCTTGAAGGGAAAGATGTAACTCTCTGAGATGAATTAACAGAACACAGAGCAGTTTCTCAGAAAGCTTCTTTCCAGTTTTCAGCGGAAGATATTTCCTTTTTCACCATAGCCCTCTATGGGCTTCCAAATATCCCTTTGCCAATTCCACAAGAACAGCCTTAGCGAAAGGCTTCTTGAAGGGAAAGATGTAACTCTGTGAGATGAATTCACAGAACACAGAGCAGTTTCTCAGAAAGCTTCTTTCCAGTTTTGAACGGAAGATATTTAATTTGTCACCGTAGCCCTCTATGGGCTTCCAAATATCCCTTTGCCAATTCCACAAGAACAGCCTTAGCGAAAGGCTTCTTGAAGGGAAAGATGTAACTCTGTGAGATGAATTAACAGAACACAGAGCAGTTTCTCAGAAAGCTTCTTTACAGTTTTCAGGGGAAGATATTTCCTTTTTCACCATAGCCCCCTATGGGCTTCCAAATATCCCTTTGCCAATTCCACAAGAACAGTCTTAGCGAAAGGCTTCTTGAAGGGAAAGATGTAACTCTGTGAGATGAATTCAGAGAACACAGCGCAGTTTCTCAGAAAGCTTCTTTCCACTTTTGAACGGAAGATATTTCCTTTTTCACCATAGCCCTCTATAGGCTTCAAAATATCCCTTGGCCAATTCCACAAGAACAGCCTTAGCGAAAGGCTTCTTGAAGGGAAAGATGTAACTCTGTGAGATGAATTAACAGAACACAGAGCAGTTTCTCAGAAAGCTTCTTTCCAGTTTTGAACGGAAGATATTTCCTTTTTCACCATAGCCCTCTAAGGGCTTCCAAATATCCCTTTGCCAATTCCAGAAGAACAGCCTTAGGGAAAGGCTTCTTGAAGGGAAAGTCGTAACTCTGTGAGATGAATTCACAGAACACAGAGCAGTTTCTCAGAAAGCTTCTTTCCAGTTTTGAACGGAAGATATTTCCTTTGTCACCATAGCCCTCTATGGGCTTCCAAATATCCCTTTGAAAATTCCACAAGAACAGCCTTAGCGAAAGGCTTCTTGAAGGGAAAGATGTAACTCTGTGAGATGAATTAACAGAACACAGAGCAGTTTCTCAGAAAGCTTCTTTCCAGTTTTCAGCGGAAGATATTTCCTTTTTCAGCATAGCCCTCTATGGGCTTCCAAATATCCCTTTGCCAATTCCACAAGAACAGCCTTAGGGAAAGGCTTCTTGAAGGGAAAGATGTAACTCTGTGAGATGAATTCACAAAACACAGAGCAGTTTCTCAGAAAGCTTCTTTCCAGTTTTGAACGGAAGATATTTCCTTTTTCACCATAGCCCTCTAAGGGCTTCCAAATATCCCTTTGCCAGTTCCACAAGAACAGCTTTAGCGAAAGGCTTCTTGAAGGGAAACATGTAACTCTGTGAGATGAATTAACAGAACACAGAGCAGTTTCTCAAAAAGCTTCTTTCCAGTTTTGAACGGAAGATATTTCCTTTTTTTCCATAGCCCTCTATGGGCTTCCAAATATCCCTTTTCCAACTCCAAATGAACAGCCTGAGCGAAAGGCTTCTTGAAGGGAAAGATGTAACTCTGTGAGATGAATTCACAGAACACAGAGAAGTTTCTCAGAAAGCTTCTTTCCAGTTTTGAGCGGAAGATATTTCCTTTTTCACCATAGCCCTCTATGGGCTTCCAAATATCCCTTTGCCAATTCCACAAGAACAGCCTTAGCGAAAGGCTCCTTGAAGGGAAAGATGTAACTCTGTGAGATGAATTAACCGAACACAGAGCAGTTTCTCAGAAAGCTTCTTTCCAGTTTTCAGGGGAAGATATTTCCTTTTTCACCATAGCCCTCTAAGGGCTTCCAAATATCCCTTTGCCAATTCCACAAGAACAGCCTTAGCGAAAGGCTTCTTGAAGGGAAAGATGTAACTCTCTGAGATGAATTAACAAAACACAGAGCAGTTTCTCTGAAAGCTTCTTTCCAGTTTTCAGCGGAAGATATTTCCTTTTTCATCATAGCCCTCTATGGGCTTCCAAATATCCCTTTGCCAATTCCACAAGAACAGCCTTAGCGAAAGGCTTCTTGAAGGGAAAGATGTAACTCTGTGAGATGAATTAACAGAACACAGAGCAGTTTCTCAGAAAGCTTCTTTCCAGTTTTGAACGGAAGATTTTTCCTTTTTCACCATAGCCCTCTAAGGGCTTCCAAATATCCCTTTGCCAATTCCAGAAGAACAGACTTAGGGAAAGGCTTCTTGAAGGGAAAGATGTAACTCTGTGAGATGAATTCACAGAACACAGAGCAGTTTCTCAGAAAGCTTCTTTCCAGTTTTGAACGGAAGATATTTCCTTTTTCACCATAGCCCTCTATGGGCTTCCAAATATCCCTTTGCCAATTCCACAAGAACAGCCTGAGCGAAAGGCTTCTTGAAGGGAAAGATGTAACTCTGTGAGATGAATTCACAGAACACAGAGCAGTTTCTCAGAAAGCTTCTTTCCAGTTTTCAGAGGAAGATATTTCCTTTGTCACCATAGCCCTCTATGGGCTTCCAAATATCCCTTTGAAAATTCCACAAGAACAGCCTTAGCGAAAGGCTTCTTGAAGGGAAAGATGTAACTCTGTGAGGTGAATTAACAGAACACAGAGCAGTTTCTCAGAAAGCTTCTTTCCAGTTTTCAGCGGAAGATATTTCCTTTTTCACCATAGCCCTCTATGGGCTTCCAAATATCCCTTTGCCAATTCCACAAGAACAGCCTTAGGGAAAGGCTTCTTGGAGGGAAAGATGTAACTCTGTGAGATGAATTCACAAAACACAGAGCAGTTTCTCAGAAAGCTTCTTTCCAGTTTTGAACGGAAGATATTTCCTTTTTCACCATAGCCCTCTATGGGCTTCCAAATATCCCTTTGCCAATTCCACAATAACAGCCTTAGCGAAAGGCTTCTTGAAGGGAAAGATGTAACTCTCTGAGATGAATTAACAGAACACAGAGCAGTTTCTCAGAAAGCTTCTTTCCAGTTTTCAGCGGAAGATATTTCCTTTTTCACCATAGCCCTCTATGGGCTTCCAAATATCCCTTTGCCAATTCCACAAGAACAGCCTTAGCGAAAGGCTTCTTGAAGGGAAAGATGTAACTCTGTGAGATGAATTCACAGAACACAGAGCAGTTTCTCAGAAAGCTTCTTTCCAGTTTTGAACGGAAGATATTTAATTTGTCACCGTAGCCCTCTATGGGCTTCCAAATATCCCTTTGCCAATTCCACAAGAACAGCCTTAGCGAAAGGCTTCTTGAAGGGAAAGATGTAACTCTGTGAGATGAATTAACAGAACACAGAGCAGTTTCTCAGAAAGCTTCTTTACAGTTTTCAGGGGAAGATATTTCCTTTTTCACCATAGCCCCCTATGGGCTTCCAAATATCCCTTTGCCAATTCCACAAGAACAGTCTTAGCGAAAGGCTTCTTGAAGGGAAAGATGTAACTCTGTGAGATGAATTCAGAGAACACAGCGCAGTTTCTCAGAAAGCTTCTTTCCACTTTTGAACGGAAGATATTTCCTTTTTCACCATAGCCCTCTATAGGCTTCAAAATATCCCTTGGCCAATTCCACAAGAACAGCCTTAGCGAAAGGCTTCTTGAAGGGAAAGATGTAACTCTGTGAGATGAATTAACAGAACACAGAGCAGTTTCTCAGAAAGCTTCTTTCCAGTTTTGAACGGAAGATATTTCCTTTTTCACCATAGCCCTCTAAGGGCTTCCAAATATCCCTTTGCCAATTCCAGAAGAACAGCCTTAGGGAAAGGCTTCTTGAAGGGAAAGTCGTAACTCTGTGAGATGAATTCACAGAACACAGAGCAGTTTCTCAGAAAGCTTCTTTCCAGTTTTGAACGGAAGATATTTCCTTTGTCACCATAGCCCTCTATGGGCTTCCAAATATCCCTTTGAAAATTCCACAAGAACAGCCTTAGCGAAAGGCTTCTTGAAGGGAAAGATGTAACTCTGTGAGATGAATTAACAGAACACAGAGCAGTTTCTCAGAAAGCTTCTTTCCAGTTTTCAGCGGAAGATATTTCCTTTTTCAGCATAGCCCTCTATGGGCTTCCAAATATCCCTTTGCCAATTCCACAAGAACAGCCTTAGGGAAAGGCTTCTTGAAGGGAAAGATGTAACTCTGTGAGATGAATTCACAAAACACAGAGCAGTTTCTCAGAAAGCTTCTTTCCAGTTTTGAACGGAAGATATTTCCTTTTTCACCATAGCCCTCTAAGGGCTTCCAAATATCCCTTTGCCAGTTCCACAAGAACAGCTTTAGCGAAAGGCTTCTTGAAGGGAAACATGTAACTCTGTGAGATGAATTAACAGAACACAGAGCAGTTTCTCAAAAAGCTTCTTTCCAGTTTTGAACGGAAGATATTTCCTTTTTTTCCATAGCCCTCTATGGGCTTCCAAATATCCCTTTGCCAACTCCAAATGAACAGCCTGAGCGAAAGGCTTCTTGAAGGGAAAGATGTAACTCTGTGAGATGAATTCACAGAACACAGAGAAGTTTCTCAGAAAGCTTCTTTCCAGTTTTGAGCGGAAGATATTTCCTTTTTCACCATAGCCCTCTATGGGCTTCCAAATATCCCTTTGCCAATTCCACAAGAACAGCCTTAGCGAAAGGCTCCTTGAAGGGAAAGATGTAACTCTGTGAGATGAATTAACCGAACACAGAGCAGTTTCTCAGAAAGCTTCTTTCCAGTTTTCAGGGGAAGATATTTCCTTTTTCACCATAGCCCTCTAAGGGCTTCCAAATATCCCTTTGCCAATTCCACAAGAACAGCCTTAGCGAAAGGCTTCTTGAAGGGAAAGATGTAACTCTCTGAGATGAATTAAAAAAACACAGAGCAGTTTCTCTGAAAGCTTCTTTCCAGTTTTCAGCGGAAGATATTTCCTTTTTCATCATAGCCCTCTATGGGCTTCCAAATATCCCTTTGCCAATTCCACAAGAACAGCCTTAGCGAAAGGCTTCTTGAAGGGAAAGATGTAACTCTGTGAGATGAATTAACAGAACACAGAGCAGTTTCTCAGAAAGCTTCTTTCCAGTTTTGAACGGAAGATTTTTCCTTTTTCACCATAGCCCTCTAAGGGCTTCCAAATATCCCTTTGCCAATTCCAGAAGAACAGCCTTAGGGAAAGGCTTCTTGAAGGGAAAGATGTAACTCTGTGAGATGAATTAACAGAACACAGAGCAGTTTCTCAGAAAGCTTCTTTCCAGTTTTGAACGGAAGATATTTCCTTTGTCACCATAGCCTTCTATGGGCTTCCAAATATCCCTTTGAAAATTCCACAAGAGCAGCCTTAGCGAAAGGCTTCTTGAAGGGAAAGATGTAACTCTGTGAGATGAATTAACAGAACACAGAGCAGTTTCTCAGAAAGCTTCTTTCCAGTTTTCAGCGGAAGATATTTCCTTTTTCACCATAGCCCTCTATGGGCTTCCAAATATCCCTTTGCCAATTCCACAAGAACAGCCTTAGCGAAAGGCTTCTTGAAGGGAAAGATGTAACTCTGTGAGATGAATTCACAAAACACAGAGCAGTTTCTCAGAAAGCTTCTTTCCAGTTTTGAACGGAAGATATTTCCTTTTTCACCATAGCCCTCTATGGGCTTCCAAATATCTCTTTGCCAATTCCACAAGAACAGCTTTAGCGAAAGGCTTCTTGAAGGGAAACATGTAACTCTGTGAGATGAATTAACAGAACACAGAGCAGTTTCTCAGAAAGCTTCTTTCCAGTTTTGAACGGAAGATATTTCCTTTTTCACCATAGCCCTCTATGGGCTTCCAAATATCCCTTTGCCAATTCCACAAGAACAGCCTGAGCGAAAGGCTTCTTGAAGGGAAAGATGTAACTCTCTGAGATGAATTCACAGAACACAGAGAAGTTTCTCAGAAAGCTTCTTTCCAGTTTTCAGCGGAAGATATTTCCTTTTTCACCATAGCCCTCTATGGGCTTCCAAATAACCCTTCGCCAATTCCACAAGAACAGCCTTAGCGAAAGGCTTCTTGAAGGGAAATATGTAACTCTGTGAGATGAATTCACAGAACACAGAGCAGTTTCTCAGAAAGCTTCTTTCCAGTTTTGAACGGAAGATATTTCCTTTTTCACCATAGCCCTCTATGGGCTTCCAAATATCCCTTTGCCAATTCCACAAGAACAGCCTTAGCGAAAGGCTTCTTGAAGGGAAAGATGTAACTCTGTGAGATCAATTAACAGAACACAGAGGAGTTTCTCAGAAAGCTTCTTTCCAGTTTTGAACGGAAGATATTTCCTTTTTCACCATAGCCCTCTATGGGCTTCCAAATATCCCTTTGCCAATTCCACAAGAACAGCCTTAGCGAAAGCCTTCTTGAAGGGAAAGATGTAACTCTGTGAGATGAATTAAAAGAACACAGAGCAGTTTCTCAGAAAGCTTCTTTCCAGTTTTCAGCGGAAGATATTTCCTTTTTCACCATAGGCCTCTATGCGCTTCCAAATATCCCTTTGCCAATTCCACAAGAACAGCCTTAGCGAAAGGCTTCTTGAAGGGAAAGATGTAACTCTGTGAGATGAATTAAAAGAACATAGAGCAGTTTCTCAGAAAGCTTCTTTCCAATTTTCAGCGGAAGATATTTCCTTTTTCACCATAGCCCTCTATGGGCTTCCAAATATCCCTTTGCCAATTCCACAATAACAGCCTTAGCGAAAGGCTTCTTGAAGGGAAAGATGTAACTCTGTGAGATGAATTCACAGAACACAGAGCAGTTTCTCAGAAAGCTTCTTTCCAGTTTTCAGGGGAAGATATTTCCTTTGTCACCATAGCCCTCTATGGGCTTCCAAATGTCCCTTTGCCAATTCCACAAGAACAGCCTGAGCGAAAGGCTTCTTGAAGGGAAAGATGTAACTCTGTGAGATGAATTCACAGAACACAGAGCAGTTTCTCAGAAAGCTTCTTTCCAGTTTTGAACGGAAGATATTTCCTTTGTCACCATAGCCCTCTACGGGCTTCCAAATATCCCTTTGAAAATTCCACAAGAACAGCCATAGCGAAAGGCTTCTTGAAGGGAAAGATGTAACTCTGTGAGATGAATTAACAGAACACAGAGCAGTTTCTCAGAAAGCTTCTTTCCAGTTTTCAGCGGAAGTTATTTCCTTTTTCACCATAGCCCTCTATGGGCTTCCAAATATCCCTTTGCCAATTCCACAAGAACAGCCTTAGGGAAAGGCTTCTTGAAGGGAAAGATGTAACTCTGTGAGATGAATTAACAGAACACAGAGCAGTTTCTCAGAAAGCTTCTTTCCAGTTTTGAACGGAAGATATTTCCTTTTTCACCATAGCCCTCTAAGGGCTTCCAAATATCCCTTTGCCAATTCCAGAAGAACAGCCTTAGGGAAAGGCTTCTTGAAGGGAAAGATGTAACTCCGTGAGATGAATTCACAGAACACAGAGCAGTTTCTCAGAAAGCTTCTTTCCAGTTTTGAACGGAAGATATTTCCTTTGTCACCATAGCCCTCTATGGGCTTCCAAATATCCCTTTGAAAATTCCACAAGAACAGCCTTAGCGAAAGGCGTCTTGAAGGGAAAGATGTAACTCTGTGAAATGAATTAACAGAACACAGAGCAGTTTCTCAGAAAGCTTCTTTCCAGTTTTGAACGGAAGATATTTCCTTTTTCACCATAGCCCTCTATGGGCTTCCAAATATCCCTTTGCCAATTCCACAAGAACAGCCTGAGCGAAAGGCTTCTTGAAGGGAAAGATGTAACTCTGTGAGATGAATTCACAGAACACAGAGAAGTTTCTCAGAAAGCTTCTTTCCAGTTTTGAGCGGAAGATATTTCCTTTTTCACCATAGCCCTCTATGGGCTTCCAAATAACCCTTTTCCAATTCCACAAGAACAGCCTTAGCGAAAGGCTTCTTGAAGGGAAATATGTAACTCTGTGAGATGAATTCACAGAACACAGAGCAGTTTCTCAGAAAGCTTCTTTCCAGTTTTGAACGGAAGATATTTCCTTTTTCACCATAGCCCTCTATGGACTTCCAAATATCCCCTTGCCAATTCCACAAGAACAGCCTTAGCGAAAGGCTTCTTGAAGGGAAAGATGTAACTCTGTGAGATGAATTAACAGAACACAGAGGAGTTTCTCAGAAAGCTTCTTTCCAGTTTTGAACGGAAGATATTTCCTTTTTCATCATAGCCCTCTATGGGCTTCCAAATATCCCTTTGCCAATTCCACAAGAACAGCCTTAGCGAAAGGCTTCTTGAAGGGAAAGATGTAACTCTGTGAGATGAATTAAAAGAACACAGAGCAGTTTCTCAGAAAGCTTCTTTCCAGTTTTCAGCGGAAGATATTTCCTTTTTCACCCTAGCCCTCTATGCGCTTCCAAATATCCCTTTGCCAATTCCACAAGAACAGCCTTAGCGAAAGGCTTCTTGAAGGGAAAGATGTAACTCTGTGAGATGAATTAACAGAACACAGAGCAGTTTCTCAGAAAGCTTCTTTCCAGTTTTGAACGGAAGATATTTCCTTTTTCACCATAGCCCTCTATGGGCTTCCAAATATCCCTTTGCCAATTCCACAAGAACAGCCTTAGCGAAAGGCTTCTTGAAGGGAAAGATGTAATTCTGTGAGATGAATTAAAAGAACACAGAGCAGTTTCTCAGAAAGCTTCTTTCCAGTTTTCAGCGGAAGATATTTCCTTTTTCACCATAGCCCTCTATGGGCTTCCAAATATCCCTTTGCCAATTCCACAATAACAGCCTTAGCGAAAGGCTTCTTGAAGGGAAAGATGTAACTCTGTGAGATGAATTAACAGAACACAGAGCAGTTTCTCAGAAAGCTTCTTTCCAGTTTTGAACGGAAGATATTTCCTTTTTAACCATAGCCCTCTAAGGGCTTCCAAATATCCCTTTGCCAATTCCAGAAGAACAGCCTTAGGGAAAGGCTTCTTGAAGGGAAAGATGTAACTCTGTGAGATGAATTCACAGAACACAGAGCAGTTTCTCAGAAAGCTTCTTTCCAGTTTTGAACGGAAGATATTTCCTTTGTCACCATAGCCCTCTATGGGCTTCCAAATATCCCTTTGAAAATTCCACAAGAACAGCCTTAGCGAAAGGCTTCTTGAAGGGAAAGATGTAACTCTGTGAGATGAATTAACAGAACACAGAGCAGTTTCTCACAAAGCTTCTTTCCAGTTTTCAGCGGAAGATATTTCCTTTTTCAGCATAGCCCTCTATGGGCTTCCAAATATCCCTTTGCCAATTCCACAAGAACAGCCTTAGGGAAAGGCTTCTTGAAGGGAAAGATGTAACTCTGTGAGATGAATTCACAAAACACAGAGCAGTTTCTCAGAAAGCTTCTTTCCAGTTTTGAACGGAAGATATTTCCTTTTTCACCATAGCCCTCTAAGGGCTTCCAAATATCCCTTTGCCAGTTCCACAAGAACAGCTTTAGCGAAAGGCTTCTTGAAGGGAAACATGTAACTCTGTGAGATGAATTAACAGAACACAGAGCAGTTTCTCAAAAAGCTTCTTTCCAGTTTTGAACGGAAGATATTTCCTTTTTTTCCATAGCCCTCTATGGGCTTCCAAATATCCCTTTGCCAACTCCACATGAACAGCCTGAGCGAAAGGCTTCTTGAAGGGAAAGATGTAACTCTTTGAGATGAATTCACAGAACACAGAGAAGTTTCTCAGAAAGCTTCTTTCCAGTTTTGAGCGGAAGATATCTCCTTTTTCACCATAGCCCTCTAAGGGCTTCCAAATATCCCTTTGCCAATTCCACAAGAACAGCCTTAGCGAAAGGCTTCTTGAAGGGAAAGATGTAACTCTGTGAGTTGAATTAACAGAACACAGAGCAGTTTCTCAGAAAGCTTCTTTCCAGTTTTCAGCGGAAGATATTTCCTTTTTCACCATAGCCCTCTATGGGCTTCCAAATATCCCTTTGCCAATTCCACAAGAACAGCCTTAGGGAAAGGCTTCTTGAAGGGATAGATGTAACTCTGTGAGATGAATTTACAGAACACAGAGCAGTTTCTCAGAAAGCTTCTTTCCAGTTTTGAACGGAAGATATTTCCTTTTTCACCATAGCCCTCTAAGGGCTTCCAAATATCCCTTTGCCAATTCCAGAAGAACAGCCTTAGGGAAAGGCTTCTTGAAGGGAAAGATGTAACTCCGTGAGATGAATTCACAGAACACAGAGCAGTTTCTCAGAAAGCTTCTTTCCAGTTTTGAACGGAAGATATTTCCTTTGTCACCATAGCCCTCTATGGGCTTCCAAATATCCCTTTGAAAATTCCACAAGAACAGCCTTAGCGAAAGGCTTCTTGAAGGGAAAGATGTAACTCTGTGAGATGAATTAACAGAACACAGAGCAGTTTCTCAGAAAGCTTCTTTCCAGTTTTGAACGGAAGATATTTCCTTTTTCACCATAGCCCTCTATGGGCTTCCAAATATCCCTTTGCCAATTCCACAAGAACAGCCTGAGCGAAAGGCTTCTTGAAGGGAAAGATGTAACTCTGTGAGATGAATTCACAGAACACAGAGAAGTTTCTCAGAAAGCTTCTTTCCAGTTTTGAGCGGAAGATATTTCCTTTGTCACCATATCCCTCTACGGGCTTCCAAATATCCCTTTGAAAATTCCACAAGAACAGCCTTAGCGAAAGGCTTCTTGAAGGGAAAGATGTAACTCTGTGAGATGAATTAACAGAACACAGAGCAGTTTCTCAGAAAGCTTCTTTCCAGTTTTCAGCGGAAGATATTTCCTTTTTCACCATAGCCCTCTATGGGCTTCCAAATATCCCTTTGCCAATTCCACAAGAACAGCCTTAGGGAAAGGCTTCTTGAAGGGAAAGATGTAACTCTGTGAGATGAATTCACAAAACACAGAGCAGTTTCTCAGAAAGCTTCTTTCCAGTTTTGAACGGAAGATATTTCCTTTTTCACCATAGCCCTCTAAGGGCTTCCAAATATCCCTTTGCCAATTCCACAAGAACAGCTTTAGCGAAAGGCTTCTTGAAGGGAAATATGTAACTCTGTGAGATGAATTAACAGAACACAGAGCAGTTTCTCAGAAAGCTTCTTTCCAGTTTTGAACGGAAGATATTTCCTTTTTCACCATAGCCCTCTATGGGCTTCCAAATATCCCTTTGCCAATTCCACAAGAACAGCCTGAGCGAAAGGCTTCTTGAAGGGAAAGATGTAACTCTGTGAGATGAATTCACAGAACACAGAGAAGTTTCTCAGATAGCTTCTTTCCAGTTTTCAGGGGAAGATATTTCCTTTTTCACCATAGCCCTCTATGGGCTTCCAAATATCCCTTTGCCAATTCCACAAGAACAGCCTTAGCGAAAGGCTTCTTGAAGGGAAAGATGTAACTCTGTGAGATGAATTAACAGAACACAGAGCAGTTTCTCAGAAAGCTTCTTTCCAGTTTTCAGGGGAAGATATTTCCTTTTTCACCATAGCCCTCTATGGGCTTCCAAATATCCCTTTGCCAATTCCACAAGAACAGCCTTAGCGAAAGGCTTCTTGAAGGGAAATATGTAACTCTGTGAGATGAATTAACAGAACACAGAGCAGTTTCTCAGAAAGCTTCTTTCCAGTTTTCAGGGGAAGATATTTCCTTTTTCACCATAGCCCTCTATGGGCTTCCAAATATCCCTTTGCCAATTCCACAAGAACAGACTTAGCGAAAGGCTTCTTGAAGGGAAACATGTAACCCTGTGAGATGAATTAAGAGAACACAGAGCAGTTTCTCAGAAAGCTTATTTCCAGTTTTGAACGGAAGATATTTCCTTTTTCACCATGGCCCTCTACGGGCTTCCAAATATCCCTTTGAAAATTCCACAAGAACAGCCTTAGCGAAAGGCTTCTTGAAGGGAAAGATGTAACTCTGTGAGATGAATTAACAGAACACAGAGCAGTTTCTCAGAAAGCTTCTTTCCAGTTTTCAGCGGAAGATATTTCCTTTTTCACCAGAGCCCTCTATGGGCTTCCAAATATCCCTTTGCCAATTCCACAAGAACAGCCTTAGGGAAAGGCTTCTTGAAGGGAAAGATGTAACTCTGTGAGATGAATTCACAAAACACAGAGCAGTTTCTCAGAAAGCTTCTTTCCAGTTTTGAACGGAAGATATTTCCTTTTTCACCATAGCCATCTAAGGGCTTCCAAATATCGCTTTGCCAATTCCACAAGAACAGCTTTAGCGAAAGGCTTCTTGAAGGGAAATATGTAACTCTGTGAGATGAATTAACAGAACACAGAGCAGTTTCTCAGAAAGCTTCTTTCCAGTTTTGAACGGAAGATATTTCCTTTTTCACCATAGCCCTCTATGGGCTTCCAAATATCCCTTTGCCAATTCCACAAGAACAGCCTGAGCGAAAGGCTTCTTGAAGGGAAAGATGTAACTCTGTGAGATGAATTCACAGAACACAGAGAAGTTTCTCAGATAGCTTCTTTCCAGTTTTGTGCGGAAGATATTTCCTTTTTCAGCATAGCCCTCTATGGGCTTCCAAATATCCCTTTGCCAATTCCACAAGAACAGCCTTAGCGAAAGGCTTCTTGAAGGGAAAGATGTAACTCTGTGAGATGAATTAACAGAACACAGAGCAGTTTCTCAGAAAGCTTCTTTCCAGTTTTCAGGGGAAGATATTTCCTTTTTCACCATAGCCCTCTATGGGCTTCCAAATATCCCTTTGCCAATTCCACAAGAACAGCATTAGCGAAAGGCTTCTTGAAGGGAAATATGTAACTCTGTGAGATGAATTAACAGAACACAGAGCAGTTTCTCAGAAAGCTTCTTTCCAGTTTTCAGGGGAAGATATTTCCTTTTTCACCATAGCCCTCTATGGGCTTCCAAACATCCCTTTGCCAATTCCACAAGAACAGCCTTAGCGAAAGGCTTCTTGAAGGGAAACATGTAACCCTGTGAGATGAATTAAGAGAACACAGAGCAGTTTCTCAGAAAGCTTCTTTCCAGTTTTGAACGGAAGATATTTCCTTTTTCACCATGGCCCTCTATGGGCTTCCAAATATCCCTTTGCCAATTCCACAAGAACAGCCTTAGCGAAAGGCTTCTTGAAGGGAAAGATGTAACTCTGTGAGATGAATTCCCAGAACACAGAGCAGTTTCTCAGAAAGCTTCTTTCCAGTTTTGAGCAGAAGATATTTCCTTTTTCACCATAGCCCTCTATGGGCTTCCAAATATCCCTTTGCCAATTCCACAAGAACAGCCTTAGCGAAAGTCTTCTTGAAGGGAAACATGTAACCCTGTGAGATGAATTAAGAGAACACAGAGCAGTTCCTCAGAAAGCTTCTTTGCAGTTTTGAGCGGAAGATATTTCCTTTTTCACCATGTCCCTCTATGGGCTTCCAAATATTCCTTTGCCAATTCCACAAGAACAGCCTTAGCGAAAGGCTTCTTGAAGGGAAAGATGTAACTCTGTGAGATGAATTAACAGAACACAGAGCAGTTTCTCAGGAAGCTTCTTTCCAGTTTTCAGGGGAAGATATTTCCTTTTTCACCATAGCCCTCTATGGGCTTCCAAATATCCCTTTGCCAATTCCACAAGAACAGCCTTAGCGAAAGGCTTCTTGAAGGGAAACATGTAACCCTGTGAGATGAATTAAGAGAACACAGAGCAGTTTCTCAGAAAGCTTCTTTCCAGTTTTGAACGGAAGATATTTCCTTTTTCACCATGGCCCTCTATGGGCTTCCAAATATCCCTTTGCGAATTCCACAAGAACAGCCTTAGCGAAAGTCTTCTTGAAGGGAAAGATGTAACTCCGTGAGATGAATTAACAGAACACAGAGCAGTTTCTCAGAAAGCTTCTTTCCAGTTTTGAACGGAAGATATTTCCTTTTTCACCATAGCCCTCTATGGGCTTCCAAATATCCCTTTGCCAATTCCACAAGAACAGCCTTAGCGAAAGGCTTCTTGAAGGGAAAGATGTAACTCTGTGAGATGAATTAAGAGAACACAGAGCTGTTACTCAGAAAGCTTCTTTCCAGTTTTGAACGGAAGATATTTCCTTTTTCACCATAGCCCTCTATGGGCTTCCAAATATCACTATGCCAATTCCATAATAACAGCCTTAGCGAAAGGCTTCTTGAAGGGAAAGATGTAACTCTGTGAGATGAATTCACAGAACACAGAGCAGTTTCTCAGAAAGCTTCTTTCCAGTATTGAACGGAAGATATTTCCTTTTTCACCATAGCCCTCTATGGGCTTCCAAATATCACTTTGCCAATTCCACAAGAACAGCCTTAGCGAAGGGCTTCTTGAAGGGAAAGATGTAACTCTGTGAGATGAATTAACAAAACACAGAGCAGTTTCTCAGAAAGCTTCTTTCCAGTTTTGAACGGAAGATATTTCCTTTTTCACCATAGCCCTCTATGGGCTTCCAAATATCCCTTTGCCAATTCCCACAAGAACAGCCTTAGCGAAAGGCTTCTTGAAGGGAAACATGTAACTCTGTGAGATGAATTAAAAGAACACAGAGCAGTTTCTCAGAAAGCTTCTTTCCAGTTTTCAGCGGAAGATATTTCCTTTTTCACCGTAGCCCTCTATGGGCTTCCAAATATCCCTTTGCCAATTCCACAATAACAGCCTTAGCGAAAGGCTTCTTGAAGGGAAAGATGTAACTCTGTGAGATGAATTCACAAAACACAGAGCAGTTTCTCAGAAAGCTTCTTTCCAGTTTTGAACGGAAGATATTTCCTTTTTCACCATAGCCCTCTATGGGCTTCCAAATATCCCTTTGCCAATTCCACAAGAACAGCTTTAGCGAAAGGCTTCTTGAAGGGAAAGATGTAACTCTGTGAGATGAATTAACAGAACACAGAGCAGTTTCTCAGAAACCTTCTTTCCAGTTTTGAACGGAAGATATTTCCTTTTTCACCATAGCCCTCTATGGGCTTCCAAATATCCCTTTGCCAATTCCACAAGAACAGCCTGAGCGAAAGGCTTCTTGAAGGGAAATATGTAACTCTGTGAGATGAATTCACAGAACACAGAGAAGTTTCTCAGAAAGCTTCTTTCCAGTTTTGAGCGGAAGATATTTCCTTTTTCACCATAGCCCTCTATGGGCTTCCAAATAACCCTTTGCCAATTCCACAAGAACAGCCTTAGCGAAAGGCTTGTTGAAGGGAAAGATGTAACTCTGTGAGATGAATTCACAGAACACAGAGCAGTTTCTCAGAAAGCTTCTTTCCAGTTTTCAGCGGAAGGTATTTCCTTTTTCACCATAGCCCTCTATGGGCTTCCAAATATCCCTTTGCCAATTCCACAACAACAGCCTTAGCGAAAGGCTTCTTGAAGGGAAAGATGTAACTCTGTGAGATGAATTAACAGAACACAGAGCAGTTTCTCAGAAAGCTTCTTTCCAGTTTTCAGCGGAAGATATTTCCTTTTTCATCATAGCCCTCTATGGGCTTCCAAATATCCCTTTGCCAATTCCACAAGAACAGCCTTAGCGAAAGGCTTCTTGAAGGGAAAGATGTAACTCTGTGAGATGAATTAACAGAACACAGAGCAGTTTCTCAGAAAGCTTCTTTCCAGATTTGAACGGAAGATATTTCCTTTTTCACCATAGCCCTCTAAGGGCTTCCAAATATCCCTTTGCCAATTCCAGAAGAACAGCCTTAGGGAAAGGCTTCTTGAAGGGAAAGATGTAACTCTGTGAGATGAATTCACAGAACACAGAGCAGTTTCTCAGAAAGCTTCTTTCCAGTATTGAACGGAAGATAATTCCTTTGTCACCATAGCCCTCTACGGTCTTCCAAATATCCCTTTGAAAATTCCACAAGAACAGCCTTAGCGAAAGGCTTCTTGAAGGGAAAGATGTAACTCTGTGAGATGAATTAACAGAACACAGAGCAGTTTCTCAGAAAGCTTCTTTCCAGTTTTCAGAGGAAGATATTTCCTTTTTCACCCTAGCCCTCTATGGGCTTCCAAATATCCCTTTGCCAATTCCACAAGAACAGCCTTAGCGAAAGGCTTCTTGAAGGGAAAGATGTAACTCTGTGAGATGAATTCACAAAACACAGAGCAGTTTCTCAGAAAGCTTCTTTCCAGTTTTGAACGGAAGATATTTCCTTTTTCACCATAGCCCTCTATGGGCTTCCAAATATCCCTTTGCCGATTCCCCAAGAACAGCTTTAGCGAAAGGCTTCTTGAAGGGAAACATGTAACTCTGTGAGATGAATTAACAGAACACAGAGCAGTTTCTCAGAAAGCTTCTTTCCAGTTTTGAACGGAAGATATTTCCTTTTTCACCATAGCCCTCTATGGGCTTCCAAATATCCCTTTGCCAATTCCAGAAGAACAGCCTTAGGGAAAGGCTCCTTGAAGGGAAATATGTAACTCTGTGAGATGAATTCACAGAACACAGAGCAGTTTCTCAGAAAGCTTTTTTCCAGTTTTGAGCGGAAGATATTTCCTTTTTCACCATAGCCCTCTATGGGCTTCCAAATATCCCTTTGCCAATTCTACAAGAACAGCCTGAGCGAAAGTCTTCTTGAAGGGAAAGATGTAACTCCGTGAGATGAATTAACAGAACACAGAGCAGTTTCTCAGAAAGCTTCTTTCCAGTTTTGAACGGAAGATATTTCCTTTTTCACCATAGCCCTCTATGGGCTTCCAAATATCCCTTTGCCAATTCCACAAGAACAGCCTTAGTGAAAGGCTTCTTGAAGGGAAAGATGTAACTCTGTGAGATGAATTAAGAGAACACAGAGCAGTTAGTCAGAAAGCTTCTTTCCAGTTTTGAACGGAAGATATTTCCTTTTTCACCATAGCCCTCTATGGGCTTCCAAATATCACTATGCCAATTCCATAATAACAGCCTTAGCGAAAGGCTTCTTGAAGGGAAAGATGTAACTCTGTGAGATGAATTCACAGAACACAGAGCAGTTTCTCAGAAAGCTTCTTTCCAGTTTTGAACGGAAGATATTTCCTTTTTCACCATAGCCCTCTATGGGCTTCCAAATATCACTTTGCCAATTCCACAAGAACAGCCTTAGCGAAGGGCTTTTTGAAGGGAAAGATGTAACTCTGTGAGATGAATTAACAGAACACAGAGCAGTTTCTCAGAAAGCTTCTTTCCAGTTTTGAACGGAAGATATTTCCTTTTTCGCCATGGCCCTCTATGGGCTTCCAAATATCCCTTTCCCAATTCCACAAGAACAGCTTTAGCGAAAGGCTTCTTGAAGGGAAACATGTAACTCTGTGAGATGAATTAAGAGAACACAGAGCAGTTTCTCAGAAAGCTTCTTTCCAGTTTTGAACGGAAGATATTTCCTTTTTCACCATGGCCCTCTATGGGCTTCCAAATATCCCTTTGCCAATTCCACAAGAACAGCCTTAGCGAAAGGCTTCTTGAAGGGAAAGATGTAACTCTGTGAGATGAATTCCCAGAACACAGAGCAGTTTCTCAGAAAGCTTCTTTCCAGTTTTGAGCAGAAGATATTTCCTTTTTCACCATAGCCCTCTATGGGCTTCCAAATATCCCTTTGCCAATTCCACAAGAACAGCCTTAGCGAAAGTCTTCTTGAAGGGAAACATGTAACCCTGTGAGATGAATTAAGAGAACACAGAGCAGTTCCTCAGAAAGCTTCTTTGCAGTTTTGAGCGGAAGATATTTCCTTTTTCACCATGTCCCTCTATGGGCTTCCAAATATTCCTTTGCCAATTCCACAAGAACAGCCTTAGCGAAAGGCTTCTTGAAGGGAAAGATGTAACTCTGTGAGATGAATTAACAGAACACAGAGCAGTTTCTCAGGAAGCTTCTTTCCAGTTTTCAGGGGAAGATATTTCCTTTTTCACCATAGCCCTCTATGGGCTTCCAAATATCCCTTTGCCAATTCCACAAGAACAGCCTTAGCGAAAGGCTTCTTGAAGGGAAACATGTAACCCTGTGAGATGAATTAAGAGAACACAGAGCAGTTTCTCAGAAAGCTTCTTTCCAGTTTTGAACGGAAGATATTTCCTTTTTCACCATGGCCCTCTATGGGCTTCCAAATATCCCTTTGCGAATTCCACAAGAACAGCCTTAGCGAAAGTCTTCTTGAAGGGAAAGATGTAACTCCGTGAGATGAATTAACAGAACACAGAGCAGTTTCTCAGAAAGCTTCTTTCCAGTTTTGAACGGAAGATATTTCCTTTTTCACCATAGCCCTCTATGGGCTTCCAAATATCCCTTTGCCAATTCCACAAGAACAGCCTTAGCGAAAGGCTTCTTGAAGGGAAAGATGTAACTCTGTGAGATGAATTAAGAGAACACAGAGCTGTTACTCAGAAAGCTTCTTTCCAGTTTTGAACGGAAGATATTTCCTTTTTCACCATAGCCCTCTATGGGCTTCCAAATATCACTATGCCAATTCCATAATAACAGCCTTAGCGAAAGGCTTCTTGAAGGGAAAGATGTAACTCTGTGAGATGAATTCACAGAACACAGAGCAGTTTCTCAGAAAGCTTCTTTCCAGTATTGAACGGAAGATATTTCCTTTTTCACCATAGCCCTCTATGGGCTTCCAAATATCACTTTGCCAATTCCACAAGAACAGCCTTAGCGAAGGGCTTCTTGAAGGGAAAGATGTAACTCTGTGAGATGAATTAACAAAACACAGAGCAGTTTCTCAGAAAGCTTCTTTCCAGTTTTGAACGGAAGATATTTCCTTTTTCACCATAGCCCTCTATGGGCTTCCAAATATCCCTTTGCCAATTCCCACAAGAACAGCCTTAGCGAAAGGCTTCTTGAAGGGAAACATGTAACTCTGTGAGATGAATTAAAAGAACACAGAGCAGTTTCTCAGAAAGCTTCTTTCCAGTTTTCAGCGGAAGATATTTCCTTTTTCACCGTAGCCCTCTATGGGCTTCCAAATATCCCTTTGCCAATTCCACAATAACAGCCTTAGCGAAAGGCTTCTTGAAGGGAAAGATGTAACTCTGTGAGATGAATTCACAAAACACAGAGCAGTTTCTCAGAAAGCTTCTTTCCAGTTTTGAACGGAAGATATTTCCTTTTTCACCATAGCCCTCTATGGGCTTCCAAATATCCCTTTGCCAATTCCACAAGAACAGCTTTAGCGAAAGGCTTCTTGAAGGGAAAGATGTAACTCTGTGAGATGAATTAACAGAACACAGAGCAGTTTCTCAGAAACCTTCTTTCCAGTTTTGAACGGAAGATATTTCCTTTTTCACCATAGCCCTCTATGGGCTTCCAAATATCCCTTTGCCAATTCCACAAGAACAGCCTGAGCGAAAGGCTTCTTGAAGGGAAATATGTAACTCTGTGAGATGAATTCACAGAACACAGAGAAGTTTCTCAGAAAGCTTCTTTCCAGTTTTGAGCGGAAGATATTTCCTTTTTCACCATAGCCCTCTATGGGCTTCCAAATAACCCTTTGCCAATTCCACAAGAACAGCCTTAGCGAAAGGCTTGTTGAAGGGAAAGATGTAACTCTGTGAGATGAATTCACAGAACACAGAGCAGTTTCTCAGAAAGCTTCTTTCCAGTTTTCAGCGGAAGGTATTTCCTTTTTCACCATAGCCCTCTATGGGCTTCCAAATATCCCTTTGCCAATTCCACAACAACAGCCTTAGCGAAAGGCTTCTTGAAGGGAAAGATGTAACTCTGTGAGATGAATTAACAGAACACAGAGCAGTTTCTCAGAAAGCTTCTTTCCAGTTTTCAGCGGAAGATATTTCCTTTTTCATCATAGCCCTCTATGGGCTTCCAAATATCCCTTTGCCAATTCCACAAGAACAGCCTTAGCGAAAGGCTTCTTGAAGGGAAAGATGTAACTCTGTGAGATGAATTAACAGAACACAGAGCAGTTTCTCAGAAAGCTTCTTTCCAGATTTGAACGGAAGATATTTCCTTTTTCACCATAGCCCTCTAAGGGCTTCCAAATATCCCTTTGCCAATTCCAGAAGAACAGCCTTAGGGAAAGGCTTCTTGAAGGGAAAGATGTAACTCTGTGAGATGAATTCACAGAACACAGAGCAGTTTCTCAGAAAGCTTCTTTCCAGTATTGAACGGAAGATAATTCCTTTGTCACCATAGCCCTCTACGGTCTTCCAAATATCCCTTTGAAAATTCCACAAGAACAGCCTTAGCGAAAGGCTTCTTGAAGGGAAAGATGTAACTCTGTGAGATGAATTAACAGAACACAGAGCAGTTTCTCAGAAAGCTTCTTTCCAGTTTTCAGAGGAAGATATTTCCTTTTTCACCCTAGCCCTCTATGGGCTTCCAAATATCCCTTTGCCAATTCCACAAGAACAGCCTTAGCGAAAGGCTTCTTGAAGGGAAAGATGTAACTCTGTGAGATGAATTCACAAAACACAGAGCAGTTTCTCAGAAAGCTTCTTTCCAGTTTTGAACGGAAGATATTTCCTTTTTCACCATAGCCCTCTATGGGCTTCCAAATATCCCTTTGCCGATTCCCCAAGAACAGCTTTAGCGAAAGGCTTCTTGAAGGGAAACATGTAACTCTGTGAGATGAATTAACAGAACACAGAGCAGTTTCTCAGAAAGCTTCTTTCCAGTTTTGAACGGAAGATATTTCCTTTTTCACCATAGCCCTCTATGGGCTTCCAAATATCCCTTTGCCAATTCCAGAAGAACAGCCTTAGGGAAAGGCTCCTTGAAGGGAAATATGTAACTCTGTGAGATGAATTCACAGAACACAGAGCAGTTTCTCAGAAAGCTTTTTTCCAGTTTTGAGCGGAAGATATTTCCTTTTTCACCATAGCCCTCTATGGGCTTCCAAATATCCCTTTGCCAATTCTACAAGAACAGCCTGAGCGAAAGTCTTCTTGAAGGGAAAGATGTAACTCCGTGAGATGAATTAACAGAACACAGAGCAGTTTCTCAGAAAGCTTCTTTCCAGTTTTGAACGGAAGATATTTCCTTTTTCACCATAGCCCTCTATGGGCTTCCAAATATCCCTTTGCCAATTCCACAAGAACAGCCTTAGTGAAAGGCTTCTTGAAGGGAAAGATGTAACTCTGTGAGATGAATTAAGAGAACACAGAGCAGTTAGTCAGAAAGCTTCTTTCCAGTTTTGAACGGAAGATATTTCCTTTTTCACCATAGCCCTCTATGGGCTTCCAAATATCACTATGCCAATTCCATAATAACAGCCTTAGCGAAAGGCTTCTTGAAGGGAAAGATGTAACTCTGTGAGATGAATTCACAGAACACAGAGCAGTTTCTCAGAAAGCTTCTTTCCAGTTTTGAACGGAAGATATTTCCTTTTTCACCATAGCCCTCTATGGGCTTCCAAATATCACTTTGCCAATTCCACAAGAACAGCCTTAGCGAAGGGCTTTTTGAAGGGAAAGATGTAACTCTGTGAGATGAATTAACAGAACACAGAGCAGTTTCTCAGAAAGCTTCTTTCCAGTTTTGAACGGAAGATATTTCCTTTTTCGCCATGGCCCTCTATGGGCTTCCAAATATCCCTTTCCCAATTCCACAAGAACAGCTTTAGCGAAAGGCTTCTTGAAGGGAAACATGTAACTCTGTGAGATGAATTAAGAGAACACAGAGCAGTTTCTCAGAAAGCTTCTTTCCAGTTTTGAACGGAAGATATTTCCTTTTTCACCATAGCCCTCTATGGGCTTCCAAATATCCCTTTGCCAATTCCACAAGAACAGCCTGAGCGAAAGGCTTCTTGAAGGGAAAGATGTAACTCTGTGAGATGAATTCACAGAACACAGAGAAGTTTCTCAGAAAGCTTCTTTCCAGTTTTGAGCGGAAGATATTTCCTTTTTCACCATAGCCCTCTATGGGCTTCCAAATAACCCTTTGCCAATTCCACAAGAACAGCCTTAGCGAAAGGCATCTTGAAGGGAAATATGTAACTCTGTGAGATGAATTCACAGAACACAAAGCAGTTTCTCAGAAAGCTTCTTTCCAGTTTTGAACGGAAGATATTTCCTTTTTCACCATAGCCCTCTATGGCCTTCCAAATATCCCTTTGCCAATTCCACAAGAACAGCCTTAGCGAAAGGCTTCTTGAAGGGAAAGATGTAACTCTGTGAGATGAATTAAAAGAACACAGAGCAGTTTCTCAGAAAGCTTCTTTCCAGTTTTCAGCGGAAGATATTTCCTTTTTCACCATAGCCCTCTATGCGCTTCCAAATATCCCTTTGCCAATTCCACAAGAACAGCCTTAGCGAAAGGCTTCTTGAAGGGAAAGATGTAACTCTGTGAGATGAATTCACAGAACACAGAGCAGTTTCTCAGAAAGCTTCTTTCCAGTTTTGAACGGAAGATATTTCCTTTTTCACCATAGCCCTCTATGGGCTTCCAAATATCACTTTGCCAATTCCACAAGAACAGCCTTAGCGAAGGGCTTCTTGAAGGGAAAGATGTAACACTGTGAGATGAATTAGCAGAACACAGAGCAGTTTCTCAGAAAGCTTCTTTCCAGTTTTGAGCGGAAGATATTTCCTTTTTCACCATAGCCCTCTATGGGCTTCCAAATAACCCTTTGCCAATTCCACAAGAAAAGCCTTAGCGAAAGGCTTCTTGAAGGGAAATATGTAACTCTGTGAGATGAATTCACAGAACACAGAGCAGTTTCTCAGAAAGCTTCTTTCCAGTTTTCAGCGGAAGGTATTTCCTTTTTCACCATAGCCCTCTATGGGCTTCCAAATATCCCTTTGCCAATTCCACAACAACAGCCTTAGCGAAAGGCTTCTTGAAGGGAAAGATGTAACTCTCTGAGATGAATTAACAGAACACAGAGCAGTTTCTCAGAAAGCTTCTTTCCAGTTTTCAGCGGAAGATATTTCCTTTTTCATCATAGCCCTCTATGGGCTTCCAAATATCCCTTTGCCAATTCCACAAGAACAGCCTTAGCGAAAGGCTTCTTGAAGGGAAAGATGTAACTCTGTGAGATGAATTAACAGAACACAGAGCAGTTTCTCAGAAAGCTTCTTTCCAGATTTGAACGGAAGATATTTCCTTTTTCACCATAGCCCTCTAAGGGCTTCCAAATATCCCTTTGCCAATTCCAGAAGAACAGCCTTAGGGAAAGGCTTCTTGAAGGGAAAGATGTAACTCTGTGAGATGAATTCACAGAACACAGAGCAGTTTCTCAGAAAGCTTCTTTCCAGTATTGAACGGAAGATAATTCCTTTGTCACCATAGCCCTCTACGGTCTTCCAAATATCCCTTTGAAAATTCCACAAGAACAGCCTTAGCGAAAGGCTTCTTGAAGGGAAAGATGTAACTCTGTGAGATGAATTAACAGAACACAGAGCAGTTTCTCAGAAAGCTTCTTTCCAGTTTTCAGAGGAAGATATTTCCTTTTTCACCCTAGCCCTCTATGGGCTTCCAAATATCCCTTTGCCAATTCCACAAGAACAGCCTTAGCGAAAGGCTTCTTGAAGGGAAAGATGTAACTCTGTGAGATGAATTCACAAAACACAGAGCAGTTTCTCAGAAAGCTTCTTTCCAGTTTTGAACGGAAGATATTTCCTTTTTCACCATAGCCCTCTATGGGCTTCCAAATATCCCTTTGCCGATTCCACAAGAACAGCTTTAGCGAAAGGCTTCTTGAAGGGAAACATGTAACTCTGTGAGATGAATTAACAGAACACAGAGCAGTTTCTCAGAAAGCTTCTTTCCAGTTTTGAACGGAAGATATTTCCTTTTTCACCATAGCCCTCTATGGGCTTCCAAATATCCCTTTGCCAATTCCAGAAGAACAGCCTTAGGGAAAGGCTCCTTGAAGGGAAATATGTAACTCTGTGAGATGAATTCACAGAACACAGAGCAGTTTCTCAGAAAGCTTTTTTCCAGTTTTGAGCGGAAGATATTTCCTTTTTCACCATAGCCCTCTATGGGCTTCCAAATATCCCTTTGCCAATTCTACAAGAACAGCCTGAGCGAAAGTCTTCTTGAAGGGAAAGATGTAACTCCGTGAGATGAATTAACAGAACACAGAGCAGTTTCTCAGAAAGCTTCTTTCCAGTTTTGAACGGAAGATATTTCCTTTTTCACCATAGCCCTCTATGGGCTTCCAAATATCCCTTTGCCAATTCCACAATAACAGCCTTAGTGAAAGGCTTCTTGAAGGGAAAGATGTAACTCTGTGAGATGAATTAAGAGAACACAGAGCAGTTAGTCAGAAAGCTTCTTTCCAGTTTTGAACGGAAGATATTTCCTTTTTCACCATAGCCCTCTATGGGCTTCCAAATATCACTATGCCAATTCCATAATAACAGCCTTAGCGAAAGGCTTCTTGAAGGGAAAGATGTAACTCTGTGAGATGAATTCACAGAACACAGAGCAGTTTCTCAGAAAGCTTCTTTCCAGTTTTGAACGGAAGATATTTCCTTTTTCACCATAGCCCTCTATGGGCTTCCAAATATCACTTTGCCAATTCCACAAGAACAGCCTTAGCGAAGGGCTTTTTGAAGGGAAAGATGTAACTCTGTGAGATGAATTAACAGAACACAGAGCAGTTTCTCAGAAAGCTTCTTTCCAGTTTTGAACGGAAGATATTTCCTTTTTCGCCATGGCCCTCTATGGGCTTCCAAATATCCCTTTCCCAATTCCACAAGAACAGCTTTAGCGAAAGGCTTCTTGAAGGGAAACATGTAACTCTGTGAGATGAATTAAGAGAACACAGAGCAGTTTCTCAGAAAGCTTCTTTCCAGTTTTGAACGGAAGATATTTCCTTTTTCACCATAGCCCTCTATGGGCTTCCAAATATCCCTTTGCCAATTCCACAAGAACAGCCTGAGCGAAAGGCTTCTTGAAGGGAAAGATGTAACTCTGTGAGATGAATTCACAGAACACAGAGAAGTTTCTCAGAAAGCTTCTTTCCAGTTTTGAGCGGAAGATATTTCCTTTTTCACCATAGCCCTCTATGGGCTTCCAAATAACCCTTTGCCAATTCCACAAGAACAGCCTTAGCGAAAGGCATCTTGAAGGGAAATATGTAACTCTGTGAGATGAATTCACAGAACACAGAGCAGTTTCTCAGAAAGCTTCTTTCCAGTTTTGTACGGAAGATATTTCCTTTTTCACCATAGCCCTCTATGGGCTTCCAAATATCCCTTTGCCAATTCCACAAGAACAGCCTTAGCGAAAGGCTTCTTGAAGGGAAAGATGTAACTATGTGAGATGAATTAAAAGAACACAGAGCAGTTTCTCAGAAAGCTTCTTTCCAGTTTTCAGCGGAAGATATTTCCTTTTTCACCATAGCCCTCTATGCGCTTCCAAATATCCCTTTGCCAATTCCACAAGAACAGCCTTAGCGAAAGGCTTCTTGAAGGGAAAGATGTAACTCTGTGAGATGAATTAAGAGAACACAGAGCAGTTTCTCAGAAAGCTTCTTTCCAGTTTTGAACGGAAGATATTTCCTTTTTCACCATAGCCCTCTATGGGCTTCCAAATATCACTTTGCCAATTCCACAAGAACAGCCTTAGCGAAGGGCTTCTTGAAGGGAAAGATGTAACACTGTGAGATGAATTAGCAGAACACAGAGCAGTTTCTCAGAAAGCTTCTTTCCAGTTTGGAACGGAAGATATTTCCTTTTTCACCATAGCCCTCTATGGGCTTCCAAATATCCCTTTCCCAATTCCACAAGAACAGCCTTAGCGAAAGGCTTCTTGAAGGGAAAGATGTAACTCTGTGAGATGAATTAACAGAACACAGAGCAGTTTCTCCGAAAGCTTCTTTCCAGTTTTGAACGGAAGATATTTCCTTTTTCACCATAGCCCTCTATGGGCTTCCAAATATCCCTTTGCCAATTCCACAAGAACAGCCTTAGCGAAAGGCTTCTTGAAGGGAAAGATGTAACTCTGTGAGATGAATTCACAGAACACAGAGAAGATTCTCAGAAAGCTTCTTTCCAGTTTTGAGCGGAAGATATTTCCTTTTTCACCATAGCCCTCTATGGGCTTCCAAATAACCCTTTGCCAATTCCACATGAACAGCCTTAGCGAAAGGCATCTTGAAGGGAAATATGTAACTCTGTGAGATGAATTAACAGAACACAGAGCAGTTTCTCAGAAAGCTTCTTTCCAGTTTTGAACGGAAGATATTTCCTTTTTCACCATAGCCCTCTATGGGCTTCCAAATATCCCCTTGCCAATTACACAAGAACAGCCTTAGCGAAAGGCTTCTTGAAGGGAAAGATGTAACTCTGTGAGATGAATTCACAGAACACAGAGCAGTTTCTCAGAAAGCTTATTTCCAGTTTTGAACGGAAGATATTTCCTTTTTCACCATAGCCCTCTATGGGCTTCCAAATATCACTTTGCCATTTCCACAAGAACAGCCTTAGCGAAGGGCTTCTTGAAGGGAAAGATGTAACTCTGTGAGATGAATTAACAGAACACAGAGCAGTTTCTCAGAAAGCTTCTTTCCAGTTTTCAGGGGAAGATATTTCCTTTTTCACCATAGCCCTCTATGGGCTTCCAAATATCCCTTTGCCAATTCCAAAAGAACAGCCTTAGCGAAAGGCTTCTTGAAGGGAAATATGTAACTCTGTGAGATGAATTAAGAGAACACAGAGCAGTTTCTCAGAAAGCTTCTTTCCAGTTTTCAGGGGAAGATATTTCCTTTTTCACCATAGCCCTCTATGGGCTTCCAAATATCCCTTTGCCAATTCCACAAGAACAGCCTTAGCGAAAGGCTTCTTGAAGGGAAACATGTAACCCTGTGAAATGAATTAAGAGAACACAGAGCAGTTTCTCAGAAAGCTTCTTTCCAGTTTTGAACGGAAGATATTTCCTTTTTCACCATGGCCCTCTATGGGCTTCCAAATATCCCTTTGCCAATTCCACAAGAACAGCCTGAGCGAAAGGCTTCTTGAAGGGAAAGATGTAACTCTGTGAGATGAATTCACAGAACACAGAGCAGTTTCTCAGAAAGCTTCTTTCCAGTTTTGAGCGGAAGATATTTCCTTTTTCACCATAGCCCTCTATGGGCTTCCAAATATCCCTTTGCCAATTCCACAAGAACAGCCTTAGCGAAAGTCTTCTTGAAGGGAAAGATGTAACTCCATGAGATGAATTAACAGAACACAGAGCAGTTTCTCAGAAAGCTTCTTTCCAGTATTGAACGGAAGATATTTCCTTTTTCACCATAGCCCTCTATGGGCTTCCAAATATCCCTTTGCCAATTCCACAAGAACAGCCTTAGTGAAAGGCTTCTTGAAGGGAAAGATGTAACTCTGTGAGATGAATTAAGAGAACACAGAGCTGTTACTCAGAAAGCTTCTTTCCAGTTTTGAACGGAAGATATTTCCTTTTTTAACCATAGCCCTCTATGGGCTTCCAAATATCACTATGCCAATTCCATAATAACAGCCTTAGCGAAAGGCTTCTTGAAGGGAAAGATGTAACTCTGTGAGATGAATTCACAGAACACAGAGCAGTTTCTCAGAAAGCTTCTTTCCAGTATTGAACGGAAGATATTTCCTTTTTCACCATAGCCCTCTATGGGCTTCCAAATATCACTTTGCCAATTCCACAAGAACAGCCTTAGCGAAGGGCTTCTTGAAGGGAAAGATGTAACTCTGTGAGATGAATTAACAGAACACAGAGCAGTTTCTCAGAAAGCTTCTTTCCAGTTTTGAACGGAAGATATTTCCTTTTTCACCATAGCCCTCTAAGGGCTTCCAAATATCCCTTTGCCAATTCCCACAAGAACAGCCTTAGCGAAAGGCTTCTTGAAGGGAAACATGTAACTCTGTGAGATGAATTAAAAGAACACAGAGCAGTTTCTCAGAAAGCTTCTTTCCAGTTTTCAGCGGAAGATATTTCCTTTTTCACCATATCCCTCTATGGGCTTCCAAATATCCCTTTGCCAATTCCACAATAACAGCCTTAGCGAAAGGCTTCTTGAAGGGAAAGATGTAACTCTGTGAGATGAATTCACAAAACACAGAGCAGTTTCTCAGAAAGCTTCTTTCCAGTTTTGAACGGAAGATATTTCCTTTTTCACCATAGCCCTCTATGGGCTTCCAAATATCCCTTTGCCAATTCCACAAGAACAGCTTTAGCGAAAGGCTTCTTGAAAGGAAAGATGTAACTCTGTGAGATGAATTAACAGAACACAGAGCAGTTTCTCAGAAAGCTTCTTTCCAGTTTTGAACGGAAGATATTTCCTTTTTCACCATAGCCCTCTATGGGCTTCCAAATATCCCTTTGCCAATTCCACAAGAACAGCCTTAGCGAAAGGCTTCTTGAAGGGAAAGATGTAACTCTGTGAGATGAATTCACAGAACACAGAGAAGTTTCTCAGAAAGCTTCTTTCCAGTTTTGAACGGAAGATATTTCCTTTTTCACCATAGCCCTCTATGGGCTTCCAAATAACCCTTTGCCAATTCCACATGAACAGCCTTAGCGAAAGGCATCTTGAAGGGAAATATGTAACTCTGTGAGATGAATTAACAGAACACAGAGCAGTTTCTCAGAAAGCTTCTTTCCAGTTTTGAACGGAAGATATTTCCTTTTTCACCATAGCCCTCTATGGGCTTCCAAATATCCCCTTGCCAATTACACAAGAACAGCCTTAGCGAAAGGCTTCTTGAAGGGAAAGATGTAACTCTGTGAGATGAATTCACAGAACACAGAGCAGTTTCTCAGAAAGCTTCTTTCCAGTTTTGAACGGAAGATATTTCCTTTTTCACCATAGCCCTCTATGGGCTTCCAAATATCACTTTGCCATTTCCACAAGAACAGCCTTAGCGAAGGGCTTCTTGAAGGGAAAGATGTAACTCTGTGAGATGAATTAACAGAACACAGAGCAGTTTCTCAGAAAGCTTCTTTCCAGTTTTGAACGGAAGATATTTCCTTTTTCACCATAGCCCTCTATGGGCTTCCAAATATCCCTTTCCCAATTCCACAAGAACAGCCTTAGCGAAAGGCTTCTTGAAGGGAAAGATGTAACTCTGTGAGATGAATTAACAGAACACAGAGCAGTTTCTCCGAAAGCTTCTTTCCAGTTTTGAACGGAAGATATTTCCTTTTTCACCATAGCCCTCTATGGGCTTCCAAATATCCCTTTGCCAATTCCACAAGAACAGCCTTAGCGAAAGGCTTCTTGAAGGGAAACATGTAACTCTGTGAGATGAATTAAAAGAACACAGAGCAGTTTCTCAGAAAGCTTCTTTCCAGTTTTCAGCGGAAGATATTTCCTTTTTCACCATAGCCCTCTATGGGCTTCCAAATATCCCTTTGCCAATTCCACAATAACAGTCTTAGCGAAAGGCTTCTTGAAGGGAAAGATGTAACTCTCTGAGATGAATTAACAGAACACAGAGCAGTTTCTCAGAAAGCTTCTTTCCAGTTTTGAACGGAAGATATTTCCTTTTTCACCATAGCCCTTTATGGGCTTCCAAATATCCCTTTGCCAATTCCACAAGAACAGCTTTAGCGAAAGGCTTCTTGAAGGGAAACATGAAACTCTGTGTGAAGAATTAACAGAACACAGAGCAGTTTCTCAGAAAGCTTCTTTCCAGTTTTGAACGGAAGATATTTCCTTTTTCACCGTAGCCCTCTATGGGCTTCCAAATATCCCCTTGCCAATTCCACAAGAACAGCCTTAGCGAAAGGCTTCTTGAAGGGAAAGATGTAACTCTGTGAGATGAATTCACAGAACACAGAGCAGTTTCTCAGAAAGCTTCTTTCCTGTTTTGAACGGAAGATATTTCCTTTTTCACCATAGCCCTCTATGGGCTTCCAAATATCCCTTTGCCAATTCCACAAGAACAGCCTTAGCGAAAGGCTTCTTGAAGGGAAAGATGTAATTCTGTGAGATGAATTAATAGAACACAGAGCAGTTTCTCAGAAAGCTTCTTTCCAGTTTTCAGCGGAAGATATTTCCTTTTTCACCATAGCCCTCTATGGGCTTCCAAATATCCCTTTGCCAATTCCACAATAACAGCCTTATCGAAAGGCTTCTTGAACGGAAAGATGTAACTCTCTGAGATGAATTAACAGAACACAGAGCAGTTTCTCAGAAAGCTTCTTTCCAGTTTTCAGCGGAAGATATTTCCTTTTTCACCATAGCCCTCTATGGGCTTCCAAATATCCCTTTGCCAATTCCACAAGAACAGCTTTAGCGAAAGGCTTCTGGAAGGGAAAGATGTAACTCTGTGAGATGAATTCACAGAACAAAGAGCAGTTTCTCAGAAAGCTTCTTTCCAGTTTTCAGGGGAAGATATTTCCTTTTTCACCATAGCCCTCTATGGGCTTCCAAATATCCCTTTGCCAATTCCACAAGAACAGCCTTAGCGAAAGGCTTCTTGAAGGGAAAGATGTAACTCTGTGAGATGAATTCACAG
The DNA here is from genome assembly GCF_047675955.1 of Chlorocebus sabaeus. Taxonomy (NCBI): domain Eukaryota; kingdom Metazoa; phylum Chordata; class Mammalia; order Primates; family Cercopithecidae; genus Chlorocebus; species Chlorocebus sabaeus. The sequence goes on along the minus strand of NW_027327068.1, from coordinate 440,827 downwards.
AACACAGAGAAGTTTCTCAGAAAGCTTCTTTCCAGTTTTGAACGGAAGATATTTCCTTTTTCACCATAGCCCTCTATAGGCTTCAAAATATCCCTTTGCCAATTCCACAAGAACAGCCTTAGCGAAAGGCTTCTTGAAGGGAAAGATGTAACTCTGTGAGATGAATTAACAGAACACAGAGCAGTTTCTCAGAAAGCTTCTTTCCAGTTTTGAACGGAAGATATTTCCTTTTTCACCATAGCCCTCTAAGGGCTTCCAAATATCCCTTTGCCAATTCCAGAAGAACAGCCTTAGGGAAAGGCTTCTTGAAGGGAAAGATGTAACTCTGTGAGATGAATTAACAGAACACAGAGCAGTTTCTCAGAAAGCTTCTTTCCAGTTTTGAACGGAAGATATTTCCTTTTTCAGCATAGCCCTCTATGGGCTTCCGAATATCCCTTTGCCAATTCCACAAGAACAGCCTTAGGGAAAGGCTTCTTGAAGGGAAAGATGTAATTCTGTGAGATGAATTCACAAAACACAGAGCAGTTTCTCAGAAAGCTTCATTCCAGTTTTGAACGGAAGATATTTCCTTTTTCACCATAGCCCTCTAAGGGCTTCCAAATATCCCTTTGCCAGTACCACAAGAACAGCTTCAGCGAAAGGCTTCTTGAAGGGAAACATGTAACTCTGTGAGATGAATTAACAGAACACAGAGCAGTTTCTCAGAAAGCTTCTTTCCAGTTTTGAACGGAAGATATTTCCTTTTTTTCCATAGCCCTCTATGGGCTTCCAAATATCCCTTTGCCAACTCCACAAGAACAGCCTGAGCGAAAGGCTTCTTGAAGGGAAAGATGTAACTCTGTGAGATGAATTCACAGAACACAGAGAAGTTTCTCAGAAAGCTTCTTTCCAGTTTTGAGCGGAAGATATTTCCTTTTTCACCATAGCCCTCTATGGGCTTCCAAATATCCCTTTGCCAATTCCACAAGAACAGCCTTAGCGAAAGGCTTCTTGAAGGGAAAGATGTAACTCTGTGAGATGAATTAACAGAACACAGAGCAGTTTCTCAGAAAGCTTCTTTCCAGTTTTCAGGGGAAGATATTTCCTTTTTCACCATAGCCCTCTAAGGGCTTCCAAATATCCCTTTGCCAATTCCACAAGAACAGCCTTAGCGAAAGGCTTCTTGAAGGGAAAGATGTAACTGTCTGAGATGAATTAACAGAACACAGAGCAGTTTCTCAGAAAGCTTCTTTCCAGTTTTCAGCGGAAGATATTTCCTTTTTCATCATAGCCCTCTATGGGCTTCCAAATATCCCTTTGCCAATTCCACAAGAACAGCCTTAGCGAAAGGCTTCTTGAAGGGAAAGATGTAACTCTGTGAGATGAATTAACAGAACACAGAGCAGTTTCTCAGAAAGCTTCTTTCCAGTTTTGAACGGAAGATATTTCCTTTTTCACCATAGCCCTCTAAGGGCTTCCAAATATCCCTTTGCCAATTCCAGAAGAACAGCCTTAGGGAAAGGCTTCTTGAAGGGAAAGATGTAACTCTGTGAGATGAATTCACAGAACACAGAGCAGTTTCTCAGAAAGCTTCTTTCCAGTTTTGAACGGAAGATATTTCCTTTGTCACCATAGCCTTCTATGGGCTTCCAAATATCCCTTTGAAAATTCCACAAGAGCAGCCTTAGCGAAAGGCTTCTTGAAGGGAAAGATGTAACTCTGTGAGATGAATTAACAGAACACAGAGCAGTTTCTCAGAAAGCTTCTTTCCAGTTTTCAGCGGAAGATATTTCCTTTTTCACCATAGCCCTCTATGGGCTTCCAAATATCCCTTTGCCAATTCCACAAGAACAGCCTTAGCGAAAGGCTTCTTGAAGGGAAAGATGTAACTCTGTGAGATGAATTCACAAAACACAGAGCAGTTTCTCAGAAAGCTTCTTTCCAGTTTTGAACGGAAGATATTTCCTTTTTCACCATAGCCCTCTATGGGCTTCCAAATATCCCTTTGCCAATTCCACAAGAACAGCTTTAGCGAAAGGCTTCTTGAAGGGAAACATGTAACTCTGTGAGATGAATTAACAGAACACAGAGCAGTTTCTCAGAAAGCTTCTTTCCAGTTTTGAACGGAAGATATTTCCTTTTTCACCATAGCCCTCTATGGGCTTCCAAATATCCCTTTGCCAATTCCACAAGAACAGCCTGAGCGAAAGGCTTCTTGAAGGGAAAGATGTAACTCTGTGAGATGAATTCACAGAACACAGAGCAGTTTCTCAGAAAGCTTCTTTCCAGTTTTGAGCGGAAGATATTTCCTTTTTCACCATAGCCCTCTATGGGCTTCCAAATAACCTTTCGCCAATTCCACAAGAACAGCCTTAGCGAAAGGCTTCTTGAAGGGAAATATGTAACTCTGTGAGATGAATTCACAGAACACAGAGCAGTTTCTCAGAAAGCTTCTTTCCAGTTTTGAACGGAAGATATTTCCTTTTTCACCATAGCCCTCTATGGGCTTCCAAATATCCCTTTGCCAATTCCACAAGAACAGCCTTAGCGAAAGGCTTCTTGAAGGGAAAGATGTAACTCTGTGAGATCAATTAACAGAACACAGAGGAGTTTCTCAGAAAGCTTCTTTCCAGTTTTGAACGGAAGATATTTCCTTTTTCACCATAGCCCTCTATGGGCTTCCAAATATCCCTTTGCCAATTCCACAAGAACAGCCTTAGCGAAAGCCTTCTTGAAGGGAAAGATGTAACTCTGTGAGATGAATTAAAAGAACACAGAGCAGTTTCTCAGAAAGCTTCTTTCCAGTTTTCAGCGGAAGATATTTCCTTTTTCACCATAGGCCTCTATGCGCTTCCAAATATCCCTTTGCCAATTCCACAAGAACAGCCTTAGCGAAAGGCTTCTTGAAGGGAAAGATGTAACTCTGTGAGATGAATTAACAGAACACAGAGCAGTTTCTCAGAAAGCTTCTTTCCAGTTTTGAACGGAAGGTATTTCCTTTTTCACCATAGCCCTCTATGGACTTCCAAATATCCCTTTGCCAATTCCACAAGAACAGCCTTAGCAAAAAGGCTTCTTGAAGGGAAAGATGTAATTCTGTGAGATGAATTAACAGAACACAGAGCAGTTTCTCAGAAAGCTTCTTTCCAGTTTTCAGCGGAACATATTTCCTTTTTCACCATAGCCCTCTATGGGCTTCCAAATATCCCTTTGCCAATTCCACAATAACAGCCTTAGCGAAAGGCTTCTTGAAGGGAAAGATGTAACTCTGTGAGTTGAATTAACAGAACACAGAGCAGTTTCTCAGAAAGCTTCTTTCCAGTTTTCAGCGGAAGATATATCCTTTTTCACCATAGCCCTCTATGGGCTTCCAAATATCCCTTTGCCAATTCCACAAGAACAGCCTGAGCGAAAGGCTTCTTGAAGGGAAAGATGTAACTCTGTCAGATGAATTCACAGAACACAGAGCAGTTTCTCAGAAAGCTTCTTTCCAGTTTTGAACGGAAGATATTTCCTTTGTCACCATAGCCCTCTACGGGCTTCCAAATATCCCTTTGAAAATTCCACAAGAACAGCCATAGCGAAAGGCTTCTTGAAGGGAAAGATGTAACTCTGTGAGATGAATTAACAGAACACAGTGCAGTTTCTCAGAAAGCTTCTTTCCGGTTTTCAGCGGAAGATATTTCCTTTTTCACCATAGCCCTCTATGGGCTTCCAAATATCCCTTTGCCAATTCCACAAGAACAGCCTTAGGGAAAGGATTCTTGAAGGGAAAGTTGTAACTCTGTGAGATGAATTCACAAAACACAGAGCAGTTTCTCAGAAAGCTTCTTTCCAGTTTTGAACGGAAGATATTTCCTTTTTCACCATAGCCCTCTAAGGGCTTCCAAATATCCCTTTGCCAATTCCACAAGAACAGCTTTAGCGAAAGGCTTCTTGAAGGGAAACATGTAACTCTGTGAGATGAATTAACAGAACACAGAGCAGTTTCTCAGAAAGCTTCTTTGCAGTTTTGAACGGAAGATATTTCCTTTTTCACCATAGCCCTCTATGGGCTTCCAAATATCCCTTTGCCAATTCCACAAGAACAGCCTTAGCGAAAGTCTTCTTGAAGGGAAAGATGTAACTCTGTGAGATGAATTCACAGAACACAGAGCAGTTTCTCAGAAAGCTTCTTTCCAGTTTTCAGGGGAAGATATTTCCTTTGTCACCATAGCCCTCTATGGGCTTCCAAATATCCCTTTGAAAATTCCACAAGAACAGCCTTAGCGAAAGGCTTCTTGAAGGGAAAGATGTAACTCTGTGAGATGAATTAACAGAACACAGAGCAGTTTCTCAGAAAGCTTCTTTCCAGTTTTCAGCGGAAGATATTTCCTTTTTCACCATAGCCCTCTATGGGCTTCCAAATATCCCTTTGCCAATTCCACAAGAACAGCCTTAGGGAAAGGCTTCTTGGAGGGCAAGATGTAACTCTGTGAGATGAATTCACAAAACACAGAGCAGTTTCTCAGAAAGCTTCTTTCCAGTTTTGAACGGAAGATATTTCCTTTTTCACCATAGCCCTCTATGGGCTTCCAAATATCCCTTTGCCAATTCCACAATAACAGCCTTAGCGAAAGGCTTCTTGAAGGGAAAGATGTAACTCTCTGAGATGAATTAACAGAACACAGAGCAGTTTCTCAGAAAGCTTCTTTCCAGTTTTCAGCGGAAGATATTTCCTTTTTCACCATAGCCCTCTATGGGCTTCCAAATATCCCTTTGCCAATTCCACAAGAACAGCCTTAGCGAAAGGCTTCTTGAAGGGAAAGATGTAACTCTGTGAGATGAATTCACAGAACACAGAGCAGTTTCTCAGAATGCTTCTTTCCAGTTTTGAACGGAAGATATTTAATTTGTCACCGTAGCCCTCTATGGGCTTCCAAATATCCCTTTGCCAATTCCACAAGAACAGCCTTAGCGAAAGGCTTCTTGAAGGGAAAGATGTAACTCTGTGAGATGAATTAACAGAACACAGAGCAGTTTCTCAGAAAGCTTCTTTACAGTTTTCAGGGGAAGATATTTCCTTTTTCACCATAGCCCCCTATGGGCTTCCAAATATCCCTTTGCCAATTCCACAAGAACAGTCTTAGCGAAAGGCTTCTTGAAGGGGAAGATGTAACTCTGTGAGATGAATTCAGAGAACACAGCGCAGTTTCTCAGAAAGCTTCTTTCCACCTTTGAACGGAAGATATTTCCTTTTTCACCATAGCCCTCTATAGGCTTCAAAATATCCCTTTGCCAATTCCACAAGAACAGCCTTAGCGAAAGGCTTCTTGAAGGGAAAGATGTAACTCTGTGAGATGAATTAACAGAACACAGAGCAGTTTCTCAGAAAGCTTCTTTCCAGTTTTGAACGGAAGATATTTCCTTTTTCACCATAGCCCTCTAAGGGCTTCCAAATATCCCTTTGCCAATTCCAGAAGAACAGCCTTAGGGAAAGGCTTCTTGAAGGGAAAGATGTAACTCTGTGAGATGAATTCACAGAACACAGAGCAGTTTCTCAGAAAGCTTCTTTCCAGTTTTGAACGGAAGATATTTCCTTTGTCACCATAGCCCTCTATGGGCTTCAAAATATCCCTTTGAAAATTCCACAAGAACAGCCTTAGCGAAAGGCTTCTTGAAGGGAAAGATGTAACTCTGTGAGATGAATTAACAGAACACAGAGCAGTTTCTCAGAAAGCTTCTTTCCAGTTTTCAGCGGAAGATATTTCCTTTTTCAGCATAGCCCTCTATGGGCTTCCGAATATCCCTTTGCCAATTCCACAAGAACAGCCTTAGGGAAAGGCTTCTTGAAGGGAAAGATGTAATTCTGTGAGATGAATTCACAAAACACAGAGCAGTTTCTCAGAAAGCTTCTTTCCAGTTTTGAACGGAAGATATTTCCTTTTTCACCATAGCCCTCTAAGGGCTTCCAAATATCCCTTTGCCAGTACCACAAGAACAGCTTCAGCGAAAGGCTTCTTGAAGGGAAACATGTAACTCTGTGAGATGAATTAACAGAACACAGAGCAGTTTCTCAGAAAGCTTCTTTCCAGTTTTGAACGGAAGATATTTCCTTTTTTTCCATAGCCCTCTATGGGCTTCCAAATATCCCTTTGCCAACTCCACAAGAACAGCCTGAGCGAAAGGCTTCTTGAAGGGAAAGATGTAACTCTGTGAGATGAATTCACAGAACACAGAGAAGTTTCTCAGAAAGCTTCTTTCCAGTTTTGAGCGGAAGATATTTCCTTTTTCACCATAGCCCTCTATGGGCTTCCAAATATCCCTTTGCCAATTCCACAAGAACAGCCTTAGCGAAAGGCTTCTTGAAGGGAAAGATGTAACTCTGTGAGATGAATTAACAGAACACAGAGCAGTTTCTCAGAAAGCTTCTTTCCAGTTTTCAGGGGAAGATATTTCCTTTTTCACCATAGCCCTCTAAGGGCTTCCAAATATCCCTTTGCCAATTCCACAAGAACAGCCTTAGCGAAAGGCTTCTTGAAGGGAAAGATGTAACTGTCTGAGATGAATTAACAGAACACAGAGCAGTTTCTCAGAAAGCTTCTTTCCAGTTTTGAACGGAAGATATTTCCTTTTTCACCATAGCCCTCTAACGGCTTCCAAATATCCCTTTGCCAATTCCAGAAGAACAGCCTTAGGGAAAGGCTTCTTGAAGGGAAAGATGTAACTCTGTGAGATGAATTCACAGAACACAGAGCAGTTTCTCAGAAAGCTTCTTTCCAGTTTTGAACGGAAGATATTTCCTTTGTCACCATAGCCCTCTATGGGCTTCAAAATATCCCTTTGAAAATTCCACAAGAACAGCCTTAGCGAAAGGCTTCTTGAAGGGAAAGATGTAACTCTGTGAGATGAATTAACAGAACACAGAGCAGTTTCTCAGAAAGCTTCTTTCCAGTTTTCAGCGGAAGATATTTCCTTTTTCAGCATAGCCCTCTATGGGCTTCCGAATATCCCTTTGCCAATTCCACAAGAACAGCCTTAGGGAAAGGCTTCTTGAAGGGAAAGATGTAATTCTGTGAGATGAATTCACAAAACACAGAGCAGTTTCTCAGAAAGCTTCTTTCCAGTTTTGAACGGAAGATATTTCCTTTTTCACCATAGCCCTCTAAGGGCTTCCAAATATCCCTTTGCCAGTACCACAAGAACAGCTTCAGCGAAAGGCTTCTTGAAGGGAAACATGTAACTCTGTGAGATGAATTAACAGAACACAGAGCAGTTTCTCAGAAAGCTTCTTTCCAGTTTTGAACGGAAGATATTTCCTTTTTTTCCATAGCCCTCTATGGGCTTCCAAATATCCCTTTGCCAACTCCACAAGAACAGCCTGAGCGAAAGGCTTCTTGAAGGGAAAGATGTAACTCTGTGAGATGAATTCACAGAACACAGAGAAGTTTCTCAGAAAGCTTCTTTCCAGTTTTGAGCGGAAGATATTTCCTTTTTCACCATAGCCCTCTATGGGCTTCCAAATATCCCTTTGCCAATTCCACAAGAACAGCCTTAGCGAAAGGCTTCTTGAAGGGAAAGATGTAACTCTGTGAGATGAATTAACAGAACACAGAGCAGTTTCTCAGAAAGCTTCTTTCCAGTTTTCAGGGGAAGATATTTCCTTTTTCACCATAGCCCTCTAAGGGCTTCCAAATATCCCTTTGCCAATTCCACAAGAACAGCCTTAGCGAAAGGCTTCTTGAAGGGAAAGATGTAACTGTCTGAGATGAATTAACAGAACACAGAGCAGTTTCTCAGAAAGCTTCTTTCCAGTTTTCAGCGGAAGATATTTCCTTTTTCATCATAGCCCTCTATGGGCTTCCAAATATCCCTTTGCCAATTCCACAAGAACAGCCTTAGCGAAAGGCTTCTTGAAGGGAAAGATGTAACTCTGTGAGATGAATTAACAGAACACAGAGCAGTTTCTCAGAAAGCTTCTTTCCAGTTTTGAACGGAAGATATTTCCTTTTTCACCATAGCCCTCTAAGGGCTTCCAAATATCCCTTTGCCAATTCCAGAAGAACAGCTTTAGGGAAAGGCTTCTTGAAGGGAAAGATGTAACTCTGTGAGATGAATTCACAGAACACAGAGCAGTTTCTCAGAAAGCTTCTTTCCAGTTTTGAACGGAAGATATTTCCTTTGTCACCATAGCCTTCTATGGGCTTCCAAATATCCCTTTGAAAATTCCACAAGAGCAGCCTTAGCGAAAGGCTTCTTGAAGGGAAAGATGTAACTCTGTGAGATGAATTAACAGAACACAGAGCAGTTTCTCAGAAAGCTTCTTTCCAGTTTTCAGCGGAAGATATTTCCTTTTTCACCATAGCCCTCTATGGGCTTCCAAATATCCCTTTGCCAATTCCACAAGAACAGCCTTAGCGAAAGGCTTCTTGAAGGGAAAGATGTAACTCTGTGAGATGAATTCACAAAACACAGAGCAGTTTCTCAGAAAGCTTCTTTCCAGTTTTGAACCGAAGATATTTCCTTTTTCACCATAGCCCTCTATGGGCTTCCAAATATCCCTTTGCCAATTCCACAAGAACAGCTTTAGCGAAAGGCTTCTTGAAGGGAAACATGTAACTCTGTGAGATGAATTAACAGAACACAGAGCAGTTTCTCAGAAAGCTTCTTTCCAGTTTTGAACGGAAGATATTTCCTTTTTCACCATAGCCCTCTATGGGCTTCCAAATATCCCTTTGCCAATTCCACAAGAACAGCCTGAGCGAAAGGCTTCTTGAAGGGAAAGATGTAACTCTGTGAGATGAATTCACAGAACACAGAGCAGTTTCTCAGAAAGCTTCTTTCCAGTTTTGAGCGGAAGATATTTCCTTTTTCACCATAGCCCTCTATGGGCTTCCAAATAACCCTTCGCCAATTCCACAAGAATAGCCTTAGCGAAAGGCTTCTTGAAGGGAAATATGTAACTCTGTGAGATGAATTCACAGAACACAGAGCAGTTTCTCAGAAAGCTTCTTTCCAGTTTTGAACGGAAGATATTTCCTTTTTCACCATAGCCCTCTATGGGCTTCCAAATATCCCTTTGCCAATTCCACAAGAACAGCCTTAGCGAAAGGCTTCTTGAAGGGAAAGATGTAACTCTGTGAGATCAATTAACAGAACACAGAGGAGTTTCTCAGAAAGCTTCTTTCCAGTTTTGAACGGAAGATATTTCCTTTTTCACCATAGCCCTCTATGGGCTTCCAAATATCCCTTTGCCAATTCCACAAGAACAACCTTAGCGAAAGCCTTCTTGAAGGGAAAGATGTAACTCTGTGAGATGAATTAAAAGAACACAGAGCAGTTTCTCAGAAAGCTTCTTTCCAGTTTTCAGCGGAAGACATTTCCTTTTTCACCATAGGCCTCTATGCGCTTCCAAATATCCCTTTGCCAATTCCACAAGAACAGCCTTAGCGAAAGGCTTCTTGAAGGGAAAGATGTAACTCTGTGAGATGAATTAACAGAACACAGAGCAGTTTCTCAGAAAGCTTCTTTCCAGTTTTGAACGGAAGGTATTTCCTTTTTCACCATAGCCCTCTATGGGCTTCCAAATATCCCTTTGCCAATTCCACAAGAACAGCCTTAGCGAAAGGCTTCTTGAAGGGAAAGATGTAATTCTGTGAGATGAATTAACAGAACACAGAGCAGTTTCTCAGAAAGCTTCTTTCCAGTTTTCAGCGGAACATATTTCCTTTTTCACCATAGCCCTCTATGGGCTTCCAAATATCCCTTTGCCAATTCCACAATAACAGCCTTAGCGAAAGGCTTCTTGAAGGGAAAGATGTAACTCTGTGAGTTGAATTAACAGAACACAGAGCAGTTTCTCAGAAAGCTTCTTTCCAGTTTTCAGCGGAAGATATATCCTTTTTCACCATAGACCTCTATGGGCTTCCAAATATCCCTTTGCCAATTCCACAAGAACAGCCTGAGCGAAAGGCTTCTTGAAGGGAAAGATGTAACTCTGTCAGATGAATTCACAGAACACAGAGCAGTTTCTCAGAAAGCTTCTTTCCAGTTTTGAACGGAAGATATTTCCTTTGTCACCATAGCCCTCTACGGGCTTCCAAATATCCCTTTGAAAATTCCACAAGAACAGCCATAGCGAAAGGCTTCTTGAAGGGAAAGATGTAACTCTGTGAGATGAATTAACAGAACACAGTGCAGTTTCTCACAAAGCTTCTTTCCGGTTTTCAGCGGAAGATATTTCCTTTTTCACCATAGCCCTCTATGGGCTTCCAAATATCCCTTTGCCAATTCCACAAGAACAGCCTTAGGGAAAGGCTTCTTGAAGGGAAAGATGTAACTCTGTGAGATGAATTCACAAAACACAGAGCAGTTTCTCAGAAAGCTTCTTTCCAGTTTTGAACGGAAGATATTTCCTTTTTCACCATAGCCCTCTAAGGGCTTCCAAATATCCCTTTGCCAATTCCACAAGAACAGCTTTAGCGAAAGGCTTCTTGAAGGGAAACATGTAACTCTGTGAGATGAATTAACAGAACACAGAGCAGTTTCTCAGAAAGCTTCTTTCCAGTTTTGAACGGAAGATATTTCCTTTTTCACCATAGCCCTCTATGGGCTTCCAAATATCCCTTTGCCAATTCCACAAGAACAGCCTTAGCGAAAGTCTTCTTGAAGGGAAAGATGTAACTCTGTGAGATGAATTCACAGAACACAGAGCAGTTTCTCAGAAAGCTTCTTTCCAGTTTTCAGGGGAAGATATTTCCTTTGTCACCATAGCCCTCTATGGGCTTCCAAATATCCCTTTGAAAATTCCACAAGAACAGCCTTAGCGAAAGGCTTCTTGAAGGGAAAGATGTAACTCTGTGAGATGAATTAACAGAACACAGAGCAGTTTCTCAGAAAGCTTCTTTCCAGTTTTCAGCGGAAGGTATTTCCTTTTTCACCATAGCCCTCTATGGGCTTCCAAATATCCCTTTGCCAATTCCACAAGAACAGCCTTAGGGAAAGGCTTCTTGGAGGGAAAGATGTAACTCTGTGAGATGAATTCACAAAACACAGAGCAGTTTCTCAGAAAGCTTCTTTCCAGTTTTGAACGGAAGATATTTCCTTTTTCACCATAGCCCTCTATGGGCTTCCAAATATCCCTTTGCCAATTCCACAATAACAGCCTTAGCGAAAGGCTTCTTGAAGGGAAAGATGTAACTCTCTGAGATGAATTAACAGAACACAGAGCAGTTTCTCAGAAAGCTTCTTTCCAGTTTTCAGCGGAAGATATTTCCTTTTTCACCATAGCCCTCTATGGGCTTCCAAATATCCCTTTGCCAATTCCACAAGAACAGCCTTAGCGAAAGTCTTCTTGAAGGGAAAGATGTAACTCTGTGAGATGAATTCACAGAACACAGAGCAGTTTCTCAGAATGCTTCTTTCCAGTTTTGAACGGAAGATATTTAATTTGTCACCGTAGCCCTCTATGGGCTTCCAAATATCCCTTTGCCAATTCCACAAGAACAGCCTTAGCGAAAGGCTTCTTGAAGGGAAAGATGTAACTCTGTGAGATGAACTAACAGAACACAGAGCAGTTTCTCAGAAAGCTTCTTTACAGTTTTCAGGGGAAGATATTTCCTTTTTCACCATAGCCCCCTATGGGCTTCCAAATATCCCTTTGCCAATTCCACAAGAACAGTCTTAGCGAAAGGCTTCTTGAAGGGAAAGATGTAACTCTGTGAGATGAATTCAGAGAACACAGCGCAGTTTCTCAGAAAGCTTCTTTCCACTTTTGAACGGAAGATATTTCCTTTTTCACCATAGCCCTCTATAGGCTTCAAAATATCCCTTTGCCAATTCCACAAGAACAGCCTTAGCGAAAGGCTTCTTGAAGGGAAAGATGTAACTCTGTGAGATGAATTAACAGAACACAGAGCAGTTTCTCAGAAAGCTTCTTTCCAGTTTTGAACGGAAGATATTTCCTTTTTCACCATAGCCCTCTAAGGGCTTCCAAATATCCCTTTGCCAATTCCAGAAGAACAGCCTTAGGGAAAGGCTTCTTGAAGGGAAAGACGTAACTCTGTGAGATGAATTCACAGAACACAGAGCAGTTTCTCAGAAAGCTTCTTTCCAGTTTTGAACGGAAGATATTTCCTTTGTCACCATAGCCCTCTATGGGCTTCCAAATATCCCTTTGAAAATTCCGCAAGAACAGCCTTAGCGAAAGGCTTCTAGAAGGGAAAGATGTAACTCTGTGAGATGAATTAACAGAACACAGAGCAGTTTCTCAGAAAGCTTCTTTCCAGTTTTCAGCGGAAGATATTTCCTTTTTCAGCATAGCCCTCTATGGGCTTCCAAATATCCCTTTGCCAATTCCACAAGAACAGCCTTAGGGAAAGGCTTCTTGAAGGGAAAGATGTAACTCTGTGAGATGAATTCACAAAACACAGAGCAGTTTCTCAGAAAGCTTCTTTCCAGTTTTGAACGGAAGATATTTCCTTTTTCACCATAGCCCTCTATGGGCTTCCAAATATCCCTTTGCCAGTTCCACAAGAACAGCTTTAGCGAAAGGCTTCTTGAAGGGAAACATGTAACTCTGTGAGATGAATTAACAGAACACAGAGCAGTTTCTCAAAAAGCTTCTTTCCAGTTTTGAACGGAAGATATTTCCTTTTTTTCCATAGCCCTCTATGGGCTTCCAAATATCCCTTTGCCAACTCCAAATGAACAGCCTGAGCGAAAGGCTTCTTGAAGGGAAAGATGTAACTCTGTGAGATGAATTCACAGAACACAGAGAAGTTTCTCAGAAAGCTTCTTTCCAGTTTTGAGCGGAAGATATTTCCTTTTTCACCATAGCCCTCTATGGGCTTCCAAATATCCCTTTGCCAATTCCACAAGAACAGCCTTAGCGAAAGGCTCCTTGAAGGGAAAGATGTAACTCTGTGAGATGAATTAACCGAACACAGAGCAGTTTCTCAGAAAGCTTCTTTCCAGTTTTCAGGGGAAGATATTTCCTTTTTCACCATAGCCCTCTAAGGGCTTCCAAATATCCCTTTGCCAATTCCACAAGAACAGCCTTAGCGAAAGGCTTCTTGAAGGGAAAGATGTAACTCTCTGAGATGAATTAACAAAACACAGAGCAGTTTCTCTGAAAGCTTCTTTCCAGTTTTCAGCGGAAGATATTTCCTTTTTCATCATAGCCCTCTATGGGCTTCCAAATATCCCTTTGCCAATTCCACAAGAACAGCCTTAGCGAAAGGCTTCTTGAAGGGAAAGATGTAACTCTGTGAGATGAATTAACAGAACACAGAGCAGTTTCTCAGAAAGCTTCTTTCCAGTTTTGAACGGAAGATTTTTCCTTTTTCACCATAGCCCTCTAAGGGCTTCCAAATATCCCTTTGCCAATTCCAGAAGAACAGACTTAGGGAAAGGCTTCTTGAAGGGAAAGATGTAACTCTGTGAGATGAATTCACAGAACACAGAGCAGTTTCTCAGAAAGCTTCTTTCCAGTTTTGAACGGAAGATATTTCCTTTTTCACCATAGCCCTCTATGGGCTTCCAAATATCCCTTTGCCAATTCCACAAGAACAGCCTGAGCGAAAGGCTTCTTGAAGGGAAAGATGTAACTCTGTGAGATGAATTCACAGAACACAGAGCAGTTTCTCAGAAAGCTTCTTTCCAGTTTTCAGAGGAAGATATTTCCTTTGTCACCATAGCCCTCTATGGGCTTCCAAATATCCCTTTGAAAATTCCACAAGAACAGCCTTAGCGAAAGGCTTCTTGAAGGGAAAGATGTAACTCTGTGAGGTGAATTAACAGAACACAGAGCAGTTTCTCAGAAAGCTTCTTTCCAGTTTTCAGCGGAAGATATTTCCTTTTTCACCATAGCCCTCTATGGGCTTCCAAATATCCCTTTGCCAATTCCACAAGAACAGCCTTAGGGAAAGGCTTCTTGGAGGGAAAGATGTAACTCTGTGAGATGAATTCACAAAACACAGAGCACTTTCTCAGAAAGCTTCTTTCCAGTTTTGAACGGAAGATATTTCCTTTTTCACCATAGCCCTCTATGGGCTTCCAAATATCCCTTTGCCAATTCCACAATAACAGCCTTAGCGAAAGGCTTCTTGAAGGGAAAGATGTAACTCTCTGAGATGAATTAACAGAACACAGAGCAGTTTCTCAGAAAGCTTCTTTCCAGTTTTCAGCGGAAGATATTTCCTTTTTCACCATAGCCCTCTATGGGCTTCCAAATATCCCTTTGCCAATTCCACAAGAACAGCCTTAGCGAAAGGCTTCTTGAAGGGAAAGATGTAACTCTGTGAGATGAATTCACAGAACACAGAGCAGTTTCTCAGAAAGCTTCTTTCCAGTTTTGAACGGAAGATATTTAATTTGTCACCGTAGCCCTCTATGGGCTTCCAAATATCCCTTTGCCAATTCCACAAGAACAGCCTTAGCGAAAGGCTTCTTGAAGGGAAAGATGTAACTCTGTGAGATGAATTAACAGAACACAGAGCAGTTTCTCAGAAAGCTTCTTTACAGTTTTCAGGGGAAGATATTTCCTTTTTCACCATAGCCCCCTATGGGCTTCCAAATATCCCTTTGCCAATTCCACAAGAACAGTCTTAGCGAAAGGCTTCTTGAAGGGAAAGATGTAACTCTGTGAGATGAATTCAGAGAACACAGCGCAGTTTCTCAGAAAGCTTCTTTCCACTTTTGAACGGAAGATATTTCCTTTTTCACCATAGCCCTCTATAGGCTTCAAAATATCCCTTGGCCAATTCCACAAGAACAGCCTTAGCGAAAGGCTTCTTGAAGGGAAAGATGTAACTCTGTGAGATGAATTAACAGAACACAGAGCAGTTTCTCAGAAAGCTTCTTTCCAGTTTTGAACGGAAGATATTTCCTTTTTCACCATAGCCCTCTAAGGGCTTCCAAATATCCCTTTGCCAATTCCAGAAGAACAGCCTTAGGGAAAGGCTTCTTGAAGGGAAAGTCGTAACTCTGTGAGATGAATTCACAGAACACAGAGCAGTTTCTCAGAAAGCTTCTTTCCAGTTTTGAACGGAAGATATTTCCTTTGTCACCATAGCCCTCTATGGGCTTCCAAATATCCCTTTGAAAATTCCACAAGAACAGCCTTAGCGAAAGGCTTCTTGAAGGGAAAGATGTAACTCTGTGAGATGAATTAACAGAACACAGAGCAGTTTCTCAGAAAGCTTCTTTCCAGTTTTCAGCGGAAGATATTTCCTTTTTCAGCATAGCCCTCTATGGGCTTCCAAATATCCCTTTGCCAATTCCACAAGAACAGCCTTAGGGAAAGGCTTCTTGAAGGGAAAGATGTAACTCTGTGAGATGAATTCACAAAACACAGAGCAGTTTCTCAGAAAGCTTCTTTCCAGTTTTGAACGGAAGATATTTCCTTTTTCACCATAGCCCTCTAAGGGCTTCCAAATATCCCTTTGCCAGTTCCACAAGAACAGCTTTAGCGAAAGGCTTCTTGAAGGGAAACATGTAACTCTGTGAGATGAATTAACAGAACACAGAGCAGTTTCTCAAAAAGCTTCTTTCCAGTTTTGAACGGAAGATATTTCCTTTTTTTCCATAGCCCTCTATGGGCTTCCAAATATCCCTTTGCCAACTCCAAATGAACAGCCTGAGCGAAAGGCTTCTTGAAGGGAAAGATGTAACTCTGTGAGATGAATTCACAGAACACAGAGAAGTTTCTCAGAAAGCTTCTTTCCAGTTTTGAGCGGAAGATATTTCCTTTTTCACCATAGCCCTCTATGGGCTTCCAAATATCCCTTTGCCAATTCCACAAGAACAGCCTTAGCGAAAGGCTCCTTGAAGGGAAAGATGTAACTCTGTGAGATGAATTAACCGAACACAGAGCAGTTTCTCAGAAAGCTTCTTTCCAGTTTTCAGGGGAAGATATTTCCTTTTTCACCATAGCCCTCTAAGGGCTTCCAAATATCCCTTTGCCAATTCCACAAGAACAGCCTTAGCGAAAGGCTTCTTGAAGGGAAAGATGTAACTCTCTGAGATGAATTAAAAAAACACAGAGCAGTTTCTCTGAAAGCTTCTTTCCAGTTTTCAGCGGAAGATATTTCCTTTTTCATCATGGCCCTCTATGGGCTTCCAAATATCCCTTTGCCAATTCCACAAGAACAGCCTTAGCGAAAGGCTTCTTGAAGGGAAAGATGTAACTCTGTGAGATGAATTAACAGAACACAGAGCAGTTTCTCAGAAAGCTTCTTTCCAGTTTTGAACGGAAGATTTTTCCTTTTTCACCATAGCCCTCTAAGGGCTTCCAAATATCCCTTTGCCAATTCCAGAAGAACAGCCTTAGGGAAAGGCTTCTTGAAGGGAAAGATGTAACTCTGTGAGATGAATTAACAGAACACAGAGCAGTTTCTCAGAAAGCTTCTTTCCAGTTTTGAACGGAAGATATTTCCTTTGTCACCATAGCCTTCTATGGGCTTCCAAATATCCCTTTGAAAATTCCACAAGAGCAGCCTTAGCGAAAGGCTTCTTGAAGGGAAAGATGTAACTCTGTGAGATGAATTAACAGAACACAGAGCAGTTTCTCAGAAAGCTTCTTTCCAGTTTTCAGCGGAAGATATTTCCTTTTTCACCATAGCCCTCTATGGGCTTCCAAATATCCCTTTGCCAATTCCACAAGAACAGCCTTAGCGAAAGGCTTCTTGAAGGGAAAGATGTAACTCTGTGAGATGAATTCACAAAACACAGAGCAGTTTCTCAGAAAGCTTCTTTCCAGTTTTGAACGGAAGATATTTCCTTTTTCACCATAGCCCTCTATGGGCTTCCAAATATCTCTTTGCCAATTCCACAAGAACAGCTTTAGCGAAAGGCTTCTTGAAGGGAAACATGTAACTCTGTGAGATGAATTAACAGAACACAGAGCAGTTTCTCAGAAAGCTTCTTTCCAGTTTTCAGCGGAAGATATTTCCTTTTTCACCATAGCCCTCTATGGGCTTCCAAATAACCCTTCGCCAATTCCACAAGAACAGCCTTAGCGAAAGGCTTCTTGAAGGGAAATATGTAACTCTGTGAGATGAATTCACAGAACACAGAGCAGTTTCTCAGAAAGCTTCTTTCCAGTTTTGAACGGAAGATATTTCCTTTTTCACCATAGCCCTCTATGGGCTTCCAAATATCCCTTTGCCAATTCCACAAGAACAGCCTTAGCGAAAGGCTTCTTGAAGGGAAAGATGTAACTCTGTGAGATCAATTAACAGAACACAGAGGAGTTTCTCAGAAAGCTTCTTTCCAGTTTTGAACGGAAGATATTTCCTTTTTCACCATAGCCCTCTATGGGCTTCCAAATATCCCTTTGCCAATTCCACAAGAACAGCCTTAGCGAAAGCCTTCTTGAAGGGAAAGATGTAACTCTGTGAGATGAATTAAAAGAACACAGAGCAGTTTCTCAGAAAGCTTCTTTCCAGTTTTCAGCGGAAGATATTTCCTTTTTCACCATAGGCCTCTATGCGCTTCCAAATATCCCTTTGCCAATTCCACAAGAACAGCCTTAGCGAAAGGCTTCTTGAAGGGAAAGATGTAACTCTGTGAGATGAATTAAAAGAACATAGAGCAGTTTCTCAGAAAGCTTCTTTCCAATTTTCAGCGGAAGATATTTCCTTTTTCACCATAGCCCTCTATGGGCTTCCAAATATCCCTTTGCCAATTCCACAATAACAGCCTTAGCGAAAGGCTTCTTGAAGGGAAAGATGTAACTCTGTGAGATGAATTCACAGAACACAGAGCAGTTTCTCAGAAAGCTTCTTTCCAGTTTTCAGGGGAAGATATTTCCTTTGTCACCATAGCCCTCTATGGGCTTCCAAATGTCCCTTTGCCAATTCCACAAGAACAGCCTGAGCGAAAGGCTTCTTGAAGGGAAAGATGTAACTCTGTGAGATGAATTCACAGAACACAGAGCAGTTTCTCAGAAAGCTTCTTTCCAGTTTTGAACGGAAGATATTTCCTTTGTCACCATAGCCCTCTACGGGCTTCCAAATATCCCTTTGAAAATTCCACAAGAACAGCCATAGCGAAAGGCTTCTTGAAGGGAAAGATGTAACTCTGTGAGATGAATTAACAGAACACAGAGCAGTTTCTCAGAAAGCTTCTTTCCAGTTTTCAGCGGAAGTTATTTCCTTTTTCACCATAGCCCTCTATGGGCTTCCAAATATCCCTTTGCCAATTCCACAAGAACAGCCTTAGGGAAAGGCTTCTTGAAGGGAAAGATGTAACTCTGTGAGATGAATTAACAGAACACAGAGCAGTTTCTCAGAAAGCTTCTTTCCAGTTTTGAACGGAAGATATTTCCTTTTTCACCATAGCCCTCTAAGGGCTTCCAAATATCCCTTTGCCAATTCCAGAAGAACAGCCTTAGGGAAAGGCTTCTTGAAGGGAAAGATGTAACTCCGTGAGATGAATTCACAGAACACAGAGCAGTTTCTCAGAAAGCTTCTTTCCAGTTTTGAACGGAAGATATTTCCTTTGTCACCATAGCCCTCTATGGGCTTCCAAATATCCCTTTGAAAATTCCACAAGAACAGCCTTAGCGAAAGGCGTCTTGAAGGGAAAGATGTAACTCTGTGAAATGAATTAACAGAACACAGAGCAGTTTCTCAGAAAGCTTCTTTCCAGTTTTGAACGGAAGATATTTCCTTTTTCACCATAGCCCTCTATGGGCTTCCAAATATCCCTTTGCCAATTCCACAAGAACAGCCTGAGCGAAAGGCTTCTTGAAGGGAAAGATATAACTCTGTGAGATGAATTCACAGAACACAGAGAAGTTTCTCAGAAAGCTTCTTTCCAGTTTTGAGCGGAAGATATTTCCTTTTTCACCATAGCCCTCTATGGGCTTCCAAATAACCCTTTTCCAATTCCACAAGAACAGCCTTAGCGAAAGGCTTCTTGAAGGGAAATATGTAACTCTGTGAGATGAATTCACAGAACACAGAGCAGTTTCTCAGAAAGCTTCTTTCCAGTTTTGAACGGAAGATATTTCCTTTTTCACCATAGCCCTCTATGGACTTCCAAATATCCCCTTGCCAATTCCACAAGAACAGCCTTAGCGAAAGGCTTCTTGAAGGGAAAGATGTAACTCTGTGAGATGAATTAACAGAACACAGAGGAGTTTCTCAGAAAGCTTCTTTCCAGTTTTGAACGGAAGATATTTCCTTTTTCATCATAGCCCTCTATGGGCTTCCAAATATCCCTTTGCCAATTCCACAAGAACAGCCTTAGCGAAAGGCTTCTTGAAGGGAAAGATGTAACTCTGTGAGATGAATTAAAAGAACACAGAGCAGTTTCTCAGAAAGCTTCTTTCCAGTTTTCAGCGGAAGATATTTCCTTTTTCACCCTAGCCCTCTATGCGCTTCCAAATATCCCTTTGCCAATTCCACAAGAACAGCCTTAGCGAAAGGCTTCTTGAAGGGAAAGATGTAACTCTGTGAGATGAATTAACAGAACACAGAGCAGTTTCTCAGAAAGCTTCTTTCCAGTTTTGAACGGAAGATATTTCCTTTTTCACCATAGCCCTCTATGGGCTTCCAAATATCCCTTTGCCAATTCCACAAGAACAGCCTTAGCGAAAGGCTTCTTGAAGGGAAAGATGTAATTCTGTGAGATGAATTAAAAGAACACAGAGCAGTTTCTCAGAAAGCTTCTTTCCAGTTTTCAGCGGAAGATATTTCCTTTTTCACCATAGCCCTCTATGGGCTTCCAAATATCCCTTTGCCAATTCCACAATAACAGCCTTAGCGAAAGGCTTCTTGAAGGGAAAGATGTAACTCTGTGAGATGAATTAACAGAACACAGAGCAGTTTCTCAGAAAGCTTCTTTCCAGTTTTGAACGGAAGATATTTCCTTTTTAACCATAGCCCTCTAAGGGCTTCCAAATATCCCTTTGCCAATTCCAGAAGAACAGCCTTAGGGAAAGGCTTCTTGAAGGGAAAGATGTAACTCTGTGAGATGAATTCACAGAACACAGAGCAGTTTCTCAGAAAGCTTCTTTCCAGTTTTGAACGGAAGATATTTCCTTTGTCACCATAGCCCTCTATGGGCTTCCAAATATCCCTTTGAAAATTCCACAAGAACAGCCTTAGCGAAAGGCTTCTTGAAGGGAAAGATGTAACTCTGTGAGATGAATTAACAGAACACAGAGCAGTTTCTCACAAAGCTTCTTTCCAGTTTTCAGCGGAAGATATTTCCTTTTTCAGCATAGCCCTCTATGGGCTTCCAAATATCCCTTTGCCAATTCCACAAGAACAGCCTTAGGGAAAGGCTTCTTGAAGGGAAAGATGTAACTCTGTGAGATGAATTCACAAAACACAGAGCAGTTTCTCAGAAAGCTTCTTTCCAGTTTTGAACGGAAGATATTTCCTTTTTCACCATAGCCCTCTAAGGGCTTCCAAATATCCCTTTGCCAGTTCCACAAGAACAGCTTTAGCGAAAGGCTTCTTGAAGGGAAACATGTAACTCTGTGAGATGAATTAACAGAACACAGAGCAGTTTCTCAAAAAGCTTCTTTCCAGTTTTGAACGGAAGATATTTCCTTTTTTTCCATAGCCCTCTATGGGCTTCCAAATATCCCTTTGCCAACTCCACATGAACAGCCTGAGCGAAAGGCTTCTTGAAGGGAAAGATGTAACTCTTTGAGATGAATTCACAGAACACAGAGAAGTTTCTCAGAAAGCTTCTTTCCAGTTTTGAGCGGAAGATATCTCCTTTTTCACCATAGCCCTCTATGGGCTTCCAAATATCCCTTTGCCAATTCCACAAGAACAGCCTTAGCGAAAGGCTTCTTGAAGGGAAAGATGTAACTCTGTGAGATGAATTAACAGAACACAGAGCAGTTTCTCAGAAAGCTTCTTTCCAGTTTTCAGGGGAAGATATTTCCTTTTTCACCATAGCCCTCTAAGGGCTTCCAAATATCCCTTTGCCAATTCCACAAGAACAGCCTTAGCGAAAGGCTTCTTGAAGGGAAAGATGTAACTCTGTGAGTTGAATTAACAGAACACAGAGCAGTTTCTCAGAAAGCTTCTTTCCAGTTTTCAGCGTCAGATATATCCTTTTTCACCATAGCCCTCTATGGGCTTCCAAATATCCCTTTGCCAATTCCACAAGAACAGCCTCAGCGAAAGGCTTCTGGAAGGGAAAGATGTAACTCTGTGAGATGAATTCACAGAACACAGAGCAGTTTCTCAGAAAGCTTCTTTCCAGTTTTGAACGGAAGATATTTCCTTTGTCACCATAGCCCTCTACGGGCTTCCAAATATCCCTTTGAAAATTCCACAAGAACAGCCATAGCGAAAGGCTTCTTGAAGGGAAAGATGTAACTCTGTGAGATGAATTAACAGAACACAGAGCAGTTTCTCAGAAAGCTTCTTTCCAGTTTTCAGCGGAAGATATTTCCTTTTTCACCATAGCCCTCTATGGGCTTCCAAATATCCCTTTGCCAATTCCACAAGAACAGCCTTAGGGAAAGGCTTCTTGAAGGGATAGATGTAACTCTGTGAGATGAATTTACAGAACACAGAGCAGTTTCTCAGAAAGCTTCTTTCCAGTTTTGAACGGAAGATATTTCCTTTTTCACCATAGCCCTCTAAGGGCTTCCAAATATCCCTTTGCCAATTCCAGAAGAACAGCCTTAGGGAAAGGCTTCTTGAAGGGAAAGATGTAACTCCGTGAGATGAATTCACAGAACACAGAGCAGTTTCTCAGAAAGCTTCTTTCCAGTTTTGAACGGAAGATATTTCCTTTGTCACCATAGCCCTCTATGGGCTTCCAAATATCCCTTTGAAAATTCCACAAGAACAGCCTTAGCGAAAGGCTTCTTGAAGGGAAAGATGTAACTCTGTGAGATGAATTAACAGAACACAGAGCAGTTTCTCAGAAAGCTTCTTTCCAGTTTTGAACGGAAGATATTTCCTTTTTCACCATAGCCCTCTATGGGCTTCCAAATATCCCTTTGCCAATTCCACAAGAACAGCCTGAGCGAAAGGCTTCTTGAAGGGAAAGATGTAACTCTGTGAGATGAATTCACAGAACACAGAGAAGTTTCTCAGAAAGCTTCTTTCCAGTTTTGAGCGGAAGATATTTCCTTTGTCACCATATCCCTCTACGGGCTTCCAAATATCCCTTTGAAAATTCCACAAGAACAGCCTTAGCGAAAGGCTTCTTGAAGGGAAAGATGTAACTCTGTGAGATGAATTAACAGAACACAGAGCAGTTTCTCAGAAAGCTTCTTTCCAGTTTTCAGCGGAAGATATTTCCTTTTTCACCATAGCCCTCTATGGGCTTCCAAATATCCCTTTGCCAATTCCACAAGAACAGCCTTAGGGAAAGGCTTCTTGAAGGGAAAGATGTAACTCTGTGAGATGAATTCACAAAACACAGAGCAGTTTCTCAGAAAGCTTCTTTCCAGTTTTGAACGGAAGATATTTCCTTTTTCACCATAGCCCTCTAAGGGCTTCCAAATATCCCTTTGCCAATTCCACAAGAACAGCTTTAGCGAAAGGCTTCTTGAAGGGAAATATGTAACTCTGTGAGATGAATTAACAGAACACAGAGCAGTTTCTCAGAAAGCTTCTTTCCAGTTTTGAACGGAAGATATTTCCTTTTTCACCATAGCCCTCTATGGGCTTCCAAATATCCCTTTGCCAATTCCACAAGAACAGCCTGAGCGAAAGGCTTCTTGAAGGGAAAGATGTAACTCTGTGAGATGAATTCACAGAACACAGAGAAGTTTCTCAGATAGCTTCTTTCCAGTTTTCAGGGGAAGATATTTCCTTTTTCACCATAGCCCTCTATGGGCTTCCAAATATCCCTTTGCCAATTCCACAAGAACAGCCTTAGCGAAAGGCTTCTTGAAGGGAAAGATGTAACTCTGTGAGATGAATTAACAGAACACAGAGCAGTTTCTCAGAAAGCTTCTTTCCAGTTTTCAGGGGAAGATATTTCCTTTTTCACCATAGCCCTCTATGGGCTTCCAAATATCCCTTTGCCAATTCCACAAGAACAGCCTTAGCGAAAGGCTTCTTGAAGGGAAATATGTAACTCTGTGAGATGAATTAACAGAACACAGAGCAGTTTCTCAGAAAGCTTCTTTCCAGTTTTCAGGGGAAGATATTTCCTTTTTCACCATAGCCCTCTATGGGCTTCCAAATATCCCTTTGCCAATTCCACAAGAACAGACTTAGCGAAAGGCTTCTTGAAGGGAAACATGTAACCCTGTGAGATGAATTAAGAGAACACAGAGCAGTTTCTCAGAAAGCTTATTTCCAGTTTTGAACGGAAGATATTTCCTTTTTCACCATGGCCCTCTACGGGCTTCCAAATATCCCTTTGAAAATTCCACAAGAACAGCCTTAGCGAAAGGCTTCTTGAAGGGAAAGATGTAACTCTGTGAGATGAATTAACAGAACACAGAGCAGTTTCTCAGAAAGCTTCTTTCCAGTTTTCAGCGGAAGATATTTCCTTTTTCACCAGAGCCCTCTATGGGCTTCCAAATATCCCTTTGCCAATTCCACAAGAACAGCCTTAGGGAAAGGCTTCTTGAAGGGAAAGATGTAACTCTGTGAGATGAATTCACAAAACACAGAGCAGTTTCTCAGAAAGCTTCTTTCCAGTTTTGAACGGAAGATATTTCCTTTTTCACCATAGCCATCTAAGGGCTTCCAAATATCGCTTTGCCAATTCCACAAGAACAGCTTTAGCGAAAGGCTTCTTGAAGGGAAATATGTAACTCTGTGAGATGAATTAACAGAACACAGAGCAGTTTCTCAGAAAGCTTCTTTCCAGTTTTGAACGGAAGATATTTCCTTTTTCACCATAGCCCTCTATGGGCTTCCAAATATCCCTTTGCCAATTCCACAAGAACAGCCTGAGCGAAAGGCTTCTTGAAGGGAAAGATGTAACTCTGTGAGATGAATTCACAGAACACAGAGAAGTTTCTCAGATAGCTTCTTTCCAGTTTTGTGCGGAAGATATTTCCTTTTTCAGCATAGCCCTCTATGGGCTTCCAAATATCCCTTTGCCAATTCCACAAGAACAGCCTTAGCGAAAGGCTTCTTGAAGGGAAAGATGTAACTCTGTGAGATGAATTAACAGAACACAGAGCAGTTTCTCAGAAAGCTTCTTTCCAGTTTTCAGGGGAAGATATTTCCTTTTTCACCATAGCCCTCTATGGGCTTCCAAATATCCCTTTGCCAATTCCACAAGAACAGCATTAGCGAAAGGCTTCTTGAAGGGAAATATGTAACTCTGTGAGATGAATTAACAGAACACAGAGCAGTTTCTCAGAAAGCTTCTTTCCAGTTTTCAGGGGAAGATATTTCCTTTTTCACCATAGCCCTCTATGGGCTTCCAAACATCCCTTTGCCAATTCCACAAGAACAGCCTTAGCGAAAGGCTTCTTGAAGGGAAACATGTAACCCTGTGAGATGAATTAAGAGAACACAGAGCAGTTTCTCAGAAAGCTTCTTTCCAGTTTTGAACGGAAGATATTTCCTTTTTCACCATGGCCCTCTATGGGCTTCCAAATATCCCTTTGCCAATTCCACAAGAACAGCCTTAGCGAAAGGCTTCTTGAAGGGAAAGATGTAACTCTGTGAGATGAATTCCCAGAACACAGAGCAGTTTCTCAGAAAGCTTCTTTCCAGTTTTGAGCGGAAGATATTTCCTTTTTCACCATAGCCCTCTATGGGCTTCCAAATATCCCTTTGCCAATTCCACAAGAACAGCCTTAGCGAAAGTCTTCTTGAAGGGAAACATGTAACCCTGTGAGATGAATTAAGAGAACACAGAGCAGTTCCTCAGAAAGCTTCTTTGCAGTTTTGAGCGGAAGATATTTCCTTTTTCACCATGTCCCTCTATGGGCTTCCAAATATTCCTTTGCCAATTCCACAAGAGCAGCCTTAGCGAAAGGCTTCTTGAAGGGAAAGATGTAACTCTGTGAGATGAATTAACAGAACACAGAGCAGTTTCTCAGGAAGCTTCTTTCCAGTTTTCAGGGGAAGATATTTCCTTTTTCACCATAGCCCTCTATGGGCTTCCAAATATCCCTTTGCCAATTCCACAAGAACAGCCTTAGCGAAAGGCTTCTTGAAGGGAAACATGTAACCCTGTGAGATGAATTAAGAGAACACAGAGCAGTTTCTCAGAAAGCTTCTTTCCAGTTTTGAACGGAAGATATTTCCTTTTTCACCATGGCCCTCTATGGGCTTCCAAATATCCCTTTGCGAATTCCACAAGAACAGCCTTAGCGAAAGTCTTCTTGAAGGGAAAGATGTAACTCCGTGAGATGAATTAACAGAACACAGAGCAGTTTCTCAGAAAGCTTCTTTCCAGTTTTGAACGGAAGATATTTCCTTTTTCACCATAGCCCTCTATGGGCTTCCAAATATCCCTTTGCCAATTCCACAAGAACAGCCTTAGCGAAAGGCTTCTTGAAGGGAAAGATGTAACTCTGTGAGATGAATTAAGAGAACACAGAGCAGTTTCTCAGAAAGCTTCTTTCCAGTTTTGAACGGAAGATATTTCCTTTTTCACCATAGCCCTCTATGGGCTTCCAAATATCCCTTTGCCAATTCCACAAGAACAGCCTGAGCGAAAGGCTTCTTGAAGGGAAAGATGTAACTCTGTGAGATGAATTCACAGAACACAGAGCAGTTTCTCAGAAAGCTTCTTTCCAGTTGTGAGCGGAAGATATTTACTTTTTCACCATAGCCCTCTATGGGCTTCCAAATATCCCTTTGCCAATTCCACAAGAACAGCCTTAGCGAAAGGCTTCTTGAAGGAAAAGATGTAACTCTGTGAGATGAATTAACAGAACACAGAGCAGTTTCTCAGAAAGCTTCTTTCCAGTTTTCAGGGGAAGATATTTCCTTTTTCACCATAGCCCTCTATGGGCTTCCAAATATCCCTTTGCCAATTCCACAAGAACAGCCTTAGCGAAAGGCTTCTTGAAGGGAAATATGTAACTCTGTGAGATGAATTAACAGAACACAGAGCAGTTTCTCAGAAAGCTTCTTTCCAGTTTTCAGGGGAAGATATTTCCTTTTTCACCATAGCCCTCTATGGGCTTCCAAATATCCCTTTGCCAATTCCACAAGAACAGCCTTAGCGAAAGGCTTATGAAGGGAAACATGTAACCCTGTGAGATGAATTAAGAGAACACAGAGCAGTTTCTCAGAAAGCTTCTTTCCAGTTTTGAACGGAAGATATTTCCTTTTTCACCATGGCCCTCTATGGGCTTCCTAATATCCCTTTGCCAATTCCACAAGAACAGCCTGAGCGAAAGGCTTCTTGAAGGGAAAGATGTACTCTGTGAGATGAATTCACAGAACACAGAGCAGTTTCTCAGAAAGCTTCTTTCCAGTTTTGAGCGGAAGATATTTCCTTTTTCACCATAGCCCTCTATGGGCTTCCAAATATCCCTTTGCCAATTCCACAAGAACAGCATTAGCGAAAGTCTTCTTGAAGGGAAAGATGTATCTCCGTGAGATGAATTAACAAACACAGAGCAGTTTCTCAGAAAGCTTCTTTCCAGTTTTGAACGGAAGATATTTCCTTTTTCACCATAGCCCTCTATGGGCTTCCAAATATCCCTTTGCATATTCCACAAGAACAGCCTTAGCGAAAGGCTTCTTGAAGGGAAAGATGTAACTCTGTGAGATGAATTCACAGAACACAGAGAAGTTTCTCAGAAAGCTTCTTTCCAGTTTTGAGCGGAAGATATTTCCTTTTTCACCATAGCCCTCTATGGGCTTCCAAATAACCCTTTTCCAATTCCACAAGAACAGCCTTAGCGAAAGGCTTCTTGAAGGGAAATATGTAACTCTGTGAGATGAATTCACAGAACACAGAGCAGTTTCTCAGAAAGCTTCTTTCCAGTTTTGAACGGAAGATATTTCCTTTTTCACCATAGCCCTCTATGGACTTCCAAATATCCCCTTGCCAATTCCACAAGAACAGCCTTAGCGAAAGGCTTCTTGAAGGGAAAGATGTAACTCTGTGAGATGAATTAACAGAACACAGAGGAGTTTCTCAGAAAGCTTCTTTCCAGTTTTGAACGGAAGATATTTCCTTTTTCATCATAGCCCTCTATGGGCTTCCAAATATCCCTTTGCCAATTCCACAAGAACAGCCTTAGCGAAAGGCTTCTTGAAGGGAAAGATGTAACTCTGTGAGATGAATTCACAGAACACAGAGCAGTTTCTCAGAAAGCTTCTTTCCAGTTTTCAGCGGAAGATATTTCCTTTTTCACCCTAGCCCTCTATGCGCTTCCAAATATCCCTTTGCCAATTCCACAAGAACAGCCTTAGCGAAAGGCTTCTTGAAGGGAAAGATGTAACTCTGTGAGATGAATTAACAGAACACAGAGCAGTTTCTCAGAAAGCTTCTTTCCAGTTTTGAACGGAAGATATTTCCTTTTTCACCATAGCCCTCTATGGGCTTCCAAATATCCCTTTGCCAATTCCACAAGAACAGCCTTAGCGAAAGGCTTCTTGAAGGGAAAGATGTAATTCTGTGAGATGAATTAAAAGAACACAGAGCAGTTTCTCAGAAAGCTTCTTTCCAGTTTTCAGCGGAAGATATTTCCTTTTTCACCATAGCCCTCTATGGGCTTCCAAATATCCCTTTGCCAATTCCACAATAACAGCCTTAGCGAAAGGCTTCTTGAAGGGAAAGATGTAACTCTGTGAGATGAATTAACAGAACACAGAGCAGTTTCTCA
Source organism: Chlorocebus sabaeus (assembly GCF_047675955.1). Classification (NCBI taxonomy): domain Eukaryota; kingdom Metazoa; phylum Chordata; class Mammalia; order Primates; family Cercopithecidae; genus Chlorocebus; species Chlorocebus sabaeus. The sequence continues at coordinate 413,118 of NW_027327068.1, read as the reverse complement.
GAAAGCTTCTTTCCAGTTTTGAACGGAAGATATTTCCTTTTTAACCATAGCCCTCTAAGGGCTTCCAAATATCCCTTTGCCAATTCCAGAAGAACAGCCTTAGGGAAAGGCTTCTTGAAGGGAAAGATGTAACTCTGTGAGATGAATTCACAGAACACAGAGCAGTTTCTCAGAAAGCTTCTTTCCAGTTTTGAACGGAAGATATTTCCTTTGTCACCATAGCCCTCTATGGGCTTCCAAATATCCCTTTGAAAATTCCACAAGAACAGCCTTAGCGAAGGGCTTCTTGAAGGGAAAGATGTAACTCTGTGAGATGAATTAACAGAACACAGAGCAGTTTCTCACAAAGCTTCTTTCCAGTTTTCAGCGGAAGATATTTCCTTTTTCAGCATAGCCCTCTATGGGCTTCCAAATATCCCTTTGCCAATTCCACAAGAACAGCCTTAGGGAAAGGCTTCTTGAAGGGAAAGATGTAACTCTGTGAGATGAATTCACAAAACACAGAGCAGTTTCTCAGAAAGCTTCTTTCCAGTTTTGAACGGAAGATATTTCCTTTTTCACCATAGCCCTCTAAGGGCTTCCAAATATCCCTTTGCCTGTTCCACAAGAACAGCTTTAGCGAAAGGCTTCTTGAAGGGAAACATGTAACTCTGTGAGATGAATTAACAGAACACAGAGCAGTTTCTCAAAAAGCTTCTTTCCAGTTTTGAACGGAAGATATTTCCTTTTTTTCCATAGCCCTCTATGGGCTTCCAAATATCCCTTTGCCAACTCCACATGAACAGCCTGAGCGAAAGGCTTCTTGAAGGGAAAGATGTAACTCTTTGAGATGAATTCACAGAACACAGAGAAGTTTCTCAGAAAGCTTCTTTCCAGTTTTGAGCGGAAGATATCTCCTTTTTCACCATAGCCCTCTATGGGCTTCCAAATATCCCTTTGCCAATTCCACAAGAACAGCCTTAGCGAAAGGCTTCTTGAAGGGAAAGATGTAACTCTGTGAGATGAATTAACAGAACACAGAGCAGTTTCTCAGAAAGCTTCTTTCCAGTTTTCAGGGGAAGATATTTCCTTTTTCACCATAGCCCTCTAAGGGCTTCCAAATATCCCTTTGCCAATTCCACAAGAACAGCCTTAGCGAAAGGCTTCTTGAAGGGAAAGATGTAACTCTGTGAGTTGAATTAACAGAACACAGAGCAGTTTCTCAGAAAGCTTCTTTCCAGTTTTCAGCGTCAGATATATCCTTTTTCACCGTAGCCCTCTATGGGCTTCCAAATATCCCTTTGCCAATTCCACAAGAACAGCCTCAGCGAAAGGCTTCTGGAAGGGAAAGATGTAACTCTGTGAGATGAATTCACAGAACACAGAGCAGTTTCTCAGAAAGCTTCTTTCCAGTTTTGAACGGAAGATATTTCCTTTGTCACCATAGCCCTCTACGGGCTTCCAAATATCCCTTTGAAAATTCCACAAGAACAGCCATAGCGAAAGGCTTCTTGAAGGGAAAGATGTAACTCTGTGAGATGAATTAACAGAACACAGAGCAGTTTCTCAGAAAGCTTCTTTCCAGTTTTCAGCGGAAGATATTTCCTTTTTCACCATAGCCCTCTATGGGCTTCCAAATATCCCTTTGCCAATTCCACAAGAACAGCCTTAGGGAAAGGCTTCTTGAAGGGATAGATGTAACTCTGTGAGATGAATTTACAGAACACAGAGCAGTTTCTCAGAAAGCTTCTTTCCAGTTTTGAACGGAAGATATTTCCTTTTTCACCATAGCCCTCTAAGGGCTTCCAAATATCCCTTTGCCAATTCCAGAAGAACAGCCTTAGGGAAAGGCTTCTTGAAGGGAAAGATGTAACTCCGTGAGATGAATTCACAGAACACAGAGCAGTTTCTCAGAAAGCTTCTTTCCAGTTTTGAACGGAAGATATTTCCTTTGTCACCATAGCCCTCTATGGGCTTCCAAATATCCCTTTGAAAATTCCACAAGAACAGCCTTAGCGAAAGGCTTCTTGAAGGGAAAGATGTAACTCTGTGAGATGAATTAACAGAACACAGAGCAGTTTCTCAGAAAGCTTCTTTCCAGTTTTCAGCGGAAGATATTTCCTTTTTCACCATAGCCCTCTATGGGCTTCCAAATATCCCTTTGCCAATTCCACAAGAACAGCCTTAGGGAAAGGCTTCTTGAAGGGAAAGATGTAACTCTCTGAGATGAATTCACAAAACACAGAGCAGTTTCTCAGAAAGCTTCTTTCCAGTTTTGAACGGAAGATATTTCCTTTTTCACCATAGCCCTCTAAGGGCTTCCAAATATCCCTTTGCCAATTCCACAAGAACAGCTTTAGCGAAAGGCTTCTTGAAGGGAAATATGTAACTCTGTGAGATGAATTAACAGAACACAGAGCAGTTTCTCAGAAAGCTTCTTTCCAGTTTTGAACGGAAGATATTTCCTTTTTCACCATAGCCCTCTATGGGCTTCCAAATATCCCTTTGCCAATTCCACAAGAACAGCCTGAGCGAAAGGCTTCTTGAAGGGAAAGATGTAACTCTGTGAGATGAATTCACAGAACACAGAGAAGTTTCTCAGATAGCTTCTTTCCAGTTTTCAGGGGAAGATATTTCCTTTTTCACCATAGCCCTCTATGGGCTTCCAAATATCCCTTTGCCAATTCCACAAGAACAGCCTTAGCGAAAGGCTTCTTGAAGGGAAAGATGTAACTCTGTGAGATGAATTAACAGAACACAGAGCAGTTTCTCAGAAAGCTTCTTTCCAGTTTTCAGGGGAAGATATTTCCTTTTTCACCATAGCCCTCTATGGGCTTCCAAATATCCCTTTGCCAATTCCACAAGAACAGCCTTAGCGAAAGGCTTCTTGAAGGGAAATATGTAACTCTGTGAGATGAATTAACAGAACACAGAGCAGTTTCTCAGAAAGCTTCTTTCCAGTTTTCAGGGGAAGATATTTCCTTTTTCACCATAGCCCTCTATGGGCTTCCAAATATCCCTTTGCCAATTCCACAAGAACAGACTTAGCGAAAGGCTTCTTGAAGGGAAACATGTAACCCTGTGAGATGAATTAAGAGAACACAGAGCAGTTTCTCAGAAAGCTTATTTCCAGTTTTGAACGGAAGATATTTCCTTTTTCACCATGGCCCTCTACGGGCTTCCAAATATCCCTTTGAAAATTCCACAAGAACAGCCTTAGCGAAAGGCTTCTTGAAGGGAAAGATGTAACTCTGTGAGATGAATTAACAGAACACAGAGCAGTTTCTCAGAAAGCTTCTTTCCAGTTTTCAGCGGAAGATATTTCCTTTTTCACCAGAGCCCTCTATGGGCTTCCAAATATCCCTTTGCCAATTCCACAAGAACAGCCTTAGGGAAAGGCTTCTTGAAGGGAAAGATGTAACTCTGTGAGATGAATTCACAAAACACAGAGCAGTTTCTCAGAAAGCTTCTTTCCAGTTTTGAACGGAAGATATTTCCTTTTTCACCATAGCCATCTAAGGGCTTCCAAATATCGCTTTGCCAATTCCACAAGAACAGCTTTAGCGAAAGGCTTCTTGAAGGGAAATATGTAACTCTGTGAGATGAATTAACAGAACACAGAGCAGTTTCTCAGAAAGCTTCTTTCCAGTTTTGAACGGAAGATATTTCCTTTTTCACCATAGCCCTCTATGGGCTTCCAAATATCCCTTTGCCAATTCCACAAGAACAGCCTGAGCGAAAGGCTTCTTGAAGGGAAAGATGTAACTCTGTGAGATGAATTCACAGAACACAGAGAAGTTTCTCAGATAGCTTCTTTCCAGTTTTGTGCGGAAGATATTTCCTTTTTCAGCATAGCCCTCTATGGGCTTCCAAATATCCCTTTGCCAATTCCACAAGAACAGCCTTAGCGAAAGGCTTCTTGAAGGGAAAGATGTAACTCTGTGAGATGAATTAACAGAACACAGAGCAGTTTCTCAGAAAGCTTCTTTCCAGTTTTCAGGGGAAGATATTTCCTTTTTCACCATAGCCCTCTATGGGCTTCCAAATATCCCTTTGCCAATTCCACAAGAACAGCATTAGCGAAAGGCTTCTTGAAGGGAAATATGTAACTCTGTGAGATGAATTAACAGAACACAGAGCAGTTTCTCAGAAAGCTTCTTTCCAGTTTTCAGGGGAAGATATTTCCTTTTTCACCATAGCCCTCTATGGGCTTCCAAACATCCCTTTGCCAATTCCACAAGAACAGCCTTAGCGAAAGGCTTCTTGAAGGGAAACATGTAACCCTGTGAGATGAATTAAGAGAACACAGAGCAGTTTCTCAGAAAGCTTCTTTCCAGTTTTGAACGGAAGATATTTCCTTTTTCACCATGGCCCTCTATGGGCTTCCAAATATCCCTTTGCCAATTCCACAAGAACAGCCTTAGCGAAAGGCTTCTTGAAGGGAAAGATGTAACTCTGTGAGATGAATTCCCAGAACACAGAGCAGTTTCTCAGAAAGCTTCTTTCCAGTTTTGAGCGGAAGATATTTCCTTTTTCACCATAGCCCTCTATGGGCTTCCAAATATCCCTTTGCCAATTCCACAAGAACAGCCTTAGCGAAAGTCTTCTTGAAGGGAAACATGTAACCCTGTGAAATGAATTAAGAGAACACAGAGCAGTTCCTCAGAAAGCTTCTTTGCAGTTTTGAGCGGAAGATATTTCCTTTTTCACCATGTCCCTCTATGGGCTTCCAAATATTCCTTTGCCAATTCCACAAGAACAGCCTTAGCGAAAGGCTTCTTGAAGGGAAAGATGTAACTCTGTGAGATGAATTAACAGAACACAGAGCAGTTTCTCAGGAAGCTTCTTTCCAGTTTTCAGGGGAAGATATTTCCTTTTTCACCATAGCCCTCTATGGGCTTCCAAATATCCCTTTGCCAATTCCACAAGAACAGCCTTAGCGAAAGGCTTCTTGAAGGGAAACATGTAACCCTGTGAGATGAATTAAGAGAACACAGAGCAGTTTCTCAGAAAGCTTCTTTCCAGTTTTGAACGGAAGATATTTCCTTTTTCACCATGGCCCTCTATGGGCTTCCAAATATCCCTTTGCGAATTCCACAAGAACAGCCTTAGCGAAAGTCTTCTTGAAGGGAAAGATGTAACTCCGTGAGATGAATTAACAGAACACAGAGCAGTTTCTCAGAAAGCTTCTTTCCAGTTTTGAACGGAAGATATTTCCTTTTTCACCATAGCCCTCTATGGGCTTCCAAATATCCCTTTGCCAATTCCACAAGAACAGCCTTAGCGAAAGGCTTCTTGAAGGGAAAGATGTAACTCTGTGAGATGAATTAAGAGAACACAGAGCAGTTACTCAGAAAGCTTCTTTCCAGTTTTGAACGGAAGATATTTCCTTTTTCACCATAGCCCTCTATGGGCTTCCAAATATCACTATGCCAATGCCATAATAACAGCCTTAGCGAAAGGCTTCTTGAAGGGAAAGATGTAACTCTGTGAGATGAATTCACAGAACACAGAGCAGTTTCTCAGAAAGCTTCTTTCCAGTTTTGAACGGAAGATATTTCCTTTTTCACCATAGCCCACTATGGGCTTCCAAATATCACTTTGCCAATTCCACAAGAACAGCCTTAGCGAAGGGCTTCTTGAAGGGAAAGATGTAACTCTGTGAGATGAATTAACAGAACACAGAGCAGTTTCTCAGAAAGCTTCTTTCCAGTTTTGAACGGAAGATATTTCCTTTTTCACCATAGCCCTCTATGGGCTTCCAAATATCCCTTTGCCAATTCCACAAGAACAGCCTGAGCGAAAGGCTTCTTGAAGGGAAAGATGTAACTCTGTGAGATGAATTCACAGAACACAGAGCAGTTTCTCAGAAAGCTTCTTTCCAGTTGTGAGCGGAAGATATTTACTTTTTCACCATAGCCCTCTATGGGCTTCCAAATATCCCTTTGCCAATTCCACAAGAACAGCCTTAGCGAAAGGCTTCTTGAAGGAAAAGATGTAACTCTGTGAGATGAATTAACAGAACACAGAGCAGTTTCTCAGAAAGCTTCTTTCCAGTTTTCAGGGGAAGATATTTCCTTTTTCACCATAGCCCTCTATGGGCTTCCAAATATCCCTTTGCCAATTCCACAAGAACAGCCTTAGCGAAAGGCTTATGAAGGGAAACATGTAACCCTGTGAGATGAATTAAGAGAACACAGAGCAGTTTCTCAGAAAGCTTCTTTCCAGTTTTGAACGGAAGATATTTCCTTTTTCACCATGGCCCTCTATGGGCTTCCTAATATCCCTTTGCCAATTCCACAAGAACAGCCTGAGCGAAAGGCTTCTTGAAGGGAAAGATGTACTCTGTGAGATGAATTCACAGAACACAGAGCAGTTTCTCAGAAAGCTTCTTTCCAGTTTTGAGCGGAAGATATTTCCTTTTTCACCATAGCCCTCTATGGGCTTCCAAATATCCCTTTGCCAATTCCACAAGAACAGCATTAGCGAAAGTCTTCTTGAAGGGAAAGATGTATCTCCGTGAGATGAATTAACAAACACAGAGCAGTTTCTCAGAAAGCTTCTTTCCAGTTTTGAACGGAAGATATTTCCTTTTTCACCATAGCCCTCTATGGGCTTCCAAATATCCCTTTGCATATTCCACAAGAACAGCCTTAGCGAAAGGCTTCTTGAAGGGAAATATGTAACTCTGTGAGATGAATTAACAGAACACAGAGCAGTTTCTCAGAAAGCTTCTTTCCAGTTTTCAGGGGAAGATATTTCCTTTTTCACCATAGCCCTCTATGGGCTTCCAAATATCCCTTTGCCAATTCCACAAGAACAGCCTTAGCGAAAGGCTTCTTGAAGGGAAACTTGTAACCCTGTGAGATGAATTAAGAGAACACAGAGCAGCTTCTCAGAAAGCTTCTTTCCAGTTTTGAACGGAAGATATTTCCTTTTTCACCATGGCCCTCTACGGGCTTCCAAATATCCCTTTGAAAATTCCACAAGAACAGCCTTAGCGAAAGGCTTCTTGAAGGGAAAGATGTAACTCTGTGAGATGAATTAACAGAACACAGAGCAGTTTCTCAGAAAGCTTCTTTCCAGTTTTCAGGGGAAGATATTTCCTTTTTCACCATAGCCCTCTATGGGCTTCCAAATATCCCTTTGCCAATTCCACAAGAACAGCCTTAGGGAAAGGCTTCTTGAAGGGAAAGATGTAACTCTGTGAGATGAATTCACAAAACACAGAGCAGTTTCTCAGAAAGCTTCTTTCCAGTTTTGAACGGAAGATATTTCCTTTTTCACCATAGCCATCTAAGGGCTTCCAAATATCCGTTTGCCAATTCCACAAGAACAGCTTTAGCGAAAGGCTTCTTGAAGGGAAATATGTAACTCTGTGAGATGAATTAACAGAACACAGAGCAGTTTCTCAGAAAGCTTCTTTCCAGTTTTGAACGGAAGATATTTCCTTTTTCACCATAGCCCTCTATGGGCTTCCAAATATCCCTTTGCCAATTCCACAAGAACAGCCTGAGCGAAAGGCTTCTTGAAGGGAAAGATGTAACTCTGTGAGATGAATTCACAGAACACAGAGAAGTTTCTCAGATAGCTTCTTTCCAGTTTTGACCGGAAGATATTTCCTTTTTCACCATAGCCCTCTATGGGCTTCCAAATATCCCTTTGCCAATTCCACAAGAACAGCCTTAGCGAAAGGCTTCTTGAAGGGAAAGATGTAACTCTGTGAGATGAATTAACAGAACACAGAGCAGTTTCTCAGAAAGCTTCTTTCCAGTTTTCAGGGGAAGATATTTCCTTTTTCACCATAGCCCTCTATGGGCTTCCAAATATCCCTTTGCCAATTCCACAAGAACAGCCTTAGCGAAAGGCTTCTTGAAGGGAAATATGTAACTCTGTGAGATGAATTAACAGAACACAGAGCAGTTTCTCAGAAAGCTTCTTTCCAGTTTTCAGGGGAAGATATTTCCTTTTTCACCATAGCCCTCTATGGGCTTCCAAATATCCCTTTGCCAATTCCACAAGAACAGCCTTAGCGAAAGGCTTCTTGAAGGGAAACATGTAACCCTGTGAGATGAATTAAGAGAACACAGAGCAGTTTCTCAGAAAGCTTCTTTCCAGTTTTGAACGGAAGATATTTCCTTTTTCACCATGGCCCTCTACGGGCTTCCAAATATCCCTTTGAAAATTCCACAAGAACAGCCTTAGCGAAAGGCTTCTTGAAGGGAAAGATGTAACTCTGTGAGATGAATTAACAGAACACAGAGCAGTTTCTCAGAAAGCTTCTTTCCAGTTTTCAGCGGAAGATATTTTCTTTTTCACCATAGCCCTCTATGGGCTTCCAAATATCCCTTTGCCAATTCCACAAGAACAGCCTTAGGGAAAGGCTTCTTGAAGGGAAAGATGTAACTCTGTGTGATGAATTCACAAAACACAGAGCAGTTTCTCAGAAAGCTTCTTTCCAGTTTTGAACGGAAGATATTTCCTTTTTCACCATAGCCCTATAAGGGCTTCCAAATATCCCTTTGCCAATTCCACAAGAACAGCTTTAGCGAAAGGCTTCTTGAAGGGAAATATGTAACTCTGTGAGATGAATTAACAGAACACAGAGCAGTTTCTCAGAAAGCTTCTTTCCAGTTTTGAACGGAAGATATTTCCTTTTTCACCATAGCCCTCTATGGGCTTCCAAATATCCCTTTCCCAATTCCACAAGAACAGCCTGAGCGAAAGGCTTCTTGAAGGGAAAGATGTAACTCTGTGAGATGAATTCACAGAACACAGAGAAGTTTCTCAGATAGCTTCTTTCCAGTTTTGAGCGGAAGATATTTCCTTTTTCACCATAGCCCTCTATGGGCTTCCAAATATCCCTTTGCCAATTCCACAAGAACAGCCTTAGCGAAAGGCTTCTTGAAGGGAAAGATGTAACTCTGTGAGATGAATTAACAGAACACAGAGCAGTTTCTCAGAAAGCTTCTTTCCAGTTTTCAGGGGAAGATATTTCCTTTTTCACCATAGCCCTCTATGGGCTTCCAAATATCCCTTTGCCAATTCCACAAGAACAGCCTTAGCGAAAGGCTTCTTGAAGGGAAATATGTAACTCTGTGAGATGAATTAACAGAACACAGAGCAGTTTCTCAGAAAGCTTCTTTCCAGTTTTCAGGGGAAGATATTTCCTTTTTCACCATAGCCCTCTATGGGCTTCCAAATATCCCTTTGCCAATTCCACAAGAACAGCCTTAGCGAAAGGCTTCTTGAAGGGAAACATGTAACCCTGTGAGATGAATTAAGAGAACACAGAGCAGTTTCTCAGAAAGCTTCTTTCCAGTTTTGAACGGAAGATATTTCCTTTTTCACCATGGCCCTCTATGGGCTTCCAAATATCCCTTTGCCAATTCCACAAGAACAGCCTGAGCGAAAGGCTTCTTGAAGGGAAAGATGTAACTCTGTGAGATGAATTCACAGAACACAGAGCAGTTTCTCAGAAAGCTTCTTTCCAGTTTTGAGTGGAAGATATTTCCTTTTTCACCATAGCCCTCTATGGGCTTCCAAATATCCCTTTGCCAATTCCACAAGAACAGCCTTAGCGAAAGTCTTCTTGAAGGGAAAGGTGTAACTCCGTGAGATGAATTAACAGAACACAGAGCAGTTTCTCAGAAAGCTTCTTTCCAGTTTTGAACGGAAGATATTTCCTTTTTCACCATAGCCCTCTATGGGCTTCCAAATATCCCTTTGCCAATTCCACAAGAACAGCCTGAGTGAAAGGCTTCTTGAAGGGAAAGATGTAACTCTGTGAGATGAATTCACAGAACACAGAGAAGTTTCTCAGATAGCTTCTTTCCAGTTTTGAGCGGAAGATATTTCCTTTTTCACCATAGCCCTCTATGGGCTTCCAAATATCCCTTTGCCAATTCCACAAGAACAGCCTTAGCGAAAGGCTTCTTGAAGGGAAAGATGTAACTCTGTGAGATGAATTAACAGAACACAGAGCAGTTTCTCTGAAAGCTTCTTTCCAGTTTTCAGGGGAAGATATTTCCTTTTTCACCATAGCCCTCTAAGGGCTTCCAAATATCCCTTTGCCAATTCCACAAGAACAGCCTTAGCGAAAGGCTTCTTGAAGGGAAAGATGTAACTCTCTGAGATGAATTAAAAAAACACAGAGCAGTTTCTCTGAAAGCTTCTTTCCAGTTTTCAGCGGAAGATATTTCCTTTTTCATCATAGCCCTCTATGGGCTTCCAAATATCCCTTTGCCAATTCCACAAGAACAGCCTTAGCGAAAGGCTTCTTGAAGGGAAAGATGTAACTCTGTGAGATGAATTAACAGAACACAGAGCAGTTTCTCAGAAAGCTTCTTTCCAGTTTTGAACGGAAGATTTTTCCTTTTTCACCATAGCCCTCTAAGGGCTTCCAAATATCCCTTTGCCAATTCCAGAAGAACAGCCTTAGGGAAAGGCTTCTTGAAGGGAAAGATGTAACTCTGTGAGATGAATTCACAGAACACAGAGCAGTTTCTCAGAAAGCTTCTTTCCAGTTTTGAACGGAAGATATTTCCTTTGTCACCATAGCCTTCTATGGGCTTCCAAATATCCCTTTGAAAATTCCACAAGAGCAGCCTTAGCGAAAGGCTTCTTGAAGGGAAAGATGTAACTCTGTGAGATGAATTAACAGAACACAGAGCAGTTTCTCAGAAAGCTTCTTTCCGGTTTTCAGCGGAAGATATTTCCTTTTTCACCATAGCCCTCTATGGGCTTCCAAATATCCCTTTGCCAATTCCACAAGAACAGCCTTAGGGAAAGGCTTCTTGAAGGGAAAGATGTAACTCTGTGAGATGAATTCACAAAACACAGAGCAGTTTCTCAGAAAGCTTCTTTCCAGTTTTGAACGGAAGATATTTCCTTTTTCGCCATAGCCCTCGAAGGGCTTCCAAATAACCCTTTGCCAATTCCACAAGAACAGCTTTAGCGAAAGGCTTCTTGAAGGGAAACATGTAACTCTGTGAGATGAATTAACAAAACACAGAGCAGTTTCTCAGAAAGCTTCTTTCCAGTTTTGAACGGAAGATATTTCCTTTTTCACCATAGCCCTCTATGGGCTTCCAAATATCCCTTTGCCAATTCCACAAGAACAGCCTGAGCGAAAGGCTTCTTGAAGGGAAAGATGTAACTCTGTGAGATGAATTCACAGAACACAGAGCAGTTTCTCAGAAAGCTTCTTTCCAGTTTTCAGGGGAAGATATTTCCTTTGTCACCATAGCCCTCTATGGGCTTCCAAATATCCCTTTGAAAATTCCACAAGAACAGCCTTAGCGAAAGGCTTCTTGAAGGGAAAGATGTAACTCTGTGAGATGAATTAACAGAACACAGAGCAGTTTCTCAGAAAGCTTCTTTCCAGTTTTCAACGGAAGATATTTCCTTTTTCACCATAGCCCTCTATGGGCTTCCAAATATCCCTTTGCCAATTCCACAAGAACAGCCTTAGGGAAAGGCTTCTTGGAGGGAAAGATGTAACTCTGTGAGATGAATTCACAAAACACAGAGCAGTTTCTCAGAAAGCTTCTTTCCAGTTTTGAACGGAAGATATTTCCTTTTTCACCATAGCCCTCTATGGGCTTCCAAATATCACTTTGCCAATTCCACAAGAACAGCCTTAGCGAAGGGCTTCTTGAAGGGAAAGATGTAACTCTGTGAGATGAATTAACAGAACACAGAGCAGTTTCTCAGAAAGCTTCTTTCCAGTTTTGAACGGAAGATATTTCCTTTTTCACCATAGCCCTCTATGGGCTTCCAAATATCCCTTTCCCAATTCCACAAGAACAGCCTTAGTGAAAGGCTTCTGGAAGGGAAAGATGTAACTCTGTCAGATGAATTAACAGAACACAGAGCAGTTTCTCAGAAAGCTTCTTTCCAGTTTTGAACGGAAGATATTTCCTTTTTCACCATAGCCCTCTAAGGGCTTCCAAATATCCCTTTGCCAATTCCAGAAGAACAGCCTTAGGGAAAGGCTTCTTGAAGGGAAAGATGTAGCTCTGTGAGATGAATTCACAGAACACAGAGCAGATTCTCAGAAAGCTTCTTTCCAGTTTTGAACGGAAGATATTTCCTTTGTCACCATAGCCCTCTATGGGCTTCCAAATATCCCTTTGAAAATTCCACAAGAACAGCCTTAGCGAAAGGCTTCTTGAAGGGAAAGATGTAACTCTGTGAGATGAATTAACAGAACACAGAGCAGTTTCTCAGAAAGCTTCTTTCCAGTTTTCAGCGGAAGATATTTCCTTTTTCACCATAGCCCTCTATGCGCTTCCAAATATCCCTTTGCCAATTCCACAAGAACAGCCTTAGCGAAAGGCTTCTTGAAGGGAAAGATGTAACTCTGTGAGATGAATTAACAGAACACAGAGCAGTTTCTCAGAAAGCTTCTTTCCAGTTTTGAACGGAAGATATTTCCTTTTTCACCATAGCCATCTATGGGCTTCCAAATATCCCTTTGCCAATTCCACAAGAACAGCCTTAGCGAAAGGCTTCTTGAAGGGAAAGATGTAATTCTGTGAGATGAATTAAAAGAACACAGAGCAGTTTCTCAGAAAGCTTCTTTCCAGTTTTCAGCGGAAGATATTTCCTTTTTCACCATAGCCCTCTATGCGCTTCCAAATATCCCTTTGCCAATTCCACAAGAACAGCCTTAGCGAAAGGCTTCTTGAAGGGAAAGATGTAACTCTCTGAGATGAATTAACAGAACACAGAGCAGTTTCTCAGAAAGCTTCTTTCCAGTTTTCAGCGGAAGATATTTCCTTTTTCACCATAGCCCTCTATGGGCTTCCAAATATCCCTTTGCCAATTCCACAAGAACAGCCTTAGCGAAAGGCTTCTTGAAGGGAAAGATGTAACTCTGTGAGATGAATTCACAGAACACAGAGCAGTTTCTCAGAAAGCTTCTTTCCAGTTTTCAGCGGAAGATATTTCCTTTTTCAGCATAGCCCTCTATGGGCTTCCAAATATCCCTTTGCCAATTCCACAAGAACAGCCTTAGGGAAAGGCTTCTTGAAGGGAAAGATGTAACTCTGTGAGATGAATTCACAAAACACAGAGCAGTTTCTCAGAAAGCTTCTTTCCAGTTTTGAACGGAAGATATTTCCTTTTTCACCATAGCCCTCTAAGGGTTTCCAAATATCCCTTTGCCAGTTCCACAAGAACAGCTTTAGCGAAAGGCTTCTTGAAGGGAAACATGTAACTCTGTGTGATGAATTAACAGAACACAGAGCAGTTTCTCAAAAAGCTTCTTTCCAGTTTTGAACGGAAGATATTTCCTTTTTTTCCATAGCCCTCTATGGGCTTCCAAATATCCCTTTGCCAACTAAACATGAACAGCCTGAGCGAAAGGCTTCTTGAAGGGAAAGATGTAACTCTGTGAGATGAATTCACAGAACACAGAGAAGTTTCTCAGAAAGCTTCTTTCCAGTTTTGAGCGGAAGATATTTCCTTTTTCACCATAGCCCTCTATGGGCTTCCAAATATCCCTTTGCAAATTCCACAAGAACAGCCTTAGCGAAAGGCTTCTTGAAGGGAAAGATGTAACTCTGTGAGATGAATTAACAGAACACAGAGCAGTTTCTCAGAAAGCTTCTTTCCAGTTTTCAGGGGAAGATATTTCATTTTTCACCATAGCCCTCTAAGGGCTTCCAAATATCCCTTTGCCAATTCCAGAAGAACAGCCTTAGGGAAAGGCTTCTTGAAGGGAAAGATGTAACTCTGTGAGATGAATTAACAGAACACAGAGCAGTTTCTCAGAAAGCTTCTTTCCAGTTTTGAACGGAAGATATTTCCTTTGTCACCATAGCCTTCTATGGGCTTCCAAATATCCCTTTGAAAATTCCACAAGAGCAGCCTTAGCGAAAGGCTTCTTGAAGGGAAAGATGTAACTCTGTGAGATGAATTAACAGAACACAGAGCAGTTTCTCAGAAAGCTTCTTTCCAGTTTTCAGCGGAAGATATTTCCTTTTTCACCATAGCCCTCTATGGGCTTCCAAATATCCCTTTGCCAATTCCACAAGAACAGCCTTAGCGAAAGGCTTCTTGAAGGGAAAGATGTAACTCTGTGAGATGAATTCACAAAACACAGAGCAGTTTCTCAGAAAGCTTCTTTCCAGTTTTGAACGGAAGATATTTCCTTTTTCACCATAGCCCTCTATGGGCTTCCAAATATCTCTTTGCCAATTCCACAAGAACAGCTTTAGCGAAAGGCTTCTTGAAGGGAAACATGTAACTCTGTGAGATGAATTAACAGAACACAGAGCAGTTTCTCAGAAAGCTTCTTTCCAGTTTTGAACGGAAGATATTTCCTTTTTCACCATAGCCCTCTATGGGCTTCCAAATATCCCTTTGCCAATTCCACAAGAACAGCCTGAGCGAAAGGCTTCTTGAAGGGAAAGATGTAACTCTCTGAGATGAATTCACAGAACACAGAGAAGTTTCTCAGAAAGCTTCTTTCCAGTTTTCAGCGGAAGATATTTCCTTTTTCACCATAGCCCTCTATGGGCTTCCAAATAACCCTTCGCCAATTCCACAAGAACAGCCTTAGCGAAAGGCTTCTTGAAGGGAAATATGTAACTCTGTGAGATGAATTCACAGAACACAGAGCAGTTTCTCAGAAAGCTTCTTTCCAGTTTTGAACGGAAGATATTTCCTTTTTCACCATAGCCCTCTATGGGCTTCCAAATATCCCTTTGCCAATTCCACAAGAACAGCCTTAGCGAAAGGCTTCTTGAAGGGAAAGATGTAACTCTGTGAGATCAATTAACAGAACACAGAGGAGTTTCTCAGAAAGCTTCTTTCCAGTTTTGAACGGAAGATATTTCCTTTTTCACCATAGCCCTCTATGGGCTTCCAAATATCCCTTTGCCAATTCCACAAGAACAGCCTTAGCGAAAGCCTTCTTGAAGGGAAAGATGTAACTCTGTGAGATGAATTAAAAGAACACAGAGCAGTTTCTCAGAAAGCTTCTTTCCAGTTTTCAGCGGAAGATATTTCCTTTTTCACCATAGGCCTCTATGCGCTTCCAAATATCCCTTTGCCAATTCCACAAGAACAGCCTTAGCGAAAGGCTTCTTGAAGGGAAAGATGTAACTCTGTGAGATGAATTAAAAGAACATAGAGCAGTTTCTCAGAAAGCTTCTTTCCAATTTTCAGCGGAAGATATTTCCTTTTTCACCATAGCCCTCTATGGGCTTCCAAATATCCCTTTGCCAATTCCACAATAACAGCCTTAGCGAAAGGCTTCTTGAAGGGAAAGATGTAACTCTGTGAGATGAATTCACAGAACACAGAGCAGTTTCTCAGAAAGCTTCTTTCCAGTTTTCAGGGGAAGATATTTCCTTTGTCACCATAGCCCTCTATGGGCTTCCAAATGTCCCTTTGCCAATTCCACAAGAACAGCCTGAGCGAAAGGCTTCTTGAAGGGAAAGATGTAACTCTGTGAGATGAATTCACAGAACACAGAGCAGTTTCTCAGAAAGCTTCTTTCCAGTTTTGAACGGAAGATATTTCCTTTGTCACCATAGCCCTCTACGGGCTTCCAAATATCCCTTTGAAAATTCCACAAGAACAGCCATAGCGAAAGGCTTCTTGAAGGGAAAGATGTAACTCTGTGAGATGAATTAACAGAACACAGAGCAGTTTCTCAGAAAGCTTCTTTCCAGTTTTCAGCGGAAGTTATTTCCTTTTTCACCATAGCCCTCTATGGGCTTCCAAATATCCCTTTGCCAATTCCACAAGAACAGCCTTAGGGGAAGGCTTCTTGAAGGGAAAGATGTAACTCTGTGAGATGAATTAACAGAACACAGAGCAGTTTCTCAGAAAGCTTCTTTCCAGTTTTGAACGGAAGATATTTCCTTTTTCACCATAGCCCTCTAAGGGCTTCCAAATATCCCTTTGCCAATTCCAGAAGAACAGCCTTAGGGAAAGGCTTCTTGAAGGGAAAGATGTAACTCCGTGAGATGAATTCACAGAACACAGAGCAGTTTCTCAGAAAGCTTCTTTCCAGTTTTGAACGGAAGATATTTCCTTTGTCACCATAGCCCTCTATGGGCTTCCAAATATCCCTTTGAAAATTCCACAAGAACAGCCTTAGCGAAAGGCGTCTTGAAGGGAAAGATGTAACTCTGTGAGATGAATTAACAGAACACAGAGCAGTTTCTCAGAAAGCTTCTTTCCAGTTTTGAACGGAAGATATTTCCTTTTTCACCATAGCCCTCTATGGGCTTCCAAATATCCCTTTGCCAATTCCACAAGAACAGCCTGAGCGAAAGGCTTCTTGAAGGGAAAGATGTAACTCTGTGAGATGAATTCACAGAACACAGAGAAGTTTCTCAGAAAGCTTCTTTCCAGTTTTGAGCGGAAGATATTTCCTTTTTCACCATAGCCCTCTATGGGCTTCCAAATAACCCTTTTCCAATTCCACAAGAACAGCCTTAGCGAAAGGCTTCTTGAAGGGAAATATGTAACTCTGTGAGATGAATTCACAGAACACAGAGCAGTTTCTCAGAAAGCTTCTTTCCAGTTTTGAACGGAAGATATTTCCTTTTTCACCATAGCCCTCTATGGACTTCCAAATATCCCCTTGCCAATTCCACAAGAACAGCCTTAGCGAAAGGCTTCTTGAAGGGAAAGATGTAACTCTGTGAGATGAATTAACGGAACACAGAGGAGTTTCTCAGAAAGCTTCTTTCCAGTTTTGAACGGAAGATATTTCCTTTTTCATCATAGCCCTCTATGGGCTTCCAAATATCCCTTTGCCAATTCCACAAGAACAGCCTTAGCGAAAGGCTTCTTGAAGGGAAAGATGTAACTCTGTGAGATGAATTAAAAGAACACAGAGCAGTTTCTCAGAAAGCTTCTTTCCAGTTTTCAGCGGAAGATATTTCCTTTTTCACCCTAGCCCTCTATGCGCTTCCAAATATCCTTTTGCCAATTCCACAAGAACAGCCTTAGCGAAAGGCTTCTTGAAGGGAAAGATGTAACTCTGTGAGATGAATTAACAGAACACAGAGCAGTTTCTCAGAAAGCTTCTTTCCAGTTTTGAACGGAAGATATTTCCTTTTTCACCATAGCCCTCTATGGGCTTCCAAATATCCCTTTGCCAATTCCACAAGAACAGCCTTAGCGAAAGGCTTCTTGAAGGGAAAGATGTAATTCTGTGAGATGAATTAAAAGAACACAGAGCAGTTTCTCAGAAAGCTTCTTTCCAGTTTTCAGCGGAAGATATTTCCTTTTTCACCATAGCCCTCTATGGGCTTCCAAATATCCCTTTGCCAATTCCACAATAACAGCCTTAGCGAAAGGCTTCTTGAAGGGAAAGATGTAACTCTGTGAGATGAATTAACAGAACACAGAGCAGTTTCTCAGAAAGCTTCTTTCCAGTTTTGAACGGAAGATATTTCCTTTTTAACCATAGCCCTCTAAGGGCTTCCAAATATCCCTTTGCCAATTCCAGAAGAACAGCCTTAGGGAAAGGCTTCTTGAAGGGAAAGATGTAACTCTGTGAGATGAATTCACAGAACACAGAGCAGTTTCTCAGAAAGCTTCTTTCCAGTTTTGAACGGAAGATATTTCCTTTGTCACCATAGCCCTCTATGGGCTTCCAAATATCCCTTTGAAAATTCCACAAGAACAGCCTTAGCGAAAGGCTTCTTGAAGGGAAAGATGTAACTCTGTGAGATGAATTAACAGAACACAGAGCAGTTTCTCACAAAGCTTCTTTCCAGTTTTCAGCGGAAGATATTTCCTTTTTCAGCATAGCCCTCTATGGGCTTCCAAATATCCCTTTGCCAATTCCACAAGAACAGCCTTAGGGAAAGGCTTCTTGAAGGGAAAGATGTAACTCTGTGAGATGAATTCACAAAACACAGAGCAGTTTCTCAGAAAGCTTCTTTCCAGTTTTGAACGGAAGATATTTCCTTTTTCACCATAGCCCTCTAAGGGCTTCCAAATATCCCTTTGCCAGTTCCACAAGAACAGCTTTAGCGAAAGGCTTCTTGAAGGGAAACATGTAACTCTGTGAGATGAATTAACAGAACACAGAGCAGTTTCTCAAAAAGCTTCTTTCCAGTTTTGAACGGAAGATATTTCCTTTTTTTCCATAGCCCTCTATGGGCTTCCAAATATCCCTTTGCCAACTCCACATGAACAGCCTGAGCGAAAGGCTTCTTGAAGGGAAAGATGTAACTCTTTGAGATGAATTCACAGAACACAGAGAAGTTTCTCAGAAAGCTTCTTTCCAGTTTTGAGCGGAAGATATCTCCTTTTTCACCATAGCCCTCTATGGGCTTGCAAATATCCCTTTGCCAATTCCACAAGAACAGCCTTAGCGAAAGGCTTCTTGAAGGGAAAGATGTAACTCTGTGAGATGAATTAACAGAACACAGAGCAGTTTCTCAGAAAGCTTCTTTCCAGTTTTCAGGGGAAGATATTTCCTTTTTCACCATAGCCCTCTAAGGGCTTCCAAATATCCCTTTGCCAATTCCACAAGAACAGCCTTAGCGAAAGGCTTCTTGAAGGGAAAGATGTAACTCTGTGAGTTGAATTAACAGAACACAGAGCAGTTTCTCAGAAAGCTTCTTTCCAGTTTTCAGCGTCAGATATATCCTTTTTCACCATAGCCCTCTATGGGCTTCCAAATATCCCTTTGCCAATTCCACAAGAACAGCCTCAGCGAAAGGCTTCTGGAAGGGAAAGATGTAACTCTGTGAGATGAATTCACAGAACACAGAGCAGTTTCTCAGAAAGCTTCTTTCCAGTTTTGAACGGAAGATATTTCCTTTGTCACCATAGCCCTCTACGGGCTTCCAAATATCCCTTTGAAAATTCCACAAGAACAGCCATAGCGAAAGGCTTCTTGAAGGGAAAGATGTAACTCTGTGAGATGAATTAACAGAACACAGAGCAGTTTCTCAGAAAGCTTCTTTCCAGTTTTCAGCGGAAGATATTTCCTTTTTCACCATAGCCCTCTATGGGCTTCCAAATATCCCTTTGCCAATTCCACAAGAACAGCCTTAGGGAAAGGCTTCTTGAAGGGATAGATGTAACTCTGTGAGATGAATTTACAGAACACAGAGCAGTTTCTCAGAAAGCTTCTTTCCAGTTTTGAACGGAAGATATTTCCTTTTTCACCATAGCCCTCTAAGGGCTTCCAAATATCCCTTTGCCAATTCCAGAAGAACAGCCTTAGGGAAAGGCTTCTTGAAGGGAAAGATGTAACTCCGTGAGATGAATTCACAGAACACAGAGCAGTTTCTCAGAAAGCTTCTTTCCAGTTTTGAACGGAAGATATTTCCTTTGTCACCATAGCCCTCTATGGGCTTCCAAATATCCCTTTGAAAATTCCACAAGAACAGCCTTAGCGAAAGGCTTCTTGAAGGGAAAGATGTAACTCTGTGAGATGAATTAACAGAACACAGAGCAGTTTCTCAGAAAGCTTCTTTCCAGTTTTGAACGGAAGATATTTCCTTTTTCACCATAGCCCTCTATGGGCTTCCAAATATCCCTTTGCCAATTCCACAAGAACAGCCTGAGCGAAAGGCTTCTTGAAGGGAAAGATGTAACTCTGTGAGATGAATTCACAGAACACAGAGAAGTTTCTCAGAAAGCTTCTTTCCAGTTTTGAGCGGAAGATATTTCCTTTGTCACCATATCCCTCTACGGGCTTCCAAATATCCCTTTGAAAATTCCACAAGAACAGCCTTAGCGAAAGGCTTCTTGAAGGGAAAGATGTAACTCTGTGAGATGAATTAACAGAACACAGAGCAGTTTCTCAGAAAGCTTCTTTCCAGTTTTCAGCGGAAGATATTTCCTTTTTCACCATAGCCCTCTATGGGCTTCCAAATATCCCTTTGCCAATTCCACAAGAACAGCCTTAGGGAAAGGCTTCTTGAAGGGAAAGATGTAACTCTGTGAGATGAATTCACAAAACACAGAGCAGTTTCTCAGAAAGCTTCTTTCCAGTTTTGAACGGAAGATATTTCCTTTTTCACCATAGCCCTCTAAGGGCTTCCAAATATCCCTTTGCCAATTCCACAAGAACAGCTTTAGCGAAAGGCTTCTTGAAGGGAAATATGTAACTCTGTGAGATGAATTAACAGAACACAGAGCAGTTTCTCAGAAAGCTTCTTTCCAGTTTTGAACGGAAGATATTTCCTTTTTCACCATAGCCCTCTATGGGCTTCCAAATATCCCTTTGCCAATTCCACAAGAACAGCCTGAGCGAAAGGCTTCTTGAAGGGAAAGATGTAACTCTGTGAGATGAATTCACAGAACACAGAGAAGTTTCTCAGATAGCTTCTTTCCAGTTTTCAGGGGAAGATATTTCCTTTTTCACCATAGCCCTCTATGGGCTTCCAAATATCCCTTTGCCAATTCCACAAGAACAGCCTTAGCGAAAGGCTTCTTGAAGGGAAAGATGTAACTCTGTGAGATGAATTAACAGAACACAGAGCAGTTTCTCAGAAAGCTTCTTTCCAGTTTTCAGGGGAAGATATTTCCTTTTTCACCATAGCCCTCTATGGGCTTCCAAATATCCCTTTGCCAATTCCACAAGAACAGCCTTAGCGAAAGGCTTCTTGAAGGGAAATATGTAACTCTGTGAGATGAATTAACAGAACACAGAGCAGTTTCTCAGAAAGCTTCTTTCCAGTTTTCAGGGGAAGATATTTCCTTTTTCACCATAGCCCTCTATGGGCTTCCAAATATCCCTTTGCCAATTCCACAAGAACAGACTTAGCGAAAGGCTTCTTGAAGGGAAACATGTAACCCTGTGAGATGAATTAAGAGAACACAGAGCAGTTTCTCAGAAAGCTTATTTCCAGTTTTGAACGGAAGATATTTCCTTTTTCACCATGGCCCTCTACGGGCTTCCAAATATCCCTTTGCCAATTCCACAAGAACAGCCTTAGCGAAAGGCTTCTTGAAGGGAAAGATGTAACTCTGTGAGATGAATTAACAGAACACAGAGCAGTTTCTCAGAAAGCTTCTTTCCAGTTTTCAGCGGAAGATATTTCCTTTTTCACCAGAGCCCTCTATGGGCTTCCAAATATCCCTTTGCCAATTCCACAAGAACAGCCTTAGGGAAAGGCTTCTTGAAGGGAAAGATGTAACTCTGTGAGATGAATTCACAAAACACAGAGCAGTTTCTCAGAAAGCTTCTTTCCAGTTTTGAACGGAAGATATTTCCTTTTTCACCATAGCCATCTAAGGGCTTCCAAATATCGCTTTGCCAATTCCACAAGAACAGCTTTAGCGAAAGGCTTCTTGAAGGGAAATATGTAACTCTGTGAGATGAATTAACAGAACACAGAGCAGTTTCTCAGAAAGCTTCTTTCCAGTTTTGAACGGAAGATATTTCCTTTTTCACCATAGCCCTCTATGGGCTTCCAAATATCCCTTTGCCAATTCCACAAGAACAGCCTGAGCGAAAGGCTTCTTGAAGGGAAAGATGTAACTCTGTGAGATGAATTCACAGAACACAGAGAAGTTTCTCAGATAGCTTCTTTCCAGTTTTGTGCGGAAGATATTTCCTTTTTCAGCATAGCCCTCTATGGGCTTCCAAATATCCCTTTGCCAATTCCACAAGAACAGCCTTAGCGAAAGGCTTCTTGAAGGGAAAGATGTAACTCTGTGAGATGAATTCACAGAACACAGAGCAGTTTCTCAGAAAGCTTCTTTCCAGTTTTCAGGGGAAGATATTTCCTTTTTCACCATAGCCCTCTATGGGCTTCCAAATATCCCTTTGCCAATTCCACAAGAACAGCATTAGCGAAAGGCTTCTTGAAGGGAAATATGTAACTCTGTGAGATGAATTAACAGAACACAGAGCAGTTTCTCAGAAAGCTTCTTTTCAGTTTTCAGGGGAAGATATTTCCTTTTTCACCATAGCCCTCTATGGGCTTCCAAACATCCCTTTGCCAATTCCACAAGAACAGCCTTAGCGAAAGGCTTCTTGAAGGGAAACATGTAACCCTGTGAGATGAATTAAGAGAACACAGAGCAGTTTCTCAGAAAGCTTCTTTCCAGTTTTGAACGGAAGATATTTCCTTTTTCACCATGGCCCTCTATGGGCTTCCAAATATCCCTTTGCCAATTCCACAAGAACAGCCTTAGCGAAAGGCTTCTTGAAGGGAAAGATGTAACTCTGTGAGATGAATTCCCAGAACACAGAGCAGTTTCTCAGAAAGCTTCTTTCCAGTTTTGAGCGGAAGATATTTCCTTTTTCACCATAGCCCTCTATGGGCTTCCAAATATCCCTTTGCCAATTCCACAAGAACAGCCTTAGCGAAAGTCTTCTTGAAGGGAAACATGTAACCCTGTGAGATGAATTAAGAGAACACAGAGCAGTTCCTCAGAAAGCTTCTTTGCAGTTTTGAGCGGAAGATATTTCCTTTTTCACCATGTCCCTCTATGGGCTTCCAAATATTCCTTTGCCAATTCCACAAGAACAGCCTTAGCGAAAGGCTTCTTGAAGGGAAAGATGTAACTCTGTGAGATGAATTAACAGAACACAGAGCAGTTTCTCAGGAAGCTTCTTTCCAGTTTTCAGGGGAAGATATTTCCTTTTTCACCATAGCCCTCTATGGGCTTCCAAATATCCCTTTGCCAATTCCACAAGAACAGCCTTAGCGAAAGGCTTCTTGAAGGGAAACATGTAACCCTGTGAGATGAATTAAGAGAACACAGAGCAGTTTCTCAGAAAGCTTCTTTCCAGTTTTGAACGGAAGATATTTCCTTTTTCACCATGGCCCTCTATGGGCTTCCAAATATCCCTTTGCGAATTCCACAAGAACAGCCTTAGCGAAAGTCTTCTTGAAGGGAAAGATGTAACTCCGTGAGATGAATTAACAGAACACAGAGCAGTTTCTCAGAAAGCTTCTTTCCAGTTTTGAACGGAAGATATTTCCTTTTTCACCATAGCCCTCTATGGGCTTCCAAATATCCCTTTGCCAATTCCACAAGAACAGCCTTAGCGAAAGGCTTCTTGAAGGGAAAGATGTAACTCTGTGAGATGAATTAAGAGAACACAGAGCAGTTACTCAGAAAGCTTCTTTCCAGTTTTGAACGGAAGATATTTCCTTTTTCACCATAGCCCTCTATGGGCTTCCAAATATCACTATGCCAATGCCATAATAACAGCCTTAGCGAAAGGCTTCTTGAAGGGAAAGATGTAACTCTGTGAGATGAATTCACAGAACACAGAGCAGTTTCTCAGAAAGCTTCTTTCCAGTTTTGAACGGAAGATATTTCCTTTTTCACCATAGCCCTCTATGGGCTTCCAAATATCACTTTGCCAATTCCACAAGAACAGCCTTAGCGAAGGGCTTCTTGAAGGGAAAGATGTAACTCTGTGAGATGAATTAACAGAACACAGAGCAGTTTCTCAGAAAGCTTCTTTCCAGTTTTGAACGGAAGATATTTCCTTTTTCACCATAGCCCTCTATGGGCTTCCAAATATCCCTTTCCCAATTCCACAAGAACAGCCTTAGCGAAAGGCTATTGAAGGAAAAGATGTAACTCTGTGAGATGAATTAACAGAACACAGAGCAGTTTCTGCGAAAGCTTCTTTCCAGTTTTGAACGGAAGATATTTCCTTTTTCACCATAGCCCTCTACGGGCTTCCAAATAACCCTTTGCCAATTCCACAAGAACAGCCTTAGCGAAAGGCTTCTTGAAGGGAAACATGTAACTCTGTGAGATGAATTAACAGAACACAGAGCAGTTTCTCAGAAAGCTTCTTTCCAGTTTTGAACGGAAGATATTTCCTTTTTCACCATAGCCCTCTATGGGCTTCCAAATATCCCTTTGCCAATTCCACAAGAACAGCCTGAGCGAAAGGCTTCTTGAAGGGAAAGATGTAACTCTGTGAGATGAATTCACAGAACACAGAGAAGTTTCTCAGATAGCTTCTTTCCAGTTTTCAGGGGAAGATATTTCCTTTTTCACCATAGCCCTCTATGGGCTTCCAAATATCCCTTTGCCAATTCCACAAGAACAGCCTTAGCGAAAGGCTTCTTGAAGGGAAAGATGTAACTCTGTGAGATGAATTAACAGAACACAGAGCAGTTTCTCAGAAAGCTTCTTTCCAGTTTTCAGGGGAAGATATTTCCTTTTTCACCATAGCCCTCTATGGGCTTCCAAATATCCCTTTGCCAATTCCACAAGAACAGCCTTAGCGAAAGGCTTCTTGAAGGGAAATATGTAACTCTGTGAGATGAATTAACAGAACACAGAGCAGTTTCTCAGAAAGCTTCTTTCCAGTTTTCAGGGGAAGATATTTCCTTTTTCACCATAGCCCTCTATGGGCTTCCAAATATCCCTTTGCCAATTCCACAAGAACAGACTTAGCGAAAGGCTTCTTGAAGGGAAACATGTAACCCTGTGAGATGAATTAAGAGAACACAGAGCAGTTTCTCAGAAAGCTTATTTCCAGTTTTGAACGGAAGATATTTCCTTTTTCACCATGGCCCTCTACGGGCTTCCAAATATCCCTTTGAAAATTCCACAAGAACAGCCTTAGCGAAAGGCTTCTTGAAGGGAAAGATGTAACTCTGTGAGATGAATTAACAGAACACAGAGCAGTTTCTCAGAAAGCTTCTTTCCAGTTTTCAGCGGAAGATATTTCCTTTTTCACCAGAGCCCTCTATGGGTTTCCAAATATCCCTTTGCCAATTCCACAAGAACAGCCTTAGGGAAAGGCTTCTTGAAGGGAAAGATGTAACTCTGTGAGATGAATTCACAAAACACAGAGCAGTTTCTCAGAAAGCTTCTTTCCAGTTTTGAACGGAAGATATTTCCTTTTTCACCATAGCCATCTAAGGGCTTCCAAATATCGCTTTGCCAATTCCACAAGAACAGCTTTAGCGAAAGGCTTCTTGAAGGGAAATATGTAACTCTGTGAGATGAATTAACAGAACACAGAGCAGTTTCTCAGAAAGCTTCTTTCCAGTTTTGAACGGAAGATATTTCCTTTTTCACCATAGCCCTCTATGGGCTTCCAAATATCCCTTTGCCAATTCCACAAGAACAGCCTGAGCGAAAGGCTTCTTGAAGGGAAAGATGTAACTCTGTGAGATGAATTCACAGAACACAGAGAAGTTTCTCAGATAGCTTCTTTCCAGTTTTGTGCGGAAGATATTTCCTTTTTCAGCATAGCCCTCTATGGGCTTCCAAATATCCCTTTGCCAATTCCACAAGAACAGCCTTAGCGAAAGGCTTCTTGAAGGGAAAGATGTAACTCTGTGAGATGAATTAACAGAACACAGAGCAGTTTCTCAGAAAGCTTCTTTCCAGTTTTCAGGGGAAGATATTTCCTTTTTCACCATAGCCCTCTATGGGCTTCCAAATATCCCTTTGCCAATTCCACAAGAACAGCATTAGCGAAAGGCTTCTTGAA
The DNA here is from genome assembly GCF_047675955.1 of Chlorocebus sabaeus. Classification (NCBI taxonomy): domain Eukaryota; kingdom Metazoa; phylum Chordata; class Mammalia; order Primates; family Cercopithecidae; genus Chlorocebus; species Chlorocebus sabaeus. The sequence continues at coordinate 387,719 of NW_027327068.1, read as the reverse complement.
GGGAAATATGTAACTCTGTGAGATGAATTAACAGAACACAGAGCAGTTTCTCAGAAAGCTTCTTTCCAGTTTTCAGGGGAAGATATTTCCTTTTTCACCATAGCCCTCTATGGGCTTCCAAACATCCCTTTGCCAATTCCACAAGAACAGCCTTAGCGAAAGGCTTCTTGAAGGGAAACATGTAACCCTGTGAGATGAATTAAGAGAACACAGAGCAGTTTCTCAGAAAGCTTCTTTCCAGTTTTGAACGGAAGATATTTCCTTTTTCACCATGGCCCTCTATGGGCTTCCAAATATCCCTTTGCCAATTCCACAAGAACAGCCTTAGCGAAAGGCTTCTTGAAGGGAAAGATGTAACTCTGTGAGATGAATTCCCAGAACACAGAGCAGTTTCTCAGAAAGCTTCTTTCCAGTTTTGAGCGGAAGATATTTCCTTTTTCACCATAGCCCTCTATGGGCTTCCAAATATCCCTTTGCCAATTCCACAAGAACAGCCTTAGCGAAAGTCTTCTTGAAGGGAAACATGTAACCCTGTGAGATGAATTAAGAGAACACAGAGCAGTTCCTCAGAAAGCTTCTTTGCAGTTTTGAGCGGAAGATATTTCCTTTTTCACCATGTCCCTCTATGGGCTTCCAAATATTCCTTTGCCAATTCCACAAGAACAGCCTTAGCGAAAGGCTTCTTGAAGGGAAAGATGTAACTCTGTGAGATGAATTAACAGAACACAGAGCAGTTTCTCAGGAAGCTTCTTTCCAGTTTTCAGGGGAAGATATTTCCTTTTTCACCATAGCCCTCTATGGGCTTCCAAATATCCCTTTGCCAATTCCACAAGAACAGCTTTAGCGAAAGGCTTCTTGAAGGGAAACATGTAACCCTGTGAGATGAATTAAGAGAACACAGAGCAGTTTCTCAGAAAGCTTCTTTCCAGTTTTGAACGGAAGATATTTCCTTTTTCACCATGGCCCTCTATGGGCTTCCAAATATCCCTTTGCGAATTCCACAAGAACAGCCTTAGCGAAAGTCTTCTTGAAGGGAAAGATGTAACTCCGTGAGATGAATTAACAGAACACAGAGCAGTTTCTCAGAAAGCTTCTTTCCAGTTTTGAACGGAAGATATTTCCTTTTTCACCATAGCCCTCTATGGGCTTCCAAATATCCCTTTGCCAATTCCACAAGAACAGCCTTAGCGAAAGGCTTCTTGAAGGGAAAGATGTAACTCTGTGAGATGAATTAAGAGAACACAGAGCAGTTACTCAGAAAGCTTCTTTCCAGTTTTGAACGGAAGATATTTCCTTTTTCACCATAGCCCTCTATGGGCTTCCAAATATCACTATGCCAATGCCATAATAACAGCCTTAGCGAAAGGCTTCTTGAAGGGAAAGATGTAACTCTGTGAGATGAATTCACAGAACACAGAGCAGTTTCTCAGAAAGCTTCTTTCCAGTTTTGAACGGAAGATATTTCCTTTTTCACCATAGCCCTCTATGGGCTTCCAAATATCACTTTGCCAATTCCACAAGAACAGCCTTAGCGAAGGGCTTCTTGAAGGGAAAGATGTAACTCTGTGAGATGAATTAACAGAACACAGAGCAGTTTCTCAGAAAGCTTCTTTCCAGTTTTGAACGGAAGATATTTCCTTTTTCACCATAGCCCTCTATGGGCTTCCAAATATCCCTTTCCCAATTCCACAAGAACAGCCTTAGCGAAAGGCTATTGAAGGAAAAGATGTAACTCTGTGAGATGAATTAACAGAACACAGAGCAGTTTCTGCGAAAGCTTCTTTCCAGTTTTGAACGGAAGATATTTCCTTTTTCACCATAGCCCTCTACGGGCTTCCAAATAACCCTTTGCCAATTCCACAAGAACAGCCTTAGCGAAAGGCTTCTTGAAGGGAAACATGTAACTCTGTGAGATGAATTAACAGAACACAGAGCAGTTTCTCAGAAAGCTTCTTTCCAGTTTTGAACGGAAGATATTTCCTTTTTCACCATAGCCCTCTATGGGCTTCCAAATATCCCTTTGCCAATTCCACAAGAACAGCCTGAGCGAAAGGCTTCTTGAAGGGAAAGATGTAACTCTGTGAGATGAATTCACAGAACACAGAGAAGTTTCTCAGATAGCTTCTTTCCAGTTTTCAGGGGAAGATATTTCCTTTTTCACCATAGCCCTCTATGGGCTTCCAAATATCCCTTTGCCAATTCCACAAGAACAGCCTTAGCGAAAGGCTTCTTGAAGGGAAAGATGTAACTCTGTGAGATGAATTAACAGAACACAGAGCAGTTTCTCAGAAAGCTTCTTTCCAGTTTTCAGGGGAAGATATTTCCTTTTTCACCATAGCCCTCTATGGGCTTCCAAATATCCCTTTGCCAATTCCACAAGAACAGCCTTAGCGAAAGGCTTCTTGAAGGGAAATATGTAACTCTGTGAGATGAATTAACAGAACACAGAGCAGTTTCTCAGAAAGCTTCTTTCCAGTTTTCAGGGGAAGATATTTCCTTTTTCACCATAGCCCTCTATGGGCTTCCAAATATCCCTTTGCCAATTCCACAAGAACAGACTTAGCGAAAGGCTTCTTGAAGGGAAACATGTAACCCTGTGAGATGAATTAAGAGAACACAGAGCAGTTTCTCAGAAAGCTTATTTCCAGTTTTGAACGGAAGATATTTCCTTTTTCACCATGGCCCTCTACGGGCTTCCAAATATCCCTTTGAAAATTCCACAAGAACAGCCTTAGCGAAAGGCTTCTTGAAGGGAAAGATGTAACTCTGTGAGATGAATTAACAGAACACAGAGCAGTTTCTCAGAAAGCTTCTTTCCAGTTTTCAGCGGAAGATATTTCCTTTTTCACCAGAGCCCTCTATGGGCTTCCAAATATCCCTTTGCCAATTCCACAAGAACAGCCTTAGGGAAAGGCTTCTTGAAGGGAAAGATGTAACTCTGTGAGATGAATTCACAAAACACAGAGCAGTTTCTCAGAAAGCTTCTTTCCAGTTTTGAACGGAAGATATTTCCTTTTTCACCATAGCCATCTAAGGGCTTCCAAATATCGCTTTGCCAATTCCACAAGAACAGCTTTAGCGAAAGGCTTCTTGAAGGGAAATATGTAACTCTGTGAGATGAATTAACAGAACACAGAGCAGTTTCTCAGAAAGCTTCTTTCCAGTTTTGAACGGAAGATATTTCCTTTTTCACCATAGCCCTCTATGGGCTTCCAAATATCCCTTTGCCAATTCCACAAGAACAGCCTGAGCGAAAGGCTTCTTGAAGGGAAAGATGTAACTCTGTGAGATGAATTCACAGAACACAGAGAAGTTTCTCAGATAGCTTCTTTCCAGTTTTGTGCGGAAGATATTTCCTTTTTCAGCATAGCCCTCTATGGGCTTCCAAATATCCCTTTGCCAATTCCACAAGAACAGCCTTAGCGAAAGGCTTCTTGAAGGGAAAGATGTAACTCTGTGAGATGAATTAACAGAACACAGAGCAGTTTCTCAGAAAGCTTCTTTCCAGTTTTCAGGGGAAGATATTTCCTTTTTCACCATAGCCCTCTATGGGCTTCCAAATATCCCTTTGCCAATTCCACAAGAACAGCATTAGCGAAAGGCTTCTTGAAGGGAAATATGTAACTCTGTGAGATGAATTAACAGAACACAGAGCAGTTTCTCAGAAAGCTTCTTTCCAGTTTTCAGGGGAAGATATTTCCTTTTTCACCATAGCCCTCTATGGGCTTCCAAACATCCCTTTGCCAATTCCACAAGAACAGCCTTAGCGAAAGGCTTCTTGAAGGGAAACATGTAACCCTGTGAGATGAATTAAGAGAACACAGAGCAGTTTCTCAGAAAGCTTCTTTCCAGTTTTGAACGGAAGATATTTCCTTTTTCACCATGGCCCTCTATGGGCTTCCAAATATCCCTTTGCCAATTCCACAAGAACAGCCTTAGCGAAAGGCTTCTTGAAGGGAAAGATGTAACTCTGTGAGATGAATTCCCAGAACACAGAGCAGTTTCTCAGAAAGCTTCTTTCCAGTTTTGAGCGGAAGATATTTCCTTTTTCACCATAGCCCTCTATGGGCTTCCAAATATCCCTTTGCCAATTCCACAAGAACAGCCTTAGCGAAAGTCTTCTTGAAGGGAAACATGTAACCCTGTGAGATGAATTAAGAGAACACAGAGCAGTTCCTCAGAAAGCTTCTTTGCAGTTTTGAGCGGAAGATATTTCCTTTTTCACCATGTCCCTCTATGGGCTTCCAAATATTCCTTTGCCAATTCCACAAGAACAGCCTTAGCGAAAGGCTTCTTGAAGGGAAAGATGTAACTCTGTGAGATGAATTAACAGAACACAGAGCAGTTTCTCAGGAAGCTTCTTTCCAGTTTTCAGGGGAAGATATTTCCTTTTTCACCATAGCCCTCTATGGGCTTCCAAATATCCCTTTGCCAATTCCACAAGAACAGCCTTAGCGAAAGGCTTCTTGAAGGGAAACATGTAACCCTGTGAGATGAATTAAGAGAACACAGAGCAGTTTCTCAGAAAGCTTCTTTCCAGTTTTGAACGGAAGATATTTCCTTTTTCACCATGGCCCTCTATGGGCTTCCAAATATCCCTTTGCGAATTCCACAAGAACAGCCTTAGCGAAAGTCTTCTTGAAGGGAAAGATGTAACTCCGTGAGATGAATTAACAGAACACAGAGCAGTTTCTCAGAAAGCTTCTTTCCAGTTTTGAACGGAAGATATTTCCTTTTTCACCATAGCCCTCTATGGGCTTCCAAATATCCCTTTGCCAATTCCACAAGAACAGCCTTAGCGAAAGGCTTCTTGAAGGGAAAGATGTAACTCTGTGAGATGAATTAAGAGAACACAGAGCAGTTACTCAGAAAGCTTCTTTCCAGTTTTGAACGGAAGATATTTCCTTTTTCACCATAGCCCTCTATGGGCTTCCAAATATCACTATGCCAATGCCATAATAACAGCCTTAGCGAAAGGCTTCTTGAAGGGAAAGATGTAACTCTGTGAGATGAATTCACAGAACACAGAGCAGTTTCTCAGAAAGCTTCTTTCCAGTTTTGAACGGAAGATATTTCCTTTTTCACCATAGCCCTCTATGGGCTTCCAAATATCACTTTGCCAATTCCACAAGAACAGCCTTAGCGAAGGGCTTCTTGAAGGGAAAGATGTAACTCTGTGAGATGAATTAACAGAACACAGAGCAGTTTCTCAGAAAGCTTCTTTCCAGTTTTGAACGGAAGATATTTCCTTTTTCACCATAGCCCTCTATGGGCTTCCAAATATCCCTTTCCCAATTCCACAAGAACAGCCTTAGCGAAAGGCTATTGAAGGAAAAGATGTAACTCTGTGAGATGAATTAACAGAACACAGAGCAGTTTCTGCGAAAGCTTCTTTCCAGTTTTGAACGGAAGATATTTCCTTTTTCACCATAGCCCTCTACGGGCTTCCAAATAACCCTTTGCCAATTCCACAAGAACAGCCTTAGCGAAAGGCTTCTTGAAGGGAAACATGTAACTCTGTGAGATGAATTAACAGAACACAGAGCAGTTTCTCAGAAAGCTTCTTTCCAGTTTTGAACGGAAGATATTTCCTTTTTCACCATAGCCCTCTATGGGCTTCCAAATATCCCTTTGCCAATTCCACAAGAACAGCCTGAGCGAAAGGCTTCTTGAAGGGAAAGATGTAACTCTGTGAGATGAATTCACAGAACACAGAGCAGTTTCTCAGAAAGCTTCTTTCCAGTTGTGAGCGGAAGATATTTACTTTTTCACCATAGCCCTCTATGGGCTTCCAAATATCCCTTTGCCAATTCCACAAGAACAGCCTTAGCGAAAGGCTTCTTGAAGGAAAAGATGTAACTCTGTGAGATGAATTAACAGAACACAGAGCAGTTTCTCAGAAAGCTTCTTTCCAGTTTTCAGGGGAAGATATTTCCTTTTTCACCATAGCCCTCTATGGGCTTCCAAATATCCCTTTGCCAATTCCACAAGAACAGCCTTAGCGAAAGGCTTCTTGAAGGGAAATATGTAACTCTGTGAGATGAATTAACAGAACACAGAGCAGTTTCTCAGAAAGCTTCTTTCCAGTTTTCAGGGGAAGATATTTCCTTTTTCACCATAGCCCTCTATGGGCTTCCAAATATCCCTTTGCCAATTCCACAAGAACAGCCTTAGCGAAAGGCTTATGAAGGGAAACATGTAACCCTGTGAGATGAATTAAGAGAACACAGAGCAGTTTCTCAGAAAGCTTCTTTCCAGTTTTGAACGGAAGATATTTCCTTTTTCACCATGGCCCTCTATGGGCTTCCTAATATCCCTTTGCCAATTCCACAAGAACAGCCTGAGCGAAAGGCTTCTTGAAGGGAAAGATGTACTCTGTGAGATGAATTCACAGAACACAGAGCAGTTTCTCAGAAAGCTTCTTTCCAGTTTTGAGCGGAAGATATTTCCTTTTTCACCATAGCCCTCTATGGGCTTCCAAATATCCCTTTGCCAATTCCACAAGAACAGCATTAGCGAAAGTCTTCTTGAAGGGAAAGATGTATCTCCGTGAGATGAATTAACAAACACAGAGCAGTTTCTCAGAAAGCTTCTTTCCAGTTTTGAACGGAAGATATTTCCTTTTTCACCATAGCCCTCTATGGGCTTCCAAATATCCCTTTGCATATTCCACAAGAACAGCCTTAGCGAAAGGCTTCTTGAAGGGAAAGATGTAACTCTGTGAGATGAATTCACAGAACACAGAGAAGTTTCTCAGAAAGCTTCTTTCCAGTTTTGAGCGGAAGATATTTCCTTTTTCACCATAGCCCTCTATGGGCTTCCAAATAACCCTTTTCCAATTCCACAAGAACAGCCTTAGCGAAAGGCCTCTTGAAGGGAAATATGTAACTCTGTGAGATGAATTCACAGAACACAGAGCAGTTTCTCAGAAAGCTTCTTTCCAGTTTTGAACGGAAGATATTTCCTTTTTCACCATAGCCCTCTATGGACTTCCAAATATCCCCTTGCCAATTCCACAAGAACAGCCTTAGCGAAAGGCTTCTTGAAGGGAAAGATGTAACTCTGTGAGATGAATTAACAGAACACAGAGGAGTTTCTCAGAAAGCTTCTTTCCAGTTTTGAACGGAAGATATTTCCTTTTTCATCATAGCCCTCTATGGGCTTCCAAATATCCCTTTGCCAATTCCACAAGAACAGCCTTAGCCAAAGGCTTCTTGAAGGGAAAGATGTAACTCTGTGAGATGAATTAAAAGAACACAGAGCAGTTTCTCAGAAAGCTTCTTTCCAGTTTTCAGCGGAAGATATTTCCTTTTTCACCCTAGCCCTCTATGCGCTTCCAAATATCCCTTTGCCAATTCCACAAGAACAGCCTTAGCGAAAGGCTTCTTGAAGGGAAAGATGTAACTCTGTGAGATGAATTAACAGAACACAGAGCAGTTTCTCAGAAAGCTTCTTTCCAGTTTTGAACGGAAGATATTTCCTTTTTCACCATAGCCCTCTATGGGCTTCCAAATATCCCTTTGCCAATTCCACAAGAACAGCCTTAGCGAAAGGCTTCTTGAAGGGAAAGATGTAATTCTGTGAGATGAATTAAAAGAACACAGAGCAGTTTCTCAGAAAGCTTCTTTCCAGTTTTCAGCGGAAGATATTTCCTTTTTCACCATAGCCCTCTATGGGCTTCCAAATATCCCTTTGCCAATTCCACAATAACAGCCTTAGCGAAAGGCTTCTTGAAGGGAAAGATGTAACTCTGTGAGATGAATTAACAGAACACGGAGCAGTTTCTCAGAAAGCTTCTTTCCAGTTTTGAACGGAAGATATTTCCTTTTTAACCATAGCCCTCTAAGGGCTTCCAAATATCCCTTTGCCAATTCCAGAAGAACAGCCTTAGGGAAAGGCTTCTTGAAGGGAAAGATGTAACTCTGTGAGATGAATTCACAGAACACAGAGCAGTTTCTCAGAAAGCTTCTTTCCAGTTTTGAACGGAAGATATTTCCTTTGTCACCATAGCCCTCTATGGGCTTCCAAATATCCCTTTGAAAATTCCACAAGAACAGCCTTAGCGAAGGGCTTCTTGAAGGGAAAGATGTAACTCTGTGAGATGAATTAACAGAACACAGAGCAGTTTCTCACAAAGCTTCTTTCCAGTTTTCAGCGGAAGATATTTCCTTTTTCAGCATAGCCCTCTATGGGCTTCCAAATATCCCTTTGCCAATTCCACAAGAACAGCCTTAGGGAAAGGCTTCTTGAAGGGAAAGATGTAACTCTGTGAGATGAATTCACAAAACACAGAGCAGTTTCTCAGAAAGCTTCTTTCCAGTTTTGAACGGAAGATATTTCCTTTTTCACCATAGCCCTCTAAGGGCTTCCAAATATCCCTTTGCCAGTTCCACAAGAACAGCTTTAGCGAAAGGCTTCTTGAAGGGAAACATGTAACTCTGTGAGATGAATTAACAGAACACAGAGCAGTTTCTCAAAAAGCTTCTTTCCAGTTTTGAACGGAAGATATTTCCTTTTTTTCCATAGCCCTCTATGGGCTTCCAAATATCCCTTTGCCAACTCCACATGAACAGCCTGAGCGAAAGGCTTCTTGAAGGGAAAGATGTAACTCTTTGAGATGAATTCACAGAACACAGAGAAGTTTCTCAGAAAGCTTCTTTCCAGTTTTGAGCGGAAGATATCTCCTTTTTCACCATAGCCCTCTATGGGCTTCCAAATATCCCTTTGCCAATTCCACAAGAACAGCCTTAGCGAAAGGCTTCTTGAAGGGAAAGATGTAACTCTGTGAGATGAATTAACAGAACACAGAGCAGTTTCTCAGAAAGCTTCTTTCCAGTTTTCACGGGAAGATATTTCCTTTTTCACCATAGCCCTCTAAGGGCTTCCAAATATCCCTTTGCCAATTCCACAAGAACAGCCTTAGCGAAAGGCTTCTTGAAGGGAAAGATGTAACTCTGTGAGTTGAATTAACAGAACACAGAGCAGTTTCTCAGAAAGCTTCTTTCCAGTTTTCAGCGTCAGATATATCCTTTTTCACCGTAGCCCTCTATGGGCTTCCAAATATCCCTTTGCCAATTCCACAAGAACAGCCTCAGCGAAAGGCTTCTGGAAGGGAAAGATGTAACTCTGTGAGATGAATTCACAGAACACAGAGCAGTTTCTCAGAAAGCTTCTTTCCAGTTTTGAACGGAAGATATTTCCTTTGTCACCATAGCCCTCTACGGGCTTCCAAATATCCCTTTGAAAATTCCACAAGAACAGCCATAGCGAAAGGCTTCTTGAAGGGAAAGATGTAACTCTGTGAGATGAATTAACAGAACACAGAGCAGTTTCTCAGAAAGCTTCTTTCCAGTTTTCAGCGGAAGATATTTCCTTTTTCACCATAGCCCTCTATGGGCTTCCAAATATCCCTTTGCCAATTCCACAAGAACAGCCTTAGGGAAAGGCTTCTTGAAGGGATAGATGTAACTCTGTGAGATGAATTTACAGAACACAGAGCAGTTTCTCAGAAAGCTTCTTTCCAGTTTTGAACGGAAGATATTTCCTTTTTCACCATAGCCCTCTAAGGGCTTCCAAATATCCCTTTGCCAATTCCAGAAGAACAGCCTTAGGGAAAGGCTTCTTGAAGGGAAAGATGTAACTCCGTGAGATGAATTCACAGAACACAGAGCAGTTTCTCAGAAAGCTTCTTTCCAGTTTTGAACGGAAGATATTTCCTTTGTCACCATAGCCCTCTATGGGCTTCCAAATATCCCTTTGAAAATTCCACAAGAACAGCCTTAGCGAAAGGCTTCTTGAAGGGAAAGATGTAACTCTGTGAGATGAATTAACAGAACACAGAGCAGTTTCTCAGAAAGCTTCTTTCCAGTTTTGAACGGAAGATATTTCCTTTTTCACCATAGCCCTCTATGGGCTTCCAAATATCCCTTTGCCAATTCCACAAGAACAGCCTGAGCGAAAGGCTTCTTGAAGGGAAAGATGTAACTCTGTGAGATGAATTCACAGAACACAGAGAAGTTTCTCAGAAAGCTTCTTTCCAGTTTTGAGCGGAAGATATTTCCTTTGTCACCATATCCCTCTACGGGCTTCCAAATATCCCTTTGAAAATTCCACAAGAACAGCCTTAGCGAAAGGCTTCTTGAAGGGAAAGATGTAACTCTGTGAGATGAATTAACAGAACACAGAGCAGTTTCTCAGAAAGCTTCTTTCCAGTTTTCAGCGGAAGATATTTCCTTTTTCACCATAGCCCTCTATGGGCTTCCAAATATCCCTTTGCCAATTCCACAAGAACAGCCTTAGGGAAAGGCTTCTTGAAGGGAAAGATGTAACTCTGTGAGATGAATTCACAAAACACAGAGCAGTTTCTCAGAAAGCTTCTTTCCAGTTTTGAACGGAAGATATTTCCTTTTTCACCATAGCCCTCTAAGGGCTTCCAAATATCCCTTTGCCAATTCCACAAGAACAGCTTTAGCGAAAGGCTTCTTGAAGGGAAATATGTAACTCTGTGAGATGAATTAACAGAACACAGAGCAGTTTCTCAGAAAGCTTCTTTCCAGTTTTGAACGGAAGATATTTCCTTTTTCACCATAGCCCTCTATGGGCTTCCAAATATCCCTTTGCCAATTCCACAAGAACAGCCTGAGCGAAAGGCTTCTTGAAGGGAAAGATGTAACTCTGTGAGATGAATTCACAGAACACAGAGAAGTTTCTCAGATAGCTTCTTTCCAGTTTTCAGGGGAAGATATTTCCTTTTTCACCATAGCCCTCTATGGGCTTCCAAATATCCCTTTGCCAATTCCACAAGAACAGCCTTAGCGAAAGGCTTCTTGAAGGGAAAGATGTAACTCTGTGAGATGAATTAACAGAACACAGAGCAGTTTCTCAGAAAGCTTCTTTCCAGTTTTCAGGGGAAGATATTTCCTTTTTCACCATAGCCCTCTATGGGCTTCCAAATATCCCTTTGCCAATTCCACAAGAACAGCCTTAGCGAAAGGCTTCTTGAAGGGAAATATGTAACTCTGTGAGATGAATTAACAGAACACAGAGCAGTTTCTCAGAAAGCTTCTTTCCAGTTTTCAGGGGAAGATATTTCCTTTTTCACCATAGCCCTCTATGGGCTTCCAAATATCCCTTTGCCAATTCCACAAGAACAGACTTAGCGAAAGGCTTCTTGAAGGGAAACATGTAACCCTGTGAGGTGAATTAAGAGAACACAGAGCAGTTTCTCAGAAAGCTTATTTCCAGTTTTGAACGGAAGATATTTCCTTTTTCACCATGGCCCTCTACGGGCTTCCAAATATCCCTTTGAAAATTCCACAAGAACAGCCTTAGCGAAAGGCTTCTTGAAGGGAAAGATGTAACTCTGTGAGATGAATTAACAGAACACAGAGCAGTTTCTCAGAAAGCTTCTTTCCAGTTTTCAGCGGAAGATATTTCCTTTTTCACCAGAGCCCTCTATGGGCTTCCAAATATCCCTTTGCCAATTCCACAAGAACAGCCTTAGGGAAAGGCTTCTTGAAGGGAAAGATGTAACTCTGTGAGATGAATTCACAAAACACAGAGCAGTTTCTCAGAAAGCTTCTTTCCAGTTTTGAACGGAAGATATTTCCTTTTTCACCATAGCCATCTAACGGCTTCCAAACATCGCTTTGCCAATTCCACAAGAACAGCTTTAGCGAAAGGCTTCTTGAAGGGAAATATGTAACTCTGTGAGATGAATTAACAGAACACAGAGCAGTTTCTCAGAAAGCTTCTTTCCAGTTTTGAACGGAAGATATTTCCTTTTTCACCATAGCCCTCTATGGGCTTCCAAATATCCCTTTGCCAATTCCACAAGAACAGCCTGAGCGAAAGGCTTCTTGAAGGGAAAGATGTAACTCTGTGAGATGAATTCACAGAACACAGAGAAGTTTCTCAGATAGCTTCTTTCCAGTTTTGTGCGGAAGATATTTCCTTTTTCAGCATAGCCCTCTATGGGCTTCCAAATATCCCTTTGCCAATTCCACAAGAACAGCCTTAGCGAAAGGCTTCTTGAAGGGAAAGATGTAACTCTGTGAGATGAATTAACAGAACACAGAGCAGTTTCTCAGAAAGCTTCTTTCCAGTTTTCAGGGGAAGATATTTCCTTTTTCACCATAGCCCTCTATGGGCTTCCAAATATCCCTTTGCCAATTCCACAAGAACAGCATTAGCGAAAGGCTTCTTGAAGGGAAATATGTAACTCTGTGAGATGAATTAACAGAACACAGAGCAGTTTCTCAGAAAGCTTCTTTCCAGTTTTCAGGGGAAGATATTTCCTTTTTCACCATAGCCCTCTATGGGCTTCCAAACATCCCTTTGCCAATTCCACAAGAACAGCCTTAGCGAAAGGCTTCTTGAAGGGAAACATGTAACCCTGTGAGATGAATTAAGAGAACACAGAGCAGTTTCTCAGAAAGCTTCTTTCCAGTTTTGAACGGAAGATATTTCCTTTTTCACCATGGCCCTCTATGGGCTTCCAAATATCCCTTTGCCAATTCCACAAGAACAGCCTTAGCGAAAGGCTTCTTGAAGGGAAAGATGTAACTCTGTGAGATGAATTCCCAGAACACAGAGCAGTTTCTCAGAAAGCTTCTTTCCAGTTTTGAGCGGAAGATATTTCCTTTTTCACCATAGCCCTCTATGGGCTTCCAAATATCCCTTTGCCAATTCCACAAGAACAGCCTTAGCGAAAGTCTTCTTGAAGGGAAACATGTAACCCTGTGAGATGAATTAAGAGAACACAGAGCAGTTCCTCAGAAAGCTTCTTTGCAGTTTTGAGCGGAAGATATTTCCTTTTTCACCATGTCCCTCTATGGGCTTCCAAATATTCCTTTGCCAATTCCACAAGAACAGCCTTAGCGAAAGGCTTCTTGAAGGGAAAGATGTAACTCTGTGAGATGAATTAACAGAACACAGAGCAGTTTCTCAGGAAGCTTCTTTCCAGTTTTCAGGGGAAGATATTTCCTTTTTCACCATAGCCCTCTATGGGCTTCCAAATATCCCTTTGCCAATTCCACAAGAACAGCCTTAGCGAAAGGCTTCTTGAAGGGAAACATGTAACCCTGTGAGATGAATTAAGAGAACACAGAGCAGTTTCTCAGAAAGCTTCTTTCCAGTTTTGAACGGAAGATATTTCCTTTTTCACCATGGCCCTCTATGGGCTTCCAAATATCCCTTTGCGAATTCCACAAGAACAGCCTTAGCGAAAGTCTTCTTGAAGGGAAAGATGTAACTCCGTGAGATGAATTAACAGAACACAGAGCAGTTTCTCAGAAAGCTTCTTTCCAGTTTTGAACGGAAGATATTTCCTTTTTCACCATAGCCCTCTATGGGCTTCCAAATATCCCTTTGCCAATTCCACAAGAACAGCCTTAGCGAAAGGCTTCTTGAAGGGAAAGATGTAACTCTGTGAGATGAATTAAGAGAACACAGAGCAGTTACTCAGAAAGCTTCTTTCCAGTTTTGAACGGAAGATATTTCCTTTTTCACCATAGCCCTCTATGGGCTTCCAAATATCACTATGCCAATGCCATAATAACAGCCTTAGCGAAAGGCTTCTTAAAGGGAAAGATGTAACTCTGTGAGATGAATTCACAGAACACAGAGCAGTTTCTCAGAAAGCTTCTTTCCAGTTTTGAACGGAAGATATTTCCTTTTTCACCATAGCCCACTATGGGCTTCCAAATATCACTTTGCCAATTCCACAAGAACAGCCTTAGCGAAGGGCTTCTTGAAGGGAAAGATGTAACTCTGTGAGATGAATTAACAGAACACAGAGCAGTTTCTCAGAAAGCTTCTTTCCAGTTTTGAACGGAAGATATTTCCTTTTTCACCATAGCCCTCTATGGGCTTCCAAATATCCCTTTGCCAATTCCACAAGAACAGCCTGAGCGAAAGGCTTCTTGAAGGGAAAGATGTAACTCTGTGAGATGAATTCACAGAACACAGAGCAGTTTCTCAGAAAGCTTCTTTCCAGTTGTGAGCGGAAGATATTTACTTTTTCACCATAGCCCTCTATGGGCTTCCAAATATCCCTTTGCCAATTCCACAAGAACAGCCTTAGCGAAAGGCTTCTTGAAGGAAAAGATGTAACTCTGTGAGATGAATTAACAGAACACAGAGCAGTTTCTCAGAAAGCTTCTTTCCAGTTTTCAGGGGAAGATATTTCCTTTTTCACCATAGCCCTCTATGGGCTTCCAAATATCCCTTTGCCAATTCCACAAGAACAGCCTTAGCGAAAGGCTTCTTGAAGGGAAATATGTAACTCTGTGAGATGAATTAACAGAACACAGAGCAGTTTCTCAGAAAGCTTCTTTCCAGTTTTCAGGGGAAGATATTTCCTTTTTCACCATAGCCCTCTATGGGCTTCCAAATATCCCTTTGCCAATTCCACAAGAACAGCCTTAGCGAAAGGCTTATGAAGGGAAACATGTAACCCTGTGAGATGAATTAAGAGAACACAGAGCAGTTTCTCAGAAAGCTTTTTCCAGTTTTGAACGGAAGATATTTCCTTTTTCACCATGGCCCTCTATGGGCTTCCTAATATCCCTTTGCCAATTCCACAAGAACAGCCTGAGCGAAAGGCTTCTTGAAGGGAAAGATGTACTCTGTGAGATGAATTCACAGAACACAGAGCAGTTTCTCAGAAAGCTTCTTTCCAGTTTTGAGCGGAAGATATTTCCTTTTTCACCATAGCCCTCTATGGGCTTCCAAATATCCCTTTGCCAATTCCACAAGAACAGCATTAGCGAAAGTCTTCTTGAAGGGAAAGATGTATCTCCGTGAGATGAATTAACAAACACAGAGCAGTTTCTCAGAAAGCTTCTTTCCAGTTTTGAACGGAAGATATTTCCTTTTTCACCATAGCCCTCTATGGGCTTCCAAATATCCCTTTGCATATTCCACAAGAACAGCCTTAGCGAAAGGCTTCTTGAAGGGAAATATGTAACTCTGTGAGATGAATTAACAGAACACAGAGCAGTTTCTCAGAAAGCTTCTTTCCAGTTTTCAGGGGAAGATATTTCCTTTTTCACCATAGCCCTCTATGGGCTTCCAAATATCCCTTTGCCAATTCCACAAGAACAGCCTTAGCGAAAGGCTTCTTGAAGGGAAACTTGTAACCCTGTGAGATGAATTAAGAGAACACAGAGCAGCTTCTCAGAAAGCTTCTTTCCAGTTTTGAACGGAAGATATTTCCTTTTTCACCATGGCCCTCTACGGGCTTCCAAATATCCCTTTGAAAATTCCACAAGAACAGCCTTAGCGAAAGGCTTCTTGAAGGGAAAGATGTAACTCTGTGAGATGAATTAACAGAACACAGAGCAGTTTCTCAGAAAGCTTCTTTCCAGTTTTCAGGGGAAGATATTTCCTTTTTCACCATAGCCCTCTATGGGCTTCCAAATATCCCTTTGCCAATTCCACAAGAACAGCCTTAGGGAAAGGCTTCTTGAAGGGAAAGATGTAACTCTGTGAGATGAATTCACAAAACACAGAGCAGTTTCTCAGAAAGCTTCTTTCCAGTTTTGAACGGAAGATATTTCCTTTTTCACCATAGCCATCTAAGGGCTTCCAAATATCCGTTTGCCAATTCCACAAGAACAGCTTTAGCGAAAGGCTTCTTGAAGGGAAATATGTAACTCTGTGAGATGAATTAACAGAACACAGAGCAGTTTCTCAGAAAGCTTCTTTCCAGTTTTGAACGGAAGATATTTCCTTTTTCACCATAGCCCTCTATGGGCTTCCAAATATCCCTTTGCCAATTCCACAAGAACAGCCTGAGCGAAAGGCTTCTTGAAGGGAAAGATGTAACTCTGTGAGATGAATTCACAGAACACAGAGAAGTTTCTCAGATAGCTTCTTTCCAGTTTTGACCGGAAGATATTTCCTTTTTCACCATAGCCCTCTATGGGCTTCCAAATATCCCTTTGCCAATTCCACAAGAACAGCCTTAGCGAAAGGCTTCTTGAAGGGAAAGATGTAACTCTGTGAGATGAATTAACAGAACACAGAGCAGTTTCTCAGAAAGCTTCTTTCCAGTTTTCAGGGGAAGATATTTCCTTTTTCACCATAGCCCTCTATGGGCTTCCAAATATCCCTTTGCCAATTCCACAAGAACAGCCTTAGCGAAAGGCTTCTTGAAGGGAAATATGTAACTCTGTGAGATGAATTAACAGAACACAGAGCAGTTTCTCAGAAAGCTTCTTTCCAGTTTTCAGGGGAAGATATTTCCTTTTTCACCATAGCCCTCTATGGGCTTCCAAATATCCCTTTGCCAATTCCACAAGAACAGCCTTAGCGAAAGGCTTCTTGAAGGGAAACATGTAACCCTGTGAGATGAATTAAGAGAACACAGAGCAGTTTCTCAGAAAGCTTCTTTCCAGTTTTGAACGGAAGATATTTCCTTTTTCACCATGGCCCTCTACGGGCTTCCAAATATCCCTTTGAAAATTCCACAAGAACAGCCTTAGCGAAAGGCTTCTTGAAGGGAAAGATGTAACTCTGTGAGATGAATTAACAGAACACAGAGCAGTTTCTCAGAAAGCTTCTTTCCAGTTTTCAGCGGAAGATATTTTCTTTTTCACCATAGCCCTCTATGGGCTTCCAAATATCCCTTTGCCAATTCCACAAGAACAGCCTTAGGGAAAGGCTTCTTGAAGGGAAAGATGTAACTCTGTGTGATGAATTCACAAAACACAGAGCAGTTTCTCAGAAAGCTTCTTTCCAGTTTTGAACGGAAGATATTTCCTTTTTCACCATAGCCCTATAAGGGCTTCCAAATATCCCTTTGCCAATTCCACAAGAACAGCTTTAGCGAAAGGCTTCTTGAAGGGAAATATGTAACTCTGTGAGATGAATTAACAGAACACAGAGCAGTTTCTCAGAAAGCTTCTTTCCAGTTTTGAACGGAAGATATTTCCTTTTTCACCATAGCCCTCTATGGGCTTCCAAATATCCCTTTCCCAATTCCACAAGAACAGCCTGAGCGAAAGGCTTCTTGAAGGGAAAGATGTAACTCTGTGAGATGAATTCACAGAACACAGAGAAGTTTCTCAGATAGCTTCTTTCCAGTTTTGAGCGGAAGATATTTCCTTTTTCACCATAGCCCTCTATGGGCTTCCAAATATCCCTTTGCCAATTCCACAAGAACAGCCTTAGCGAAAGGCTTCTTGAAGGGAAAGATGTAACTCTGTGAGATGAATTAACAGAACACAGAGCAGTTTCTCAGAAAGCTTCTTTCCAGTTTTCAGGGGAAGATATTTCCTTTTTCACCATAGCCCTCTATGGGCTTCCAAATATCCCTTTGCCAATTCCACAAGAACAGCCTTAGCGAAAGGCTTCTTGAAGGGAAATATGTAACTCTGTGAGATGAATTAACAGAACACAGAGCAGTTTCTCAGAAAGCTTCTTTCCAGTTTTCAGGGGAAGATATTTCCTTTTTCACCATAGCCCTCTATGGGCTTCCAAATATCCCTTTGCCAATTCCACAAGAACAGCCTTAGCGAAAGGCTTCTTGAAGGGAAACATGTAACCCTGTGAGATGAATTAAGAGAACACAGAGCAGTTTCTCAGAAAGCTTCTTTCCAGTTTTGAACGGAAGATATTTCCTTTTTCACCATGGCCCTCTATGGGCTTCCAAATATCCCTTTGCCAATTCCACAAGAACAGCCTGAGCGAAAGGCTTCTTGAAGGGAAAGATGTAACTCTGTGAGATGAATTCACAGAACACAGAGCAGTTTCTCAGAAAGCTTCTTTCCAGTTTTGAGTGGAAGATATTTCCTTTTTCACCATAGCCCTCTATGGGCTTCCAAATATCCCTTTGCCAATTCCACAAGAACAGCCTTAGCGAAAGTCTTCTTGAAGGGAAAGGTGTAACTCCGTGAGATGAATTAACAGAACACAGAGCAGTTTCTCAGAAAGCTTCTTTCCAGTTTTGAACGGAAGATATTTCCTTTTTCACCATAGCCCTCTATGGGCTTCCAAATATCCCTTTGCCAATTCCACAAGAACAGCCTGAGTGAAAGGCTTCTTGAAGGGAAAGATGTAACTCTGTGAGATGAATTCACAGAACACAGAGAAGTTTCTCAGATAGCTTCTTTCCAGTTTTGAGCGGAAGATATTTCCTTTTTCACCATAGCCCTCTATGGGCTTCCAAATATCCCTTTGCCAATTCCACAAGAACAGCCTTAGCGAAAGGCTTCTTGAAGGGAAAGATGTAACTCTGTGAGATGAATTAACAGAACACAGAGCAGTTTCTCAGAAAGCTTCTTTCCAGTTTTCAGGGGAAGATATTTCCTTTTTCACCATAGCCCTCTATGGGCTTCCAAATATCCCTTTGCCAATTCCACAAGAACAGCCTTAGGGAAAGGCTTCTTGAAGGGAAAGATGTAACTCTGTGAGATGAATTCACAAAACACAGAGCAGTTTCTCAGAAAGCTTCTTTCCAGTTTTCAGGGGAAGATATTTCCTTTTTCACCATAGCCATCTAAGGGCTTCCAAATATCCGTTTGCCAATTCCACAAGAACAGCTTTAGCGAAAGGCTTCTTGAAGGGAAATATGTAACTCTGTGAGATGAATTAACAGAACACAGAGCAGTTTCTCAGAAAGCTTCTTTCCAGTTTTGAACGGAAGATATTTCCTTTTTCACCATAGCCCTCTATGGGCTTCCAAATATCCCTTTGCCAATTCCACAAGAACAGCCTGAGCGAAAGGCTTCTTGAAGGGAAAGATGTAATTCTGTGAGATGAATTCACAGAACACAGAGAAGTTTCTCAGATAGCTTCTTTCCAGTTTTGACCGGAAGATATTTCCTTTTTCACCGTAGCCCTCTATGGGCTTCCAAATATCCCTTTGCCAATTCCTCAAGAACAGCCTTAGCGAAAGGCTTCTTGAAGGGAAAGATGTAACTCTGTGAGATGAATTAACAGAACACAGAGCAGTTTCTCAGAAAGCTTCTTTCCAGTTTTCAGGGGAAGATATTTCCTTTTTCACCATAGTCCTCTATGGGCTTCCAAATATCCCTTTGCCAATTCCACAAGAACAGCCTTAGCGAAAGGCTTCTTGAAGGGAAATATGTAACTCTGTGAGATGAATTAACAGAACACAGAGCAGTTTCTCAGAAAGCTTCTTTCCAGTTTTCAGGGGAAGATATTTCCTTTTTCACCATAGCCCTCTATGGGCTTCCAAATATCCCTTTGCCAATTCCACAAGAACAGCCTTAGCGAAAGGCTTCTTGAAGGGAAACATGTAACCCTGTGAGATGAATTAAGAGAACACAGAGCAGTTTCTCAGAAAGCTTCTTTCCAGTTTTGAACGGAAGATATTTCCTTTTTCACCATGGCCCTCTACGGGCTTCCAAATATCCCTTTGAAAATTCCACAAGAACAGCCTTAGCGAAAGGCTTCTTGAAGGGAAAGATGTAACTCTGTGAGATGAATTAACAGAACACAGAGCAGTTTCTCAGAAAGCTTCTTTCCAGTTTTCAGCGGAAGATATTTTCTTTTTCACCATAGCCCTCTATGGGCTTCCAAATATCCCTTTGCCAATTCCACAAGAACAGCCTTAGGGAAAGGCTTCTTGAAGGGAAAGATGTAACTCTGTGTGATGAATTCACAAAACACAGAGCAGTTTCTCAGAAAGCTTCTTTCCAGTTTTGAACGGAAGATATTTCCTTTTTCACCATAGCCCTATAAGGGCTTCCAAATATCCCTTTGCCAATTCCACAAGAACAGCTTTAGCGAAAGGCTTCTTGAAGGGAAATATGTAACTCTGTGAGATGAATTAACAGAACACAGAGCAGTTTCTCAGAAAGCTTCTTTCCAGTTTTGAACGGAAGATATTTCCTTTTTCATCATAGCCCTCTATGGGCTTCCAAATATCCCTTTGCCAATTCCACAAGAACAGCCTGAGCGAAAGGCTTCTTGAAGGGAAAGATGTAACTCTGTGAGATGAAATAAGAGAACACAGAGCAGTTACTCAGAAAGCTTCTTTCCAGTTTTGAACGGAAGATATTTCCTTTTTCACCATAGCCCTCTATGGGCTTCCAAATATCACTATGCCAATTCCATAATAACAGCCTTAGTGAAAGGCTTCTTGAAGGGAAAGATGTAACTCTGTGAGATGAATTCACCGAACACAGAGCAGTTTCTCAGAAAGCTTCTTTCCAGTTTTGAACGGAAGATATTTCCTTTTTCACCATAGCACTCTAAGGGCTTCCAAATATCACTTTGCCAATTCCACAAGAACAGCCTTAGCGAAGGGCTTCTTGAAGGGAAAGATGTAACTCTGTGAGATGAATTAACAGAACACAGAGCAGTTTCTCAGAAAGCTTCTTTCCAATTTTGAACGGAAGATACTTCCTTTTTCACCATAGCCCTCTATGGGCTTCCAAATATCCCTTTGCCAATTCCACAAGAACAGCCTTAGCGAAAGGCTTCTTGAAGGGAAACATGTAACCCTGTGAGATGAATTAAGAGAACACAGAGCAGTTTCTCAGAAAGCTTCTTTCCAGTTTTGAACGGAAGATATTTCCTTTTTCACCATGGCCCTCTATGGGCTTCCAAATATCCCTTTGCGAATTCCACAAGAACAGCCTTAGCGAAAGTCTTCTTGAAGGGAAAGATGTAACTCCGTGAGATGAATTAACAGAACACAGAGCAGTTTCTCAGAAAGCTTCTTTCCAGTTTTGAACGGAAGATATTTCCTTTTTCACCATAGCCCTCTATGGGCTTCCAAATATCCCTTTGCCAATTCCACAAGAACAGCCTTAGCGAAAGGCTTCTTGAAGGGAAAGATGTAACTCTGTGAGATGAATTAAGAGAACACAGAGCAATTATTCAGAAAGCTTCTTTCCAGTTTTGAACGGAAGATATTTCCTTTTTCACCATAGCCCTCTATGGGCTTCCAAATATCACTATGCCAATGCCATAATAACAGCCTTAGCGAAAGGCTTCTTGAAGGGAAAGATGTAACTCTGTGAGATGAATTCACAGAACACAGAGCAGTTTCTCAGAAAGCTTCTTTCCAGTTTTGAACGGAAGATATTTCCTTTTTCACCATAGCCCTCTATGGGCTTCCAAATATCCCTTTCCCAATTCCACAAGAACAGCCTTAGCGAAAGGCTATTGAAGGAAAAGATGTAACTCTGTGAGATGAATTAACAGAACACAGAGCAGTTTCTGCGAAAGCTTCTTTCCAGTTTTGAACGGAAGATATTTCCTTTTTCACCATAGCCCTCTACGGGCTTCCAAATAACCCTTTGCCAATTCCACAAGAACAGCCTTAGCGAAAGGCTTCTTGAAGGGAAACATGTAACTCTGTGAGATGAATTAACAGAACACAGAGCAGTTTCTCAGAAAGCTTCTTTCCAGTTTTGAACGGAAGATATTTCCTTTTTCATCATAGCCCTCTATGGGCTTCCAAATATCCCTTTGCCAATTCCACAAGAACAGCCTGAGCGAAAGGCTTCTTGAAGGGAAAGATGTAACTCTGTGAGATGAATTCACAGAACACAGAGCAGTTTCTCAGAAAGCTTCTTTCCAGTTGTGAGCGGAAGATATTTACTTTTTCACCATAGCCCTCTATGGGCTTCCAAATATCCCTTTGCCAATTCCACAAGAACAGCCTTAGCGAAAGGCTTCTTGAAGGAAAAGATGTAACTCTGTGAGATGAATTAACAGAACACAGAGCAGTTTCTCAGAAAGCTTCTTTCCAGTTTTCAGGGGAAGATATTTCCTTTTTCACCATAGCCCTCTATGGGCTTCCAAATATCCCTTTGCCAATTCCACAAGAACAGCCTTAGCGAAAGGCTTCTTGAAGGGAAATATGTAACTCTGTGAGATGAATTAACAGAACACAGAGCAGTTTCTCAGAAAGCTTCTTTCCAGTTTTCAGGGGAAGATATTTCCTTTTTCACCATAGCCCTCTATGGGCTTCCAAATATCCCTTTGCCAATTCCACAAGAACAGCCTTAGCGAAAGGCTTATGAAGGGAAACATGTAACCCTGTGAGATGAATTAAGAGAACACAGAGCAGTTTCTCAGAAAGCTTCTTTCCAGTTTTGAACGGAAGATATTTCCTTTTTCACCATGGCCCTCTATGGGCTTCCTAATATCCCTTTGCCAATTCCACAAGAACAGCCTGAGCGAAAGGCTTCTTGAAGGGAAAGATGTACTCTGTGAGATGAATTCACAGAACACAGAGCAGTTTCTCAGAAAGCTTCTTTCCAGTTTTGAGCGGAAGATATTTCCTTTTTCACCATAGCCCTCTATGGGCTTCCAAATATCCCTTTGCCAATTCCACAAGAACAGCATTAGCGAAAGTCTTCTTGAAGGGAAA
Source organism: Chlorocebus sabaeus (assembly GCF_047675955.1). Lineage (NCBI taxonomy): Eukaryota > Metazoa > Chordata > Mammalia > Primates > Cercopithecidae > Chlorocebus > Chlorocebus sabaeus. The sequence continues at coordinate 365,365 of NW_027327068.1, read as the reverse complement.
GATGTATCTCCGTGAGATGAATTAACAAACACAGAGCAGTTTCTCAGAAAGCTTCTTTCCAGTTTTGAACGGAAGATATTTCCTTTTTCACCATAGCCCTCTATGGGCTTCCAAATATCCCTTTGCATATTCCACAAGAACAGCCTTAGCGAAAGGCTTCTTGAAGGGAAATATGTAACTCTGTGAGATGAATTAACAGAACACAGAGCAGTTTCTCAGAAAGCTTCTTTCCAGTTTTCAGGGGAAGATATTTCCTTTTTCACCATAGCCCTCTATGGGCTTCCAAATATCCCTTTGCCAATTCCACAAGAACAGCCTTAGCAAAAGGCTTCTTGAAGGGAAACTTGTAACCCTGTGAGATGAATTAAGAGAACACAGAGCAGCTTCTCAGAAAGCTTCTTTCCAGTTTTGAACGGAAGATATTTCCTTTTTCACCATGGCCCTCTACGGGCTTCCAAATATCCCTTTGAAAATTCCCCAAGAACAGCCTTAGCGAAAGGCTTCTTGAAGGGAAAGATGTAACTCTGTGAGATGAATTAACAGAACACAGAGCAGTTTCTCAGAAAGCTTCTTTCCAGTTTTCAGGGGAAGATATTTCCTTTTTCACCATAGCCCTCTATGGGCTTCCAAATATCCCTTTGCCAATTCCACAAGAACAGCCTTAGGGAAAGGCTTCTTGAAGGGAAAGATGTAACTCTGTGAGATGAATTCACAAAACACAGAGCAGTTTCTCAGAAAGCTTCTTTCCAGTTTTGAACGGAAGATATTTCCTTTTTCACCATAGCCATCTAAGGGCTTCCAAATATCCGTTTGCCAATTCCACAAGAACAGCTTTAGCGAAAGGCTTCTTGAAGGGAAATATGTAACTCTGTGAGATGAATTAACAGAACACAGAGCAGTTTCTCAGAAAGCTTCTTTCCAGTTTTGAACGGAAGATATTTCCTTTTTCACCATAGCCCTCTATGGGCTTCCAAATATCCCTTTGCCAATTCCACAAGAACAGCCTGAGCGAAAGGCTTCTTGAAGGGAAAGATGTAACTCTGTGAGATGAATTCACAGAACACAGAGAAGTTTCTCAGATAGCTTCTTTCCAGTTTTGACCGGAAGATATTTCCTTTTTCACCATAGCCCTCTATGGGCTTCCAAATATCCCTTTGCCAATTCCACAAGAACAGCCTTAGCGAAAGGCTTCTTGAAGGGAAAGATGTAACTCTGTGAGATGAATTAACAGAACACAGAGCAGTTTCTCAGAAAGCTTCTTTCCAGTTTTCAGGGGAAGATATTTCCTTTTTCACCATAGCCCTCTATGGGCTTCCAAATATCCCTTTGCCAATTCCACAAGAACAGCCTTAGCGAAAGGCTTCTTGAAGGGAAATATGTAACTCTGTGAGATGAATTAACAGAACACAGAGCAGTTTCTCAGAAAGCTTCTTTCCAGTTTTCAGGGGAAGATATTTCCTTTTTCACCATAGCCCTCTATGGGCTTCCAAATATCCCTTTGCCAATTCCACAAGAACAGCCTTAGCGAAAGGCTTCTTGAAGGGAAACATGTAACCCTGTGAGATGAATTAAGAGAACACAGAGCAGTTTCTCAGAAAGCTTCTTTCCAGTTTTGAACGGAAGATATTTCCTTTTTCACCATGGCCCTCTACGGGCTTCCAAATATCCCTTTGAAAATTCCACAAGAACAGCCTTAGCGAAAGGCTTCTTGAAGGGAAAGATGTAACTCTGTGAGATGAATTAACAGAACACAGAGCAGTTTCTCAGAAAGCTTCTTTCCAGTTTTCAGCGGAAGATATTTTCTTTTTCACCATAGCCCTCTATGGGCTTCCAAATATCCCTTTGCCAATTCCACAAGAACAGCCTTAGGGAAAGGCTTCTTGAAGGGAAAGATGTAACTCTGTGTGATGAATTCACAAAACACAGAGCAGTTTCTCAGAAAGCTTCTTTCCAGTTTTGAACGGAAGATATTTCCTTTTTCACCATAGCCCTATAAGGGCTTCCAAATATCCCTTTGCCAATTCCACAAGAACAGCTTTAGCGAAAGGCTTCTTGAAGGGAAATATGTAACTCTGTGAGATGAATTAACAGAACACAGAGCAGTTTCTCAGAAAGCTTCTTTCCAGTTTTGAACGGAAGATATTTCCTTTTTCACCATAGCCCTCTATGGGCTTCCAAATATCCCTTTCCCAATTCCACAAGAACAGCCTGAGCGAAAGGCTTCTTGAAGGGAAAGATGTAACTCTGTGAGATGAATTCACAGAACACAGAGAAGTTTCTCAGATAGCTTCTTTCCAGTTTTGAGCGGAAGATATTTCCTTTTTCACCATAGCCCTCTATGGGCTTCCAAATATCCCTTTGCCAATTCCACAAGAACAGCCTTAGCGAAAGGCTTCTTGAAGGGAAAGATGTAACTCTGTGAGATGAATTAACAGAACACAGAGCAGTTTCTCAGAAAGCTTCTTTCCAGTTTTCAGGGGAAGATATTTCCTTTTTCACCATAGCCCTCTATGGGCTTCCAAATATCCCTTTGCCAATTCCACAAGAACAGCCTTAGCGAAAGGCTTCTTGAAGGGAAATATGTAACTCTGTGAGATGAATTAACAGAACACAGAGCAGTTTCTCAGAAAGCTTCTTTCCAGTTTTCAGGGGAAGATATTTCCTTTTTCACCATAGCCCTCTATGGGCTTCCAAATATCCCTTTGCCAATTCCACAAGAACAGCCTTAGCGAAAGGCTTCTTGAAGGGAAACATGTAACCCTGTGAGATGAATTAAGAGAACACAGAGCAGTTTCTCAGAAAGCTTCTTTCCAGTTTTGAACGGAAGATATTTCCTTTTTCACCATGGCCCTCTATGGGCTTCCAAATATCCCTTTGCCAATTCCACAAGAACAGCCTGAGCGAAAGGCTTCTTGAAGGGAAAGATGTAACTCTGTGAGATGAATTCACAGAACACAGAGCAGTTTCTCAGAAAGCTTCTTTCCAGTTTTGAGTGGAAGATATTTCCTTTTTCACCATAGCCCTCTATGGGCTTCCAAATATCCCTTTGCCAATTCCACAAGAACAGCCTTAGCGAAAGTCTTCTTGAAGGGAAAGATGTAACTCCGTGAGATGAATTAACAGAACACAGAGCAGTTTCTCAGAAAGCTTCTTTCCAGTTTTGAACGGAAGATATTTCCTTTTTCACCATAGCCCTCTATGGGCTTCCAAATATCCCTTTGCCAATTCCACAAGAACAGCCTGAGTGAAAAGCTTCTTGAAGGGAAAGATGTAACTCTGTGAGATGAATTCACAGAACACAGAGAAGTTTCTCAGATAGCTTCTTTCCAGTTTTGAGCGGAAGATATTTCCTTTTTCACCATAGCCCTCTATGGGCTTCCAAATATCCCTTTGCCAATTCCACAAGAACAGCCTTAGCGAAAGGCTTCTTGAAGGGAAAGATGTAACTCTGTGAGATGAATTAACAGAACACAGAGCAGTTTCTCAGAAAGCTTCTTTCCAGTTTTCAGGGGAAGATATTTCCTTTTTCACCATAGCCCTCTATGGGCTTCCAAATATCCCTTTGCCAATTCCACAAGAACAGCCTTAGGGAAAGGCTTCTTGAAGGGAAAGATGTAACTCTGTGAGATGAATTCACAAAACACAGAGCAGTTTCTCAGAAAGCTTCTTTCCAGTTTTCAGGGGAAGATATTTCCTTTTTCACCATAGCCATCTAAGGGCTTCCAAATATCCGTTTGCCAATTCCACAAGAACAGCTTTAGCGAAAGGCTTCTTGAAGGGAAATATGTAACTCTGTGAGATGAATTAACAGAACACAGAGCAGTTTCTCAGAAAGCTTCTTTCCAGTTTTGAACGGAAGATATTTCCTTTTTCACCATAGCCCTCTATGGGCTTCCAAATATCCCTTTGCCAATTCCACAAGAACAGCCTGAGCGAAAGGCTTCTTGAAGGGAAAGATGTAACTCTGTGAGATGAATTAACAGAACACAGAGCAGTTTCTCAGAAAGCTTCTTTCCAGTTTTCAGCGGAAGATATTTTCTTTTTCACCATAGCCCTCTATGGGCTTCCAAATATCCCTTTGCCAATTCCACAAGAACAGCCTTAGGGAAAGGCTTCTTGAAGGGAAAGATGTAACTCTGTGTGATGAATTCACAAAACACAGAGCAGTTTCTCAGAAAGCTTCTTTCCAGTTTTGAACGGAAGATATTTCCTTTTTCACCATAGCCCTATAAGGGCTTCCAAATATCCCTTTGCCAATTCCACAAGAACAGCTTTAGCGAAAGGCTTCTTGAAGGGAAATATGTAACTCTGTGAGATGAATTAACAGAACACAGAGCAGTTTCTCAGAAAGCTTCTTTCCAGTTTTGAACGGAAGATATTTCCTTTTTCACCATAGCCCTCTATGGGCTTCCAAATATCCCTTTCCCAATTCCACAAGAACAGCCTGAGCGAAAGGCTTCTTGAAGGGAAAGATGTAACTCTGTGAGATGAATTCACAGAACACAGAGAAGTTTCTCAGATAGCTTCTTTCCAGTTTTGAGCGGAAGATATTTCCTTTTTCACCATAGCCCTCTATGGGCTTCCAAATATCCCTTTGCCAATTCCACAAGAACAGCCTTAGCGAAAGGCTTCTTGAAGGGAAAGATGTAACTCTGTGAGATGAATTAACAGAACACAGAGCAGTTTCTCAGAAAGCTTCTTTCCAGTTTTCAGGGGAAGATATTTCCTTTTTCACCATAGCCCTCTATGGGCTTCCAAATATCCCTTTGCCAATTCCACAAGAACAGCCTTAGCGAAAGGCTTCTTGAAGGGAAATATGTAACTCTGTGAGATGAATTAACAGAACACAGAGCAGTTTCTCAGAAAGCTTCTTTCCAGTTTTCAGGGGAAGATATTTCCTTTTTCACCATAGCCCTCTATGGGCTTCCAAATATCCCTTTGCCAATTCCACAAGAACAGCCTTAGCGAAAGGCTTCTTGAAGGGAAACATGTAACCCTGTGAGATGAATTAAGAGAACACAGAGCAGTTTCTCAGAAAGCTTCTTTCCAGTTTTGAACGGAAGATATTTCCTTTTTCACCATGGCCCTCTATGGGCTTCCAAATATCCCTTTGCCAATTCCACAAGAACAGCCTGAGCGAAAGGCTTCTTGAAGGGAAAGATGTAACTCTGTGAGATGAATTCACAGAACACAGAGCAGTTTCTCAGAAAGCTTCTTTCCAGTTTTGAGTGGAAGATATTTCCTTTTTCACCATAGCCCTCTATGGGCTTCCAAATATCCCTTTGCCAATTCCACAAGAACAGCCTTAGCGAAAGTCTTCTTGAAGGGAAAGATGTAACTCCGTGAGATGAATTAACAGAACACAGAGCAGTTTCTCAGAAAGCTTCTTTCCAGTTTTGAACGGAAGATATTTCCTTTTTCACCATAGCCCTCTATGGGCTTCCAAATATCCCTTTGCCAATTCCACAAGAACAGCCTGAGTGAAAAGCTTCTTGAAGGGAAAGATGTAACTCTGTGAGATGAATTCACAGAACACAGAGAAGTTTCTCAGATAGCTTCTTTCCAGTTTTGAGCGGAAGATATTTCCTTTTTCACCATAGCCCTCTATGGGCTTCCAAATATCCCTTTGCCAATTCCACAAGAACAGCCTTAGCGAAAGGCTTCTTGAAGGGAAAGATGTAACTCTGTGAGATGAATTAACAGAACACAGAGCAGTTTCTCAGAAAGCTTCTTTCCAGTTTTCAGGGGAAGATATTTCCTTTTTCACCATAGCCCTCTATGGGCTTCCAAATATCCCTTTGCCAATTCCACAAGAACAGCCTTAGGGAAAGGCTTCTTGAAGGGAAAGATGTAACTCTGTGAGATGAATTCACAAAACACAGAGCAGTTTCTCAGAAAGCTTCTTTCCAGTTTTCAGGGGAAGATATTTCCTTTTTCACCATAGCCATCTAAGGGCTTCCAAATATCCGTTTGCCAATTCCACAAGAACAGCTTTAGCGAAAGGCTTCTTAAGGGAAATATGTAACTCTGTGAGATGAATTAACAGAACACAGAGCAGTTTCTCAGAAAGCTTCTTTCCAGTTTTGAACGGAAGATATTTCCTTTTTCACCATAGCCCTCTATGGGCTTCCAAATATCCCTTTGCCAATTCCACAAGAACAGCCTGAGCGAAAGGCTTCTTGAAGGGAAAGATGTAATTCTGTGAGATGAATTCACAGAACACAGAGAAGTTTCTCAGATAGATTCTTTCCAGTTTTGACCGGAAGATATTTCCTTTTTCACCGTAGCCCTCTATGGGCTTCCAAATATCCCTTTGCCTATTCCTCAAGAACAGCCTTAGCGAAAGGCTTCTTGAAGGGAAAGATGTAACTCTGTGAGATGAATTAACAGAACACAGAGCAGTTTCTCAGAAAGCTTCTTTCCAGTTTTCAGGGGAAGATATTTCCTTTTTCACCATAGTCCTCTATGGGCTTCCAAATATCCCTTTGCCAATTCCACAAGAACAGCCTTAGCGAAAGGCTTCTTGAAGGGAAATATGTAACTCTGTGAGATGAATTAACAGAACACAGAGCAGTTTCTCAGAAAGCTTCTTTCCAGTTTTCAGGGGAAGATATTTCCTTTTTCACCATAGCCCTCTATGGGCTTCCAAATATCCCTTTGCCAATTCCACAAGAACAGCCTTAGCGAAAGGCTTCTTGAAGGGAAACATGTAACCCTGTGAGATGAATTAAGAGAACACAGAGCAGTTTCTCAGAAAGCTTCTTTCCAGTTTTGAACGGAAGATATTTCCTTTTTCACCATGGCCCTCTACGGGCTTCCAAATATCCCTTTGAAAATTCCACAAGAACAGCCTTAGCGAAAGGCTTCTTGAAGGGAAAGATGTAACTCTGTGAGATGAATTAACAGAACACAGAGCAGTTTCTCAGAAAGCTTCTTTCCAGTTTTCAGCGGAAGATATTTTCTTTTTCACCATAGCCCTCTATGGGCTTCCAAATATCCCTTTGCCAATTCCACAAGAACAGCCTTAGGGAAAGGCTTCTTGAAGGGAAAGATGTAACTCTGTGTGATGAATTCACAAAACACAGAGCAGTTTCTCAGAAAGCTTCTTTCCAGTTTTGAACGGAAGATATTTCCTTTTTCACCATAGCCCTATAAGGGCTTCCAAATATCCCTTTGCCAATTCCACAAGAACAGCTTTAGCGAAAGGCTTCTTGAAGGGAAATATGTAACTCTGTGAGATGAATTAACAGAACACAGAGCAGTTTCTCAGAAAGCTTCTTTCCAGTTTTGAACGGAAGATATTTCCTTTTTCATCATAGCCCTCTATGGGCTTCCAAATATCCCTTTGCCAATTCCACAAGAACAGCCTGAGCGAAAGGCTTCTTGAAGGGAAAGATGTAACTCTGTGAGATTAAATAAGAGAACACAGAGCAGTTACTCAGAAAGCTTCTTTCCAGTTTTGAACGGAAGATATTTCCTTTTTCACCATAGCCCTCTATGGGCTTCCAAATATCACTATGCCAATTCCATAATAACAGCCTTAGTGAAAGGCTTCTTGAAGGGAAAGATGTAACTCTGTGAGATGAATTCACCGAACACAGAGCAGTTTCTCAGAAAGCTTCTTTCCAGTTTTGAACGGAAGATATTTCCTTTTTCACCATAGCACTCTAAGGGCTTCCAAATATCACTTTGCCAATTCCACAAGAACAGCCTTAGCGAAGGGCTTCTTGAAGGGAAAGATGTAACTCTGTGAGATGAATTAACAGAACACAGAGCAGTTTCTCAGAAAGCTTCTTTCCAATTTTGAACGGAAGATACTTCCTTTTTCACCATAGCCCTCTATGGGCTTCCAAATATCCCTTTGCCAATTCCACAAGAACAGCCTTAGCGAAAGGCTTCTTGAAGGGAAACATGTAACCCTGTGAGATGAATTAAGAGAACACAGAGCAGTTTCTCAGAAAGCTTCTTTCCAGTTTTGAACGGAAGATATTTCCTTTTTCACCATGGCCCTCTATGGGCTTCCAAATATCCCTTTGCCAATTCCACAAGAACAGCCTGAGCGAAAGGCTTCTTGAAGGGAAAGATGTAACTCTGTGAGATGAATTCACAGAACACAGAGCAGTTTCTCAGAAAGCTTCTTTCCAGTTTTGAGCGGAAGATATTTCCTTTTTCACCATAGCCCTCTATGGGCTTCCAAATATCCCTTTGCCAATTCCACAAGAACAGCCTTAGGGAAAGTCTTCTTGAAGGGAAAGATGTAACTCCGTGAGATGAATTAACAGAACACAGAGCAGTTTCTCAGAAAGCTTCTTTCCAGTTTTGAACGGAAGATATTTCCTTTTTCACCATAGCCCTCTATGGGCTTCCAAATATCCCTTTGCCAATTCCACAATAACAGCCTTAGCGAAAGGCTTCTTGAAGGGAAACATGTAACTCTGTGAGATGAATTAAGAGAACACAGAGCAGTTACTCAGAAAGCTTCTTTCCAGTTTTGAACGGAAGATATTTCCTTTTTCACCATAGCCCTCTATGGGCTTCCAAATATCACTATGCCAATTCCATAATAACAGCCTTAGCGAAAGGCTTCTTGAAGGGAAAGATGTAACTCTGTGAGACGAATTCACAGAACACAGAGCAGTTTCTCAGAAAGCTTCTTTCCAGATTTGAACGGAAGATATTTCCTTTTTCACCATAGCCCTCTATGGGCTTCCAAATATCACTTTGCCAATTCCACAAGAACAGCCTTAGCGAAGGGCTTCTTGAAGGGAAAGATGTAACTCTGTGAGATGAATTAACAGAACACAGAGCAGTTTCTCAGAAAGCTTCTTTCCGGTTTTGAACGGAAGATATTTCCTTTTTCACCATAGCCCTCTATGGGCTTCCAAATATCCCTTTCCCAATTCCACAAGAACAGCCTTAGCGAAAGGCTATTGAAGGAAAAGATGTAACTCTGTGAGATGAATTAACAGAACACAGAGCAGTTTCTCAGAAAGCTTCTTTCCAGTTTTCAGCGGAAGATATTTCCTTTTTCACCATAGCCCTCTATGGGCTTCCAAATATCCCTTTGCCAATTCCACAAGAACAGCCTTAGCGAAAGGCTTCTTGAAGGGAAAGATGTAACTCTGTGAGATGAATTCACAAAACACAGAGCAGTTTCTCCGAAAGCTTCTTTCCAGTTTTGAACGGAAGATATTTCCTTTTTCATCATAGCCCTCTATGGGCTTCCAAATATCCCTTTGCCAATTCCACAAGAACAGCTTTAGCGAAAGGCTTCTTGAAGGGAAACATGTAACTCTGTGAGATGAATTAAGAGAACACAGAGCAGTTTCTCAGAAAGCTTCTTTCCAGTTTTGAACGGAAGATATTTCCTTTTTCACCATAGCCCTCTATGGGCTTCCAAATATCACTATGCCAATTCCATAATAACAGCCTTAGCGAAAGGCTTCTTGAAGGGAAAGATGTAACTCTGTGAGACGAATTCACAGAACACAGAGCAGTTTCTCAGAAAGCTTCTTTCCAGTTTTGAACGGAAGATATTTCCTTTTTCACCATAGCCCTCTATGGGCTTCCAAATATCACTTTGCCAATTCCACAAGAACAGCCTTAGCGAAGGGCTTCTTGAAGGGAAAGATGTAACTCTGTGAGATGAATTAACAGAACACAGAGCAGTTTCTCAGAAAGCTTCTTTCCAGTTTTGAACGGAAGATATTTGGTTTTTCACCATAGCCCTCTATGGGCTTCCAAATATCCCTTTCCCAATTCCACAAGAACAGCCTTAGCGAAAGGCTATTGAAGGAAAAGATGTAACTCTGTGAGATGAATTAACAGAACACAGAGCAGTTTCTCAGAAAGCTTCTTTCCAGTTTTGAACGGAAGATATTTCCTTTTTCACCATAGCCCTCTATGGGCTTCCAAATATCCCTTTGCCAATTCCACAAGAACAGCCTTAGCGAAAGGCTTCTTGCAGGGAAACATGTAACTCTGTGAGATGAATTAAAAGAACACAGAGCAGTTTCTCAGAAAGCTTCTTTCAGTTTTCAGCGGAAGATATTTCCTTTTACACCATAGCCCTCTATGGGCTTCCAAATATCCCTTTGCCAATTCCACAATAACAGCCTTAGCGAAAGGCTTCTTGAAGGGAAAGATGTAACTCTCTGAGATGAATTAACAGAACACAGAGCAGTTTCTCAGAAAGCTTCTTTCCAGTTTTCAGCGGAAGATATTTCCTTTTTCATCATAGCCCTCTATGGGCTTCCAAATATCCCTTTGCCAATTCCACAAGAACAGCCTTAGCGAAAGGCTTCTTGAAGGGAAAGATGTAACTCTGTGAGATGAATTAACAGAACACAGAGGAGTTTATCAGAAAGCTTCTTTCCAGTTTTGAACGGAAGATATTTCCTTTTTCACCATAGCCCTCTAAGGGATTCCAAATATCCCTTTGCCAATTCCAGAAGAACAGCCTTAGTGAAAGGCTTCTTGAAGGGAAAGATGTAACTCTGTGAGATGAATTCACAGAACACAGAGGAGTTTCTCAGAAAGCTTCTTTCCAGTTTTGAACGGAAGATATTTCCTTTTTCACCATGGCCCTCTACGGGCTTCCAAATATCCCTTTGAAAATTCCACAAGAACAGCCTTAGCGAAAGGCTTCTTGAAGGGAAAGATGTAACTCTGTGAGATGAATTAACAGAACACAGAGCAGTTTCTCAGAAAGCTTCTTTCCAGTTTTCAGCGGAAGATATTTTCTTTTTCACCATAGCCCTCTATGGGCTTCCAAATATCCCTTTGCCAATTCCACAAGAACAGCCTTAGGGAAAGGCTTCTTGAAGGCAAAGATGTAACTCTGTGTGATGAATTCACAAAACACAGAGCAGTTTCTCAGAAAGCTTCTTTCCAGTTTTGAACGGAAGATATTTCCTTTTTCACCATAGCCCTATAAGGGCTTCCAAATATCCCTTTGCCAATTCCACAAGAACAGCTTTAGCGAAAGGCTTCTTGAAGGGAAATATGTAACTCTGTGAGATGAATTAACAGAACACAGAGCAGTTTCTCAGAAAGCTTCTTTCCAGTTTTGAACGGAAGATATTTCCTTTTTCACCATAGCCCTCTATGGGCTTCCAAATATCCCTTTGCCAATTCCACAAGAACAGCCATAGCGAAAGGCTTCTTGAAGGGAAAGATGTAACTCTGTGAGATGAATTCACAGAACACAGAGAAGTTTCTCAGATAGCTTCTTTCCAGTTTTGAGCGGAAGATATTTCCTTTTTCACCATAGCCCTCTATGGGCTTCCAAATATCCCTTTGCCAATTCCACAAGAACAGCCTTAGCGAAAGGCTTCTTGAAGGGAAAGATGTAACTCTGTGAGATGAATTAACAGAACACAGAGCAGTTTCTCAGAAAGCTTCTTTCCAGTTTTCAGGGGAAGATATTTCCTTTTTCACCATAGCCCTCTATGGGCTTCCAAATATCCCTTTGCCAATTCCACAAGAACAGCCTTAGCGAAAGGCTTCTTGAAGGGAAATATGTAACTCTGTGAGATGAATTAACAGAACACAGAGCAGTTTCTCAGAAAGCTTCTTTCCAGTTTTCAGGGGAAGATATTTCCTTTTTCACCATAGCCCTCTATGGGCTTCCAAATATCCCTTTGCCAATTCCACAAGAACAGCCTTAGCGAAAGGCTTCTTGAAGGGAAACATGTAACCCTGTGAGATGAATTAAGAGAACACAGAGCAGTTTCTCAGAAAGCTTCTTTCCAGTTTTGAACGGAAGATATTTCCTTTTTCACCATGGCCCTCTATGGGCTTCCAAATATCCCTTTGCCAATTCCACAAGAACAGCCTGAGCGAAAGGCTTCTTGAAGGGAAAGATGTAACTCTGTGAGATGAATTCACAGAACACAGAGCAGTTTCTCAGAAAGCTTCTTTCCAGTTTTGAGCGGAAGATATTTCCTTTTTCACCATAGCCCTCTATGGGCTTCCAAATATCCCTTTGCCAATTCCACAAGAACAGCCTTAGCAAAAGGCTTCTTGAAGGGAAAGATGTAACTCTGTGAGATGAATTAACAGAACACAGAGCAGTTTCTCAGAAAGCTTCTTTCCAGTTTTCAGGGGAAGATATTTCCTTTTTCACCATAACCTTCTAAGCGCTTCCAAATATCCGTTTGCCAATTCCACAAGAACAGCTTTAGCGAAAGGCTTCTTGAAGGGAAATATGTAACTCTGTGAGATGAACTAACAGAACACAGAGCAGTTTCTCAGAAAGCTTCTTTCCAGTTTTGAACGGAAGATATTTCCTTTTTCACCATAGCCCTCTATGGGCTTCCAAATGTCCCTTTGCCAATTCCACAAGAACAGCTTTAGCGAAAGGCTTCTTGAAGGGAAAGATGTAACTCTGTGAGATGAATTCACAGAACACAGAGAAGTTTCTCAGATAGCTCCTTTCCAGTTTTGACCGGAAGATATTTCCTTTTTCACCATGGCCCTCTACGGGCTTCCAAATATCCCTTTGAAAATTCCACAAGAACAGCCTTAGCGAAAGGCTTCTTGAAGGGAAAGATGTAACTCTGTGAGATGAATTAACAGAACACAGAGCAGTTTCTCAGAAAGCTTCTTTCCAGTTTTCAGCGGAAGATATTTTCTTTTTCACCATAGCCCTCTATGGGCTTCCAAATATCCCTTTGCCAATTCCACAAGAACAGCCTTAGGGAAAGGCTTCTTGAAGGGAAAGATGTAACTCTGTGTGATGAATTCACAAAACACAGAGCAGTTTCTCAGAAAGCTTCTTTCCAGTTTTGAACGGAAGATATTTCCTTTTTCACCATAGCCGTATAAGGGCTTCCAAATATCCCTTTGCCAATTCCACAAGAACAGCTTTAGCGAAAGGCTTCTTGAAGGGAAAGATGTAACTCTGTGAGATGAATTCACAGAACACAGAGAAGTTTCTCAGATAGCTTCTTTCCAGTTTTGAGCGGAAGATATTTCCTTTTTCACCATAGCCCTCTATGGGCTTCCAAATATCCCTTTGCCAATTCCACAAGAACAGCCTTAGCGAAAGGCTTCTTGAAGGGAAAGATGTAACTCTGTGAGATGAATTAAAAGAACACAGAGCAGTTTCTCAGAAAGCTTCTTTCCAGTTTTCAGGGGAAGATATTTCCTTTTTCACCATAGCCCTCTATGGGCTTCCAAATATCCCTTTGCCAATTCCACAAGAACAGCCTTAGCGAAAGGCTTCTTGAAGGGAAATATGTAACTCTGTGAGATGAATTAACAGAACACAGAGCAGTTTCTCAGAAAGCTTCTTTCCAGTTTTCAGGGGAAGATATTTCCTTTTTCACCATAGCCCTCTATGGGCTTCCAAATATCCCTTTGCCAATTCCACAAGAACAGCCTTAGCGAAAGGCTTCTTGAAGGGAAAGATGTAACTCTGTGAGATGAAATAAGAGAACACAGAGCAGTTACTCAGAAAGCTTCTTTCCAGTTTTGAACGGAAGATATTTCCTTTTTCACCATAGACCTCTATGGGCTTCCAAATATCACTATGCCAATTCCATAATAACAGCCTTAGTGAAAGGCTTCTTGAAGGGAAAGATGTAACTCTGTGAGATGAATTCACCGAACACAGAGCAGTTTCTCAGAAAGCTTCTTTCCAGTTTTGAACGGAAGATATTTCCTTTTTCACCATGGCCCTCTATGGGCTTCGAAATATCCCTTTGCCAATTCCACAAGAACAGCCTGAGCGAAAGGCTTCTTGAAGGGAAAGATGTAACTCTGTGAGATGAATTCACAGAACACAGAGCAGTTTCTCAGAAAGCTTCTTTCCAGTTTTGAGCGGAAGATATTTCCTTTTTCACCATAGCCCTCTATGGGCTTCCAAATATCCCTTTGCCAATTCCACAAGAACAGCCTTAGGGAAAGTCTTCTTGAAGGGAAAGATGTAACTCCGTGAGGTGAATTAACAGAACACAGAGCAGTTTCTCAGAAAACTTCTTTCCAGTTTTGAACGGAAGATATTTCCTTTTTCACCATAGCCCTCTATGGGCTTCCAAATATCCCTTTGCCAATTCCACAATAACAGCCTTAGTGAAAGGCTTCTTGAAGGGAAACATGTAACTCTGTGAGATGAATTAAGGGAACACAGAGCAGTTACTCAGAAAGCTTCTTTCCAGTTTTGAACGGAAGATATTTCCTTTTTCACCATAGCCCTCTATGGGCTTCCAAATATCACTATGCCAATTCCATAATAACAGCCTTAGCGAAAGGCTTCTTGAAGGGAAAGATGTAACTCTGTGAGACGAATTCACAGAACACAGAGCAGTTTCTCAGAAAGCTTCTTTCCAGTTTTGAACGGAAGATATTTCCTTTTTCACCATAGCCCTCTATGGGCTTCCAAATATCACTTTGCCAATTCCACAAGAACAGCCTTAGCGAAGGGCTTCTTGAAGGGAAAGATGTAACTCTGTGAGATGAATTAACAGAACACAGAGCAGTTTCTCAGAAAGCTTCTTTCCAGTTTTGAACGGAAGATATTTCCTTTTTCACCATAGCCCTCTATGGGCTTCCAAATATCCCTTTCCCAATTCCACAAGAACAGCCTTAGCGAAAGGCTATTGAAGGAAAAGATGTAACTCTGTGAGATGAATTAACAGAACACAGAGCAGTTTCTCAGAAAGCTTCTTTCCAGTTTTCAGCGGAAGATATTTCCTTTTTCACCATAGCCCTCTATGGGCTTCCAAATATCCCTTTGCCAATTCCACAAGAACAGCCTTAGCGAAAGGCTTCTTGAAGGGAAAGATGTAACTCTGTGAGATGAATTAACAGAACACAGAGCAGTTTCTCAGAAAGCTTCTTTCCAGTTTTCAGGGGAAGATATTTCCTTTTTCACCATAGCCCTCTATGGGCTTCCAAATATCCCTTTGCCAATTCCACAAGAACAGCCTTAGCGAAAGGCTTCTTGAAGGGAAATATGTAACTCTGTGAGGTGAATTAACAGAACACAGAGCAGTTTCTCAGAAAGCTTCTTTCCAGTTTTCAGGGGAAGATATTTCCTTTTTCACCATAGCCCTCTATGGGCTTCCAAATATCCCTTTGCCAATTCCACAAGAACAGCCTTAGCGAAAGGCTTCTTGAAGGGAAAGATGTAACTCTGTGAGATGAAATAAGAGAACACAGAGCAGTTACTCAGAAAGCTTCTTTCCAGTTTTGAACGGAAGATATTTCCTTTTTCACCATAGCCCTCTATGGGCTTCCAAATATCACTATGCCAATTCCATAATAACAGCCTTAGTGAAAGGCTTCTTGAAGGGAAAGATGTAACTCTGTGAGATGAATTCACCGAACACAGAGCAGTTTCTCAGAAAGCTTCTTTCCAGTTTTGAACGGAAGATATTTCCTTTTTCACCACAGCACTCTAAGGGCTTCCAAATATCACTTTGCCAATTCCACAAGAACAGCCTTAGCGAAGGGCTTCTTGAAGGGAAACATGTAACTCTGTGAGATGAATTAACAGAACACAGAGCAGTTTCTCAGAAAGCTTCTTTCCAATTTTGAACGGAAGATATTTCCTTTTTCACCATAGCCCTCTATGGGCTTCCAAATATCCCTTTGCCAATTCCACAAGAACAGCCTTAGCGAAAGGCTTCTTGAAGGGAAACATGTAACCCTGTGAGATGAATTAAGAGAACACAGAGCAGTTTCTCAGAAAGCTTCTTTCCAGTTTTGAACGGAAGATATTTCCTTTTTCACCATGGCCCTCTATGGGCTTCCAAATATCCCTTTGCCAATTCCACAAGAACAGCCTGAGCGAAAGGCTTCTTGAAGGGAAAGATGTAACTCTGTGAGATGAATTCACAAAACACAGAGCAGTTTCTCCGAAAGCTTCTTTCCAGTTTTGAACGGAAGATATTTCCTTTTTCACCATAGCCCTCTAAGGGATTCCAAATATCCCTTTGCCAATTCCAGAAGAACAGCCTTAGTGAAAGGCTTCTTGTAGGGAAAGATGTAACTCTGTGAGATGAATTCACAGAACACAGAGGAGTTTCTCAGAAAGCTTCTTTCCAGTTTTGAACGGAAGATATTTCCTTTGTCACCATAGCCCTCTATGGGCTTCCAAATATCCCTTTGAAAATTCCACAAGAACAGCCTTAGCGAAAGGCTTCTTGAAGGGAAAGATGTAACTCTGTGAGATGAATTAACAGAACACAGAGCAGTTTCTCAGAAAGCTTCTTTCCAGTTTTCAGCGGAAGATATTTCCTTTTTCACCATAGCCCTCTATGGGCTTCCAAATATCCCTTTGCCAATTCCACAAGAACAGCCTTAGCGAAAGGCTTCTTGAAGGGAAAGATGTAACTCTGTGAGATGAATTCACAAAACACAGAGCAGTTTCTCCGAAAGCTTCTTTCCAGTTTTGAACGGAAGATATTTCCTTTTTCACCATAGCCCTCTATGGGCTTCCAAATATCCCTTTGCCAGTTCCACAAGAACAGCTTTAGCGAAAGGCTTCTTGAAGGGAAACATGTAACTCTGTGAGATGAATTAACAGAACACAGAGCAGTTTCTCAGAAAGCTTCTTTCCAGTTTTCAGGGGAAGATATTTCCTTTTTCACCATAGCCCTCTATGGGCTTCCAAATATCCCTTTGCCAATTCCACAAGAACAGCCTTAGCGAAAGGCTTCTTGAAGGGAAAGATGTAACTCTGTGAGATGAAATAAGAGAACACAGAGCAGTTACTCAGAAAGCTTCTTTCCAGTTTTGAACGGAAGATATTTCCTTTTTCACCATAGCCCTCTATGGGCTTCCAAATATCACTATGCCAATTCCATAATAACAGCCTTAGTGAAAGGCTTCTTGAAGGGAAAGATGTAACTCTGTGAGATGAATTCACCGAACACAGAGCAGTTTCTCAGAAAGCTTCTTTCCAGTTTTGAACGGAAGATATTTCCTTTTTCACCATAGCACTCTAAGGGCTTCCAAATATCACTTTGCCAATTCCACAAGAACAGCCTTAGCGAAGGGCTTCTTGAAGGGAAAGATGTAACTCTGTGAGATGAATTAACAGAACACAGAGCAGTTTCTCAGAAAGCTTCTTTCCAATTTTGAACGGAAGATAATTCCTTTTTCACCATAGCCCTCTATGGGCTTCCAAATATCCCTTTGCCAATTCCACAAGAACAGCCTTAGCGAAAGGCTTCTTGAAGGGAAACATGTAACCCTGTGAGATGAATTAAGAGAACACAGAGCAGTTTCTCAGAAAGCTTCTTTCCAGTTTTGAACGGAAGATATTTCCTTTTTCACCATGGCCCTCTATGGGCTTCCAAATATCCCTTTGCCAATTCCACAAGAACAGCCTGAGCGAAAGGCTTCTTGAAGGGAAAGATGTAACTCTGTGAGATGTATTCACAGAACACAGAGCAGTTTCTCAGAAAGCTTCTTTCCAGTTTTTAAGCGGAAGATATTTCCTTTTTCACCATAGCCCTCTATGGGCTTCCAAATATCCCTTTGCCAATTCCACAAGAACAGCCTTAGGGAAAGTCTTCTTGAAGGGAAAGATGTAACTCCGTGAGATGAATTAACAGAACACAGAGCAGTTTCTCAGAAAGCTTCCTTCCAGTTTTGAACGGAAGATATTTCCTTTTTCACCATAGCCCTCTATGGGCTTCCAAATATCCCTTTGCCAATTCCACAATAACAGCCTTAGCGAAAGGCTTCTTGAAGGGAAACATGTAACTCTGTGAGATGAATTAAGAGAACACAGAGCAGTTACTCAGAAAGCTTCTTTCCAGTTTTGAACGGAAGATATTTCCTTTTTCACCATAGCCCTCTATGGGGTTCCAAATATCACAATGCCAATTCCATAATAACAGCCTTAGCGAAAGGCTTCTTGAAGGGAAAGATGTAACTCTGTTAGACGAATTCACAGAACACAGAGCAGTTTCTCAGAAAGCTTCTTTCCAGTTTTGAACGGAAGATATTTCCTTTTTCACCATAGCCCTCTATGGGCTTCCAAATATCACTTTGCCAATTCCACAAGAACAGCCTTAGGGAAGGGCTTCTTGAAGGGAAAGATGTAACTCTGTGAGATGAATTAACAGAACACAGAGCAGTTTCTCAGAAAGCTTCTTTCCAGTTTTGAACGGAAGATATTTCCTTTTTCACCATAGCCCTCTATGGGCTTCCAAATATCCCTTTCCCAATTCCACAAGAACAGCCTTAGCGAAAGGCTATTGAAGGAAAAGATGTAACTCTGTGAGATGAATTAGCAGAACACAGAGCAGTTTCTCAGAAAGCTTCTTTCCTGTTTTCAGCGGAAGATATTTCCTTTTTCACCATAGCCCTCTATGGGCTTCCAAATATCCCTTTGCCAATTCCACAAGAACAGCCATAGCGAAAGGCTTCTTGAAGGGAAAGATGTAACTCTGTGAGATGAATTCACAAAACACAGAGCAGTTTCTCCGAAAGCTTCTTTCCAGTTTTGAACGGAAGATATTTCCTTTTTCACCATAGCCCTCTATGGGCTTCCAAATATCACTTTGCCAATTCCACAAGAACAGCCTTAGCGAAGGGCTTCTTGAAGGGAAAGATGTAACTCTGTGAGATGAATTAACAGAACACAGAGCAGTTTCTCAGAAAGCTTCTTTCCAGTTTTGAACGGAAGATATTTCCTTTTTCACCATAGACCTCTATGGGCTTCCAAATATCCCTTTCCCAATTCCACAAGAACAGCCTTAGCGAAAGGCTATTGAAGGAAAAGATGTAACTCTGTGAGATGAATTAACAGAACACAGAGCAGTTTCTCAGAAAGCTTCTTTCCAGTTTTCAGCGGAAGATATTTCCTTTTTCACCATAGCCCTCTATGGGCTTCCAAATATCCCTTTGCCAATTCCACAAGAACAGCCATAGCGAAAGGCTTCTTGAAGGGAAAGATGTAACTCTGTGAGATGAATTCACAAAACACAGAGCAGTTTCTCCGAAAGCTTCTTTCCAGTTTTGAACGGAAGATATTTCCTTTTTCACCATAGCCCTCTATGGGCTTCCAAATATCCCTTTGCCAATTCCACAAGAACAGCTTTAGCGAAAGGCTTCTTGAAGGGAAAGATGTAACTCTGTGAGATGAATTCACCGAACACAGAGCAGTTTCTCAGAAAGCTTCTTTCCAGTTTTGAACGGAAGATATTTCCTTTTTCACCACAGCACTCTAAGGGCTTCCAAATATCACTTTGCCAATTCCACAAGAACAGCCTTAGCGAAGGGCTTCTTGAAGGGAAACATGTAACTCTGTGAGATGAATTAACAGAACACAGAGCAGTTTCTCAGAAAGCTTCTTTCCAATTTTGAACGGAAGATATTTCCTTTTTCACCATAGCCCTCTATGGGCTTCCAAATATCCCTTTGCCAATTCCACAAGAACAGCCTTAGCGAAAGGCTTCTTGAAGGGAAACATGTAACCCTGTGAGATGAATTAAGAGAACACAGAGCAGTTTCTCAGAAAGCTTCTTTCCAGTTTTGAACGGAAGATATTTCCTTTTTCACCATGGCCCTCTATGGGCTTCCAAATATCCCTTTGCCAATTCCACAAGAACAGCCTGAGCGAAAGGCTTCTTGAAGGGAAAGATGTAACTCTGTGAGATGAATTCACAAAACACAGAGCAGTTTCTCCGAAAGCTTCTTTCCAGTTTTGAACGGAAGATATTTCCTTTTTCACCATAGCCCTCTAAGGGATTCCAAATATCCCTTTGCCAATTCCAGAAGAACAGCCTTAGTGAAAGGCTTCTTGTAGGGAAAGATGTAACTCTGTGAGATGAATTCACAGAACACAGAGGAGTTTCTCAGAAAGCTTCTTTCCAGTTTTGAACGGAAGATATTTCCTTTGTCACCATAGCCCTCTATGGGCTTCCAAATATCCCTTTGAAAATTCCACAAGAACAGCCTTAGCGAAAGGCTTCTTGAAGGGAAAGATGTAACTCTGTGAGATGAATTAACAGAACACAGAGCAGTTTCTCAGAAAGCTTCTTTCCAGTTTTCAGCGGAAGATATTTCCTTTTTCACCATAGCCCTCTATGGGCTTCCAAATATCCCTTTGCCAATTCCACAAGAACAGCCTTAGCGAAAGGCTTCTTGAAGGGAAAGATGTAACTCTGTGAGATGAATTCACAAAACACAGAGCAGTTTCTCCGAAAGCTTCTTTCCAGTTTTGAACGGAAGATATTTCCTTTTTCACCATAGCCCTCTATGGGCTTCCAAATATCCCTTTGCCAGTTCCACAAGAACAGCTTTAGCGAAAGGCTTCTTGAAGGGAAACATGTAACTCTGTGAGATGAATTAACAGAACACAGAGCAGTTTCTCAGAAAGCTTCTTTCCAGTTTTCAGGGGAAGATATTTCCTTTTTCACCATAGCCCTCTATGGGCTTCCAAATATCCCTTTGCCAATTCCACAAGAACAGCCTTAGCGAAAGGCTTCTTGAAGGGAAAGATGTAACTCTGTGAGATGAAATAAGAGAACACAGAGCAGTTACTCAGAAAGCTTCTTTCCAGTTTTGAACGGAAGATATTTCCTTTTTCACCATAGCCCTCTATGGGCTTCCAAATATCACTATGCCAATTCCATAATAACAGCCTTAGTGAAAGGCTTCTTGAAGGGAAAGATGTAACTCTGTGAGATGAATTCACCGAACACAGAGCAGTTTCTCAGAAAGCTTCTTTCCAGTTTTGAACGGAAGATATTTCCTTTTTCACCATAGCACTCTAAGGGCTTCCAAATATCACTTTGCCAATTCCACAAGAACAGCCTTAGCGAAGGGCTTCTTGAAGGGAAAGATGTAACTCTGTGAGATGAATTAACAGAACACAGAGCAGTTTCTCAGAAAGCTTCTTTCCAATTTTGAACGGAAGATAATTCCTTTTTCACCATAGCCCTCTATGGGCTTCCAAATATCCCTTTGCCAATTCCACAAGAACAGCCTTAGCGAAAGGCTTCTTGAAGGGAAACATGTAACCCTGTGAGATGAATTAAGAGAACACAGAGCAGTTTCTCAGAAAGCTTCTTTCCAGTTTTGAACGGAAGATATTTCCTTTTTCACCATGGCCCTCTATGGGCTTCCAAATATCCCTTTGCCAATTCCACAAGAACAGCCTGAGCGAAAGGCTTCTTGAAGGGAAAGATGTAACTCTGTGAGATGTATTCACAGAACACAGAGCAGTTTCTCAGAAAGCTTCTTTCCAGTTTTTAAGCGGAAGATATTTCCTTTTTCACCATAGCCCTCTATGGGCTTCCAAATATCCCTTTGCCAATTCCACAAGAACAGCCTTAGGGAAAGTCTTCTTGAAGGGAAAGATGTAACTCCGTGAGATGAATTAACAGAACACAGAGCAGTTTCTCAGAAAGCTTCCTTCCAGTTTTGAACGGAAGATATTTCCTTTTTCACCATAGCCCTCTATGGGCTTCCAAATATCCCTTTGCCAATTCCACAATAACAGCCTTAGCGAAAGGCTTCTTGAAGGGAAACATGTAACTCTGTGAGATGAATTAAGAGAACACAGAGCAGTTACTCAGAAAGCTTCTTTCCAGTTTTGAACGGAAGATATTTCCTTTTTCACCATAGCCCTCTATGGGGTTCCAAATATCACAATGCCAATTCCATAATAACAGCCTTAGCGAAAGGCTTCTTGAAGGGAAAGATGTAACTCTGTTAGACGAATTCACAGAACACAGAGCAGTTTCTCAGAAAGCTTCTTTCCAGTTTTGAACGGAAGATATTTCCTTTTTCACCATAGCCCTCTATGGGCTTCCAAATATCACTTTGCCAATTCCACAAGAACAGCCTTAGGGAAGGGCTTCTTGAAGGGAAAGATGTAACTCTGTGAGATGAATTAACAGAACACAGAGCAGTTTCTCAGAAAGCTTCTTTCCAGTTTTGAACGGAAGATATTTCCTTTTTCACCATAGCCCTCTATGGGCTTCCAAATATCCCTTTCCCAATTCCACAAGAACAGCCTTAGCGAAAGGCTATTGAAGGAAAAGATGTAACTCTGTGAGATGAATTAGCAGAACACAGAGCAGTTTCTCAGAAAGCTTCTTTCCTGTTTTCAGCGGAAGATATTTCCTTTTTCACCATAGCCCTCTATGGGCTTCCAAATATCCCTTTGCCAATTCCACAAGAACAGCCATAGCGAAAGGCTTCTTGAAGGGAAAGATGTAACTCTGTGAGATGAATTCACAAAACACAGAGCAGTTTCTCCGAAAGCTTCTTTCCAGTTTTGAACGGAAGATATTTCCTTTTTCACCATAGCCCTCTATGGGCTTCCAAATATCACTTTGCCAATTCCACAAGAACAGCCTTAGCGAAGGGCTTCTTGAAGGGAAAGATGTAACTCTGTGAGATGAATTAACAGAACACAGAGCAGTTTCTCAGAAAGCTTCTTTCCAGTTTTGAACGGAAGATATTTCCTTTTTCACCATAGACCTCTATGGGCTTCCAAATATCCCTTTCCCAATTCCACAAGAACAGCCTTAGCGAAAGGCTATTGAAGGAAAAGATGTAACTCTGTGAGATGAATTAACAGAAAACAGAGCAGTTTCTCAGAAAGCTTCTTTCCAGTTTTCAGCGGAAGATATTTCCTTTTTCACCATAGCCCTCTATGGGCTTCCAAATATCCCTTTGCCAATTCCACAAGAACAGCCATAGCGAAAGGCTTCTTGAAGGGAAAGATGTAACTCTGTGAGATGAATTCACAAAACACAGAGCAGTTTCTCCGAAAGCTTCTTTCCAGTTTTGAACGGAAGATATTTCCTTTTTCACCATAGCCCTCTATGGGCTTCCAAATATCCCTTTGCCAATTCCACAAGAACAGCTTTAGCGAAAGGCTTCTTGAAGGGAAACATGTAACTCTGTGAGATGAATTAAGAGAACACAGAGCAGTTTCTCAGAAAGCTTCTTTCCAGTTTTGAACGGAAGATATTTCCTTTTTCACCATAGCCTTCTATGGGCTTCCAAATATCACTATGCCAATTCCATAATAACAGCCTTAGCGAAAGGCTTCTTGAAGGGAAAGATGTAACTCTGTGAGACGAATTCACAGAACACAGAGCAGTTTCTCAGAAAGCTTCTTTCCAGTTTTGAACGGAAGATATTTCCTTTTTCACCATAGCCCTCTATGGGCTTCCAAATATCACTTTGCCAATTCCACAAGAACAGCCTTAGCGAAGGGCTTCTTGAAGGGAAAGATGTAACTCTGTGAGATGAATTAACAGAACACAGAGCAGTTTCTCAGAAAGCTTCTTTCCAGTTTTGAACGGAAGATATTTCCTTTTTCACCATAGCCCTCTATGGGCTTCCAAATATCCCTTTCCCAATTCCACAAGAACAGCCTTAGCGAAAGGCTATTGAAGGAAAAGATGTAACTCTGTGAGATGAATTAACAGAACACAGAGCAGTTTCTCAGAAAGCTTCTTTCCAGTTTTGAACGGAAGATATTTCCTTTTTCACCATAGCCCTCTATGGGCTTCCAAATATCCCTTTGCCAATTCCACAAGAACAGCCTTAGCGAAAGGCTTCTTGCAGGGAAACATGTAACTCTGTGAGATGAATTAAAAGAACACAGAGCAGTTTCTCAGAAAGCTTCTTTCAGTTTTCAGCGGAAGATATTTCCTTTTTCACCATCGCCCTCTATGGGCTTCCAAATATCCCTTTGCCAATTCCACAAGAACAGCCTTAGCGAAAGGCTTCTTGAAGGGAAAGATGTAACTCTGTGAGATGAATTCACAAAACACAGAGCAGTTTCTCCGAAAGCTTCTTTCCAGTTTTGAACGGAAGATATTTCCTTTTTCACCATAGCCCTGTATGGGCTTCCAAATATCCCTTTGCCAATTCCACAAGAACAGCTTTAGCGAAAGGCTTCTTGAAGGGAAACATGTAACTCTGTGAGATGAATTAACAGAACAAAGAGCAGTTTCTCAGAAAGCTTCTTTCCAGTTTTCAGGGGAAGATATTTCCTTTTTCACCATCGCCCTCTATGGGCTTCCAAATATCCCTTTGCCAATTCCACAAGAACAGCCTTAGCGAAAGGCTTCTTGAAGGGAAAGATGTAACTCTGTGAGATGAAATAAGAGAACACAGAGCAGTTACTCAGAAAGCTTCTTTCCAGTTTTGAACGGAAGATATTTCCTTTTTCACCATAGCCCTCTATGGGCTTCCAAATATCACTATGCCAATTCCATAATAACAGCCTTAGTGAAAGGCTTCTTGAAGGGAAAGATGTAACTCTGTGAGATGAATTCACCGAACACAGAGCAGTTTCTCAGAAAGCTTCTTTCCAGTTTTGAACGGAAGATATTTCCTTTTTCACCATAGCACTCTAAGGGCTTCCAAATATCACTTTGCCAATTCCACAAGAACAGCCTTAGCGAAGGGCTTCTTGAAGGGAAAGATGTAACTCTGTGAGATGAATTAACAGAACACAGAGCAGTTTCTCAGAAAGCTTCTTTCCAATTTTGAACGGAAGATATTTCCTTTTTCACCATAGCCCTCTATGGGCTTCCAAATATCCCTTTGCCAATTCCACAAGAACAGCCTTAGCGAAAGGCTTCTTGAAGGGAAACATGTAACCCTGTGAAATGAATTAAGAGAACACAGAGCAGTTTCTCAGAAAGCTTCTTTCCAGTTTTGAACGGAAGATATTTCCTTTTTCACCATGGCCCTCTATGGGCTTCCAAATATCCCTTTGCCAATTCCACAAGAACAGCCTGAGCGAAAGGCTTCTTGAAGGGAAAGATGTAACTCTGTGAGATGAATTCACAGAACACAGAGCAGTTTCTCAGAAAGCTTCTTTGCAGTTTTGAGCGGAAGATATTTCCTTTTTCACCATAGCCCTCTATGGGCTTCCAAATATCCCTTTGCCAATTCCACAAGAACAGCCTTAGGGAAAGTCTTCTTGAAGGGAAAGATGTAACTCCGTGAGATGAATTAACAGAACACAGAGCAGTTTCTCAGAAAGCTTCTTTCCAGTTTTGAACGGAAGATATTTCCTTTTTCACCATAGCCCTCTATGGGCTTCCAAATATCCCTTTGCCAATTCCACAATAACAGCCTTAGCGAAAGGCTTCTTGAAGGGAAACATGTAACTCTGTGAGATGAATTAAGAGAACACAGAGCAGTTACTCAGAAAGCTTCTTTCCAGTTTTGAACGGAAGATATTTCCTTTTTCACCATAGCCCTCTATGGGCTTCCAAATATCACTATGCCAATTCCATAATAACAGCCTTAGCGAAAGGCTTCTTGAAGGGAAAGATGTAACTCTGTTAGACGAATTCACAGAACACAGAGCAGTTTCTCAGAAAGCTTCTTTCCAGTTTTGAACGGAAGATATTTCCTTTTTCACCATAGCCCTCTATGGGCTTCCAAATATCACTTTGCCAATTCCACAAGAACAGCCTTAGCGAAGGGCTTCTTGAAGGGAAAGATGTAACTCTGTGAGATGAATTAACAGAACACAGAGCAGTTTCTCAGAAAGCTTCTTTCCAGTTTTGAACGGAAGATATTTCCTTTTTCACCATAGCCCTCTATGGGCTTCCAAATATCCCTTTCCCAATTCCACAAGAACAGCCTTAGCGAAAGGCTATTGAAGGAAAAGATGTAACTCTGTGAGATGAATTAACAGAACACAGAGCAGTTTCTCAGAAAGCTTCTTTCCAGTTTTGAACGGAAGATATTTCCTTTTTCACCATAGCCCTCTATGGGCTTCCAAATATCCCTTTGCCAATTCCACAAGAACAGCCATAGCGAAAGGCTTCTTGAAGGGAAAGATGTAACTCTGTGAGATGAATTCACAAAACACAGAGCAGTTTCTCTGAAAGCTTCTTTCCAGTTTTGAACGGAAGATATTTCCTTTTTCACCATAGCCCTCTATGGGCTTCCAAATATCACTTTGCCAATTCCACAAGAACAGCCTTAGCGAAGGGCTTCTTGAAGGGAAAGATGTAACTCTGTGAGATGAATTAACAGAACACAGAGCAGTTTCTCAGAAAGCTTCTTTCCAGTTTTGAACGGAAGATATTTCCTTTTTCACCATAGCCCTCTATGGGCTTCCAAATATCCCTTTCCCAATTCCACAAGAACAGCCTTAGCGAAAGGCTATTGAAGGAAAAGATGTAACTCTGTGAGATGAATTAACAGAACACAGAGCAGTTTCTCAGAAAGCTTCTTTCCAGTTTTCAGCGGAAGATATTTCCTTTTTCACCATAGCCCTCTATGGGCTTCCAAATATCCCTTTGCCAATTCCACAAGAACAGCCATAGCGAAAGGCTTCTTGAAGGGAAAGATGTAACTCTGTGAGATGAATTCACAAAACACAGAGCAGTTTCTCCGAAAGCTTCTTTCCAGTTTTGAACGGAAGATATTTCCTTTTTCACCATAGCCCTCTATGGGCTTCCAAATATCACTTTGCCAATTCCACAAGAACACCTTTAGCGAAAGGCTTCTTGAAGGGAAACATGTAACTCTGTGAGATGAATTAAGAGAACACAGAGCAGTTTCTCAGAAAGCTTCTTTCCAGTTTTGAACGGAAGATATTTCCTTTTTCACCATAGCCCTCTATGGGCTTCCAAATATCACTATGCCAATTCCATAATAACAGCCTTAGCGAAAGGCTTCTTGAAGGGAAAGATGTAACTCTGTGAGACGAATTCACAGAACACAGAGCAGTTTATCAGAAAGCTTCTTTCCAGTTTTGAACGGAAGATATTTCCTTTTTCACCATAGCCCTCTATGGGCTTCCAAATATCACTTTGCCAATTCCACAAGAACAGCCTTAGCGAAGGGCTTCTTGAAGGGAAAGATGTAACTCTGTGAGATGAATTAACAGAACACAGAGCAGTTTCTCAGAAAGCTTCTTTCCAGTTTTGAACGGAAGATATTTCCTTTTTCACCATAGCCCTCTATGGGCTTCCAAATATCCCTTTCCCAATTCCACAAGAACAGCCTTAGCGAAAGGCTATTGAAGGAAAAGATGTAACTCTGTGAGATGAATTAACAGAACACAGAGCAGTTTCTCAGAAAGCTTCCTTCCAGTTTTGAACGGAAGATATTTCCTTTTTCACCATAGCCCTCTATGGGCTTCCAAATATCCCTTTGCCAATTCCACAAGAACAGCCTTAGCGAAAGGCTTCTTGCAGGGAAAAATGTAACTCTGTGAGATGAATTAAAAGAACACAGAGCAGTTTCTCAGAAAGCTTCTTTCAGTTTTCAGCGGAAGATATTTCCTTTTACACCATAGCCCTCTATGGGCTTCCAAATATCCCTTTGCCAATTCCACAATAACAGCCTTAGCGAAAGGCTTCTTGAAGGGAAAGATGTAACTCTCTGAGATGAATTAACAGAACACAGAGCAGTTTCTCAGAAAGCTTCTTTCCAGTTTTCAGCGGAAGATATTTCCTTTTTCATCATAGCCCTCTATGGGCTTCCAAATATCCCTTTGCCAATTCCACAAGAACAGCCTTAGCGAAAGGCTTCTTGAAGGGAAAGATGTAACTCTGTGAGATGAATTAACAGAACACAGAGGAGTTTCTCAGAAAGCTTCTTTCCAGTTTTGAACGGAAGATATTTCCTTTTTCACCATAGCCCGCTAAGGGATTCCAAATATCCCTTTGCCAATTCCAGAAGAACAGCCTTAGTGAAAGGCTTCTTGAAGGGAAAGATGTAACTCTGTGAGATGAATTCACTGAACACAGAGGAGTTTCTCAGAAAGCTTCTTTCCAGTTTTGAACGGAAGATATTTCCTTTTTCACCATAGCCCTCTATGGGCTTCCAAATATCCCTTTGAAAATTCCACAAGAACAGCCTTAGCGAAAGGCTTCTTGAAGGGAAAGATGTAACTCTGTGAGATGAATTAACAGAACACAGAGCAGTTTCTCAGAAAGCTTCTTTCCAGTTTTCAGCGGAAGATATTTCCTTTTTCACCATAGCCCTCTATGGGCTTCCAAATATCCCTTTGCCAATTCCACAAGAACAGCCTTAGCGAAAGGCTTCTTGAAGGGAAAGATGTAACTCTGTGAGATGAATTCACAAAACACAGAGCAGTTTCTCCGAAAGCTTCTTTCCAGTTTTGAACGGAAGATATTTCCTTTTTCACCATAGCCCTCTATGGGCTTCCAAATATCCCTTTGCCAATTCCACAAGAACAGCTTTAGCGAAAGGCTTCTTGAAGGGAAACATGTAACTCTGTGAGATGAATTAACAGAACACAGAGCAGTTTCTCAGAAAGCTTCTTTCCAGTTTTGAACGGAAGATATTTCCTTTTTCACCATAGCCCTCTATGGGCTTCCAAATATCCCTTTGCCAATTCCACAAGAACAGCCTGAGCGAAAGGCTTCTTGAAGGGAAAGATGTATCTCTGTGAGATGAATTCACAGAACACAGAGAAGTTTCTCAGAAAGCTTCTTTCCAGTTTTGAGCGGAAGATATTTCCTTTTTCACCATATCCCTCTATGGGCTTCCAAATAACCCTTTGCCAATTCCACAAGAACAGCCTTAGCGAAAGGCTTCTTGAAGGGAAATATGTAACTCTGTGAGATGAATTCACAGAACACAGAGCAGTTTCTCAGAAAGCTTCTTTCCAGTTTTGAACGGAAGATATTTCCTTTTTCACCATAGCCCTCTATGGGCTTCCAAACATCCCTTTGCCAATTCCACAATAACAGCCTTAGCGAAAGGCTTCTTGAAGGGAAAGATGTAACTCTCTGAGATGAATTAACAGAACACAGAGCAGTTTCTCAGAAAGCTTCTTTCCAGTTTTCAGCGGAAGATATTTCCTTTTTCACCATAGCCCTCTATGGGCTTCCAAATATCCCTTTGCCAATTCCACAAGAACAGCCTTAGCGAAAGGCTTCTTGAAGGGAAACATGTAACTCTGTGAGATGAATTCACAGAACACAGAGCAGTTTCTCAGAAAGCTTCTTTCCAGTTTTGAACGGAAGATATTTAATTTGTCACCATAGCCCTCTATGGGCTTCCAAATATCCCTTTGCCAATTCCACAAGAACAGCCTTAGCGAAAGGCTTCTTGAAGGGAAAGATGTAACTCTGTGAGATGAATTAACAGAACACAGAGCAGTTTCTCAGAAAGCTTCTTTCCAGTTTTCAGGGGAAGATATTTCCTTTTTCACCATAGCCCTCTATGGGCTTCCAAATATCCCTTTGCCAATTCCACAAGAACAGCCTTAGGGAAAGGCTTCTTGAAGGGAAAGATATAACTCTGTGAGATGAATTCACAGAACACAGAGCAGTTTCTCAGAAAGCTTCTTTCCAGTTTTGAACGGAAGATATTTCCTTTGTCACCATAGCCCTCTATGGGCTTCCAAATATCCCTTTGAAAATTCCACAAGAACAGCCTTAGCGAAAGGCTTCTTGAAGGGAAAGATGTAACTCTGTGAGATGAATTAACAGAACACAGAGCAGTTTCTCAGAGAGCTTCTTTCCAGTTTTCAGCGGAAGATATTTCCTTTTTCACCATAGCCCTCTATGGGCTTCCAAATATCCCTTTGCCAATTCCACAAGAACAGCCTTAGCGAAAGGCTTCTTGAAGGGAAACATGTAACTCTGTGAGATGAATTAACAGAACACAGAGCAGTTTCTCAGAAAGCTTCTTTCCAGTTTTCAGGGGAAGATATTTCCTTTTTCACCATAGCCCTCTATGGGCTTCCAAATATCCCTTTGCCAATTCCACAAGAACAGCCTTAGCGAAAGGCTTCTTGAAGGGAAACATGTAACTCTGTGAGATGAATTAAGAGAACACAGAGCAGTTTCTCAGAAAGCTTCTTTCC
Organism: Chlorocebus sabaeus; assembly: GCF_047675955.1. Taxonomy (NCBI): domain Eukaryota; kingdom Metazoa; phylum Chordata; class Mammalia; order Primates; family Cercopithecidae; genus Chlorocebus; species Chlorocebus sabaeus. Next base: position 335,562 of record NW_027327068.1, on the reverse strand, counting down.
AGTTTTGAACGGAAGATATTTCCTTTTTCACCATGGCCCTCTATGGGATTCCAAGTATCCCTTTGCCAATTCCACAAGAACAGCCTGAGCGAAAGGCTTCTTGAAGAGAAAGATGTAACTCTGTGAGATGAATTCACAGAACACAGAGCAGTTTCTCAGAAAGCTTCTTTCCAGTTTTGAGCGGAAGTTATTTCCTTTTTCACCATAGCCCTCTATGGGCTTCCAAATATCCCTTTGCCAATTCCACAAGAACAGCCTTAGCGAAAGGCTTCTTGAAGGGAAACATGTAACTCTGTGAGATGAATTAACAGAACACAGAGCAGTTTCTCAGAAAGCTTCTTTCCAGTTTTCAGGGGAAGATATTTCCTTTTTCACCATAGCCCTATATGGGCTTCCAAATATCCCTTTGCCAATTCCACAAGAACAGCCTTAGCGAAAGGCTTCTTGAAGGGAAAGATGTAACTCTGTGAGATGAATTAAGAGAACACAGAGCAGGTTCTCAGAAAGCTTCTTTCCAGTTTTGAACGGAAGATATTTCCTTTTTCACCATGGCCCTCTAAGGGCTTCCAAATATCCCTTTGCCAATTCACCAAGAACAGCCTGAGCGAAAGGCTTCTTGAAGGGAAAGATGTATCTCTGTGAGATGAATTCACAGAACACAGAGCAGTTTCTCAGAAAGCTTCTTTCCAGTTTTGAGCGGAAGATATTTCCTTTTTCACCATAGCCATCTATGGGCTTCCAAATATCCCTTTGCCAATTCCACAAGAACAGCCTTAGCGAAAGTCTTCTTGAAGGGAAAGATGTAACTCCGTGAGATGAATTAACAGAACACAGAGGAGTTTCTCAGAAAGCTTCTTTCCAGTTTTGAACGGAAGATATTTCCTTTTTCACCATAGCCCTCTAAGGGCTTCCAAATATCCCTTTTCCAATTCCAGAAGAACAGCCTTAGGGAAAGGCTTCTTGAAGGGAAAGATGTAACTCTGTGAGATGAATTAACAGAACACAGAGCAGTTTGTCAGAAAGCTTCTTTCCAGTTTTCAGCTGAAGATATTTCCTTTTTCACCATAGCCCTCTATGGGCTTCCAAATATCCCTTTGCCAATTCCACAAGAACAGCCTTAGCGAAAGGCTTCTTGAAGGGAAAGATGTAACTCTGTGAGATGAATTCACAAAACACAGAGCAGTTTCTCAGAAAGCTTCTTTCCAGTTTTGAACGGAAGATATTTCCTTTTTCACCATAGCCCTCTATGGGCTTCCAAATATCCCTTTGCCAATTCCACAAGAACAGCTTTAGCGAAAGGCTTCTTGAAGGGAAACATGTAACTCCGTTAGATGAATTAACAGAACACAGAGCAGTTTCTCAGAAAGCTTCTTTCCAGTTTTGAACGGAAGATATTTCCTTTTTCACCATAGCCCTCTAGGGGCTTCCAAATATCCCTTTGCCAATTCCACAAGAACAGCCTGAGCGAAAGGCTTCTTGAAGGGAAAGATGTAACTCTGTGAGATGAATTCACAGAACACAGAGAAGTTTCTCAGAAAGCTTCTTTCCAGTTTTGAGCGGAAGATATTTCCTTTTTCACCATAGCCCTCTATGGGCTTCCAAATAACCCTTTGCCAATTCCACAAGAACAGCCTTACCGAAAGGCTTCTTGAAGGGAAATATGTAACTCTGTGAGATGAATTCACAGAACACAGAGCAGTTTCTCAGAAAGCTTCTTTCCAGTTTTGAACGGAAGATATTTCCTTTTTCACCATAGCCCTCTATGGGCTTCCAAATAACCCTTTGCCAATTCCACAAGAACAGCCTTAGCGAAAGGCTTCTTGAAGGGAAATATGTAACTCTGTGAGATGAATTCACAGAACACAGAGCAGTTTCTCAGAAAGCTTCTTTCCAGTTTTGAACGGAAGATATTTCCTTTTTCACCATAGCCCTCTATGAGCTTCCAAATATCCCCTTGCCAATTCCACAAGAACAGCCTTAGCGAAAGGCTTCTTGAAGGGAAAGATGTAACTCTGTGAGATGAATAAACAGAACACAGAGGAGTTTCTCAGAAAGCTTCTTTCCAGTTTTGAACGGAAGATATTTCCTTTTTCACCATAGCCCTCTATGGGATTCCAAATATCCCTTTGTCAATTCCACAAGAACAGCCTTAGCGAAAGGCTTCTTGAAGGGAAAGATGTAACTCTGTGAGATGAATTAAAAGAACACAGAGCAGTTTCTCAGAAAGCTTCTTTCCATTTTTCAGCGGAAGATATTTCTTTTTTCACCATAGACCTCTATGCGCTTCCAAATATCCCTTTGCCAATTCCACAAGAACAGCCTTAGCGAAAGGCTTCTTGAAGGGAAAGATGTAACTCTGTGAGATGAATTAACAGAACACAGAGCAGTTTCTCAGAAAGCTTCTTTCCAGTTTTGAACCGAAGATATTTCCTTTTTCACCATAGCCCTCTATGGGCTTCCAAATATCCCTTTGCCAATTCCACAAGAACAGCCTTAGCGAAAGGCTTCTTCAAGGGAAAGATGTAATTCTGTGAGATGAATTAAAAGAACACAGAGCAGTTTCTCAGAAAGCTTCTTTCCAGTTTTCAGCGGAAGATATCTCCTTTTTCACCATAGCCCTCTATGGGCTTCCAAATATCCCTTTGCCAATTCCACAATAACAGCCTTAGCGAAAGGCTTCTTGAAGGGAAATATGTAACTCTCTGAGATGAATTAACAGAACACAGAGCAGTTTCTCAGAAAGCTTCTTTCCAGTTTTCAGCGGAAGTTATTTCCTTTTTCACCATAGCCCTCTATGGGCTTCCAAATATCCCTTTGCCAATTCCACAAGAACAGCCTTAGCGAAAGGCTTCTTGAAGGGAAAGATGTAACTCTGTGAGATGAATTCACAGAACACAGAGCAGTTTCTCAGAAAGCTTCTTTCCAGTTTTGAACGGAAGATATTTAATTTGTCACCATAGCCCTGTATGGGTTTCCAAATATCCCTTTGCCAATTCCACAAGAACAGCCTTAGCGAAAGGCTTCTTGAAGGGAAAGATGTAACTCTGTGAGATGAATTCACAGAACACAGAGCAGTTTCTCAGAAAGCTTCTTTCCAGTTTTCAGGGGAAGATATTTCCTTTTTCACCATAGCCCTCTATGGGCTTCCAAATATCCCTTTGCCAATTCCACAAGAACAGCCTTATCGAAAGGCTTCTTGAAGGGAAAGATGTAACTCTGTGAGATGAATTCACAGAACACAGAGCAGTTTCTCAGAAAGCTTCTTTCCAGTTTTGAACGGAAGATATTTCCTTTTCACCATAGCCCTCTATAGGCTTCCAAATATCCCTTTGCCAATTCCACAAGAACAGCCTTAGCGAAAGGCTTCTTGAAGGGAAAGATGTAACTCTGTGAGATGAATTAACAGAACAAAGAGCAGTTTCTCAGAAAGCTTCTTTCCAGGTTTGAACGGAAGATATTTCCTTTTTCACCATAGCCCTCTAAGGGCTTCCAAATATCCCTTTGCCAATTCCAGAAGAACAGCCTTAGCGAAAGGCTTCTTGAAGGGAAACATGTAATTCTGTGAGATGAATTAACAGAACACAGAGCAGTTTCTCAAAAGCTTCTTTCCAGTTTTGAACGGAAGATATTTCCTTTTTCACCATAGCCCTCTATGGGCTTCCAAATATCCCTTTGCCAATTCCACAAGAACAGCCTGAGCGAAAGGCTTCTTGAAGGGAATGATGTAACTCTCTGAGATGAATTCACAGAACACGGAGAAGTCTCTCAGAAAGCTTCTTTCCAGTTTTGAGCGGAAGATATTTCCTTTTTCACCATAGCCCTCTATGGGCTTCCAAATAACCCTTTGCCAGTTCCACAAGAACAGCCTTAGCGTAAGGCTTCTTGAAGGGAAATATGTAACTCTGTGAGATGAATTCACAGAACACAGAGCAGTTTCTCAGAAAGCTTCTTTCCAGTTTTGAACGGAAGATATTTCCTTTTTCACCATAGCCCTCTATGGGCTTCCAAATATCCCCTTGCCAATTCCACAAGAACAGCCTTAGCGAAAGGCTTCTTGAAGGGAAAGATGTAACTCTGTGAGATGAATTAACAGAACACAGAGGAGTTTCTCAGAAAGCTTCTTTCCAGTTTTGAACGGAAGATATTTCCTTTTTCACCATAGCCCTCTATGGGATTCCAAATATCCCTTTGCCAATTCCACAAGAACAGCCTTAGCGAAAGGCTTCTTGAAGGGAAAGATGTAATTCTGTGAGATGAATTAAAAGAACACAGAGCAGTTTCTCAGAAAGCTTCTTTCCAGTTTTCAGCGGAAGATATTTCCTTTTTCACCATAGCCCTCTATGGGCTTCCAAATATCCCTTTGCCAATTCCACAATAACAGCCTTAGCGAAAGGCTTCTTGAAGGGAAAGATGTAACTCTCTGAGATGAATTAACAGAACACAGAGCAGTTTCTCAGAAAGCTTCTTTCCAGTTTTCAGATTAAGATATTTCCTTTTTCACCATAGCCCTCTATGGGCTTCCAAATATCCCTTTGCCAATTCCACAAGAACAGCCTTAGCGAAAGGTTTCTTGAAGGGAAAGATGTAACTCTGTGAGATGAATTCACAGAACACAGAGCAGTTTCTCAGAAAGCTTCTTTCCAGTTTTGAACGGAAGATATTTAATTTGTCACCATAGCCCTCTATGGGCTTCCAAATATCCCTTTGCCAATTCCACAAGAACAGCCTTAGCGAAAGGCTTCTTGAAGGGAAAGATGTAACTCTGTGAGATGAATTAACAGAACACAGAGCAGTTTCTCAAAAAGCTTCTTTCCAGTTTTCAGGGGAAGATATTTCCTTTTTCACCATAGCCCTCTATGGGCTTCCAAATATCCCTTTGCCAATTCCACAAGAACAGCCTTAGCGAAAGGCTTCTTGAAGGGAAAGATGTAACTCTGTGAGATGAATTCACAGAACACGGAGCAGTTTCTCAGAAAGCTTCTTTCCAGTTTTGAACGGAAGATATTTCCTTTTTCACCATAGCCCTCTATAGGCTTCCAAATATCCCTTTGCCAATTCCACAAGAACAGCCTTAGCGAAAGGCTTCTTGAAGGGAAAGATGTAACTCTGTGAGATGAATTAACAGAACACAGAGCAGTTTCTCAGAAAGCTTCTTTCCAGTTTTGAACGGAAGATATTTCCTTTTTCACCATAGCCCTCTAAGGGCTTCCAAATATCCCTTTGCCAATTCCAGAAGAACAGCCTTAGGGAAAGGCTTCTTGAAGGGAAAGATGTAACTCTGTGAGATGAATTCACAGAACACAGAGCAGTTTCTCAGAAAGCTTCTTTCCAGTTTTGAACGGAAGATATTTCCTTTGTCACCATAGCCCTCTATGGGCTTCCAAATATCCCTTTGAAAATTCCACAAGAACAGCCTTAGCGAAAGGCTTCTTGAAGGGAAAGATGTAACTCTGTGAGATGAATTAACAGAACACAGAGCAGTTTCTCAGAAAGCTTCTTTCCAGTTTTGAACGGAAGATATTTCCTTTGTCACCATTGCCCTCTATGGGCTTCCAAATATCCCTTTGATATTTCCACAAGAACAGCCTTAGCGAAAGGCTTCTTGAAGGGAAAGATGTAACTCTGTGAGATGAATTCACAGAACACAGAGCAGTTTCTCAGAAAGCTTCTTTCCAGTTTTGAACGGAAGATATTCCCTTTGTCACCATAGCCCTCTATGGGCTTCCAAATATCCCTTTGAAAATTCCACAAGAACAGCCTTAGCGAAAGGCTTCTTGAAGGGAAAGATGTAACTCTGTGAGATGAATTAACAGAACACAGAGCAGTTTCTCAGAAAGCTTCTTTCCAGTTTTCAGCGGAAGATATTTCCTTTTTCACCATAGCCCTCTATGGGCTTCCAAATATCCCTTTGCCAATTCCACAAGAACAGCCTTAGGGAAAGGCTTCTTGAAGGGAAAGATGTAACTCTGTGAGATGAATTCACAAAACACAGAGCAGTTTCTCAGAAAGCTTCTTTCCAGTTTTGAACGGAAGATATTTAATTTTTCACCATAGCCCTCTATGGGCTTCCAAATATCCCTTTGCCAATTCCACAAGAACAGCTTTAGCGAAAGGCTTCTTGAAGGGAAACATGTAACTCTGTGAGATGAATTAACAGAACACAGAGCAGTTTCTCAGAAAGCTTCTTTCCAGTTTTGAACGGAAGATATTTCCTTTTTCACCATAGCCCTCTATGGGCTTCCAAATATCCCTTTGCCAATTCCACAAGAACAGCCTGAGCGAAAGGCTTCTTGAAGGGAAAGATGTAACTCTGTGAGATGAATTCACAGAACACAGAGAAGTTTCTCAGAAAGCTTCTTTCCCGTTTTGAGCGGAAGATATTTCCTTTTTCACCATAGCCCTCTATGGGCTTCCAAATATCCCTTTGAAAATTCCACAAGAACAGCCTTAGCGAAAGGCTTCTTGAAGGGAAAGATGTAACTCTGTGAGATGAATTAACAGAACACAGAGCAGTTTCTCAGAGAGCTTCTTTCCAGTTTTCAGGGGAAGATATTTCCTTTTTCACCATAGCCCTCTATGGGCTTCCAAATATCCCTTTGCCAATTCCACAAGAACAGCCTTAGGGAAAGGCTTCTTGAAGGGAAAGATATAACTCTGTGAGATGAATTCACAGAACACAGAGCAGTTTCTCAGAAAGCTTCTTTCCAGTTTTGAACGGAAGATATTTCCTTTGTCACCATAGCCCTCTATGGGCTTCCAAATATCCCTTTGAAAATTCCACAAGAACAGCCTTAGCGAAAGGCTTCTTGAAGGGAAAGATGTAACTCTGTGAGATGAATTAACAGAACACAGAGCAGTTTCTCAGAGAGCTTCTTTCCAGTTTTCAGCGGAAGATATTTCCTTTTTCACCATAGCCCTCTATGGGCTTCCAAATATCCCTTTGCCAATTCCACAAGAACAGCCTTAGCGAAAGGCTTCTTGAAGGGAAACATGTAACTCTGTGAGATGAATTAACAGAACACAGAGCAGTTTCTCAGAAAGCTTCTTTCCAGTTTTCAGGGGAAGATATTTCCTTTTTCACCATAGCCCTCTATGGGCTTCCAAATATCCCTTTGCCAATTCCACAAGAACAGCCTTAGCGAAAGGCTTCTTGAAGGGAAACATGTAACTCTGTGAGATGAATTAAGAGAACACAGAGCAGTTTCTCAGAAAGCTTCTTTCCAGTTTTGAACGGAAGATATTTCCTTTTTCACCATGGCCCTCTATGGGCTTCCAAGTATCCCTTTGCCAATTCCACAATAACAGCCTGAGCGAAAGGCTTCTTGAAGAGAAAGATGTAACTCTGTGAGATGAATTCACAGAACACAGAGCAGTTTCTCAGAAAGCTTCTTTCCAGTTTTGAGCGGAAGTTATTTCCTTTTTCACCATAGCCCTCTATGGGCTTCCAAATATCCCTTTGCCAATTCCACAAGAACAGCCTTAGCGAAAGGCTTCTTGAAGGGAAACATGTAACTCTGTGAGATGAATTAACAGAACACAGAGCAGTTTCTCAGAAAGCTTCTTTCCAGTTTTCAGGGGAAGATATTTCCTTTTTCACCATAGCCCTATATGGGCTTCCAAATATCCCTTTGCCAATTCCACAAGAACAGCCTTAGCGAAAGGCTTCTTGAAGGGAAAGATGTAACTCTGTGAGATGAATTAAGAGAACACAGAGCAGTTTCTCAGAAAGCTTCTTTCCAGTTTTGAACGGAAGATATTTCCTTTTTCACCATGGCCCTCTATGGGCTTCCAAATATCCCTTTGCCAATTCACCAAGAACAGCCTGAGCGAAAGGCTTCTTGAAGGGAAAGATGTATCTCTGTGAGATGAATTCACAGAACACAGAGCAGTTTCTCAGAAAGCTTCTTTCCAGTTTTGAGCGGAAGATATTTCCTTTTTCACCATAGCCCTCTATGGGCTTCCAAATATCCCTTTGCCAATTCCACAAGAACAGCCTTAGCGAAAGTCTTCTTGAAGGGAAAGATGTAACTCCGTGAGATGAATTAACAGAACACAGAGGATTTTCTCAGAAAGCTTCTTTCCAGTTTTGAACGGAAGATATTTCCTTTTTCACCATAGCTCTCTAAGGGCTTCCAAATACCCCTTTTCCAATTCCAGAAGAACAGCCTTAGGGAAAGGCTTCTTGAAGGAGAAGATGTAACTCTGTGAGATGAATTAACAGAACACAGAGCAGTTTGTCAGAAAGCTTCTTTCCAGTTTTCAGCGGAAGATATTTCCTTTTTCACCATAGCCCTCTATGGGCTTCCAAATATCCCTTTGCCAATTCCACAAGAACAGCCTTAGCGAAAGGCTTCTTGAAGGGAAAGATGTAACTCTGTGAGATGAATTCACAAAACACAGAGCAGTTTCTCAGAAAGCTTCTTTCCAGTTTTGAACGGAGGATATTTCCTTTTTCACCATAGCCCTCTATGGGCTTCCAAATATCCCTTTGCCAATTCCACAAGAACAGCTTTAGCGAAAGGCTTCTTGAAGGGAAACATGTAACTCCGTTAGATGAATTAACAGAACACAGAGCAGTTTCTCAGAAAGCTTCTTTCCAGTTTTGAACGGAAGATATTTCCTTTTTCACCATAGCCCTCTAGGGGCTTCCAAATATCCCTTTGCCAATTCCACAAGAACAGCCTGAGCGAAAGGCTTCTTGAAGGGAAAGATGTAACTCTGTGAGATGAATTCACAGAACACAGAGAAGTTTCTCAGAAAGCTTCTTTCCAGTTTTGAGCGGAAGATATTTCCTTTTTCACCATAGCCCTCTATGGGCTTCCAAATAACCCTTTGCCAATTCCACAAGAACAGCCTTACCGAAAGGCTTCTTGAAGGGAAATATGTAACTCTCTGAGATGAATTCACAGAACACAGAGCAGTTTCTCAGAAAGCTTCTTTCCAGTTTTGAACGGAAGATATTTCCTTTTTCACCATAGCCCTCTATGGGCTTCCAAATAACCCTTTGCCAATTCCACAAGAACAGCCTTAGCGAAAGGCTTCTTGAAGGGAAATATGTAACTCTGTGAGATGAATTCACAGAACACAGAGCAGTTTCTCAGAAAGCTTCTTTCCAGTTTTGAACGGAAGATATTTCCTTTTTCACCATAGCCCTCTATGAGCTTCCAAATATCCCCTTGCCAATTCCACAAGAACAGCCTTAGCGAAAGGCTTCTTGAAGGGAAAGATGTAACTCTGTGAGATGAATAAACAGAACACAGAGGAGTTTCTCAGAAAGCTTCTTTCCAGTTTTGAACGGAAGATATTTCCTTTTTCACCATAGCCCTCTATGGGCTTCCAAATATCCCTTTGCCAATTCCACAAGAACAGCCTTAGCGAAAGGCTTCTTGAAGGGAAAGATGTAACTCTGTGAGATGAATTCACAGAACACAGAGCAGTTTCTCAGAAAGCTTCTTTCCAGTTTTGAACGGAAGATATTTAATTTGTCACCGTAGCCCTGTATGGGTTTCCAAATATCCCTTTGCCAATTCCACAAGAACAGCCTTAGCGAAAGGCTTCTTGAAGGGAAAGATGTAACTCTGTGAGATGAATTCACAGAACACAGAGCAGTTTCTCAGAAAGCTTCTTTCCAGTTTTCAGGGGAAGATATTTCCTTTTTCACCATAGCCCTCTATGGGCTTCCAAATATCCCTTTGCCAATTCCACAAGAACAGCCTTATCGAAAGGCTTCTTGAAGGGAAAGATGTAACTCTGTGAGATGAATTCACAGAACACAGAGCAGTTTCTCAGAAAGCTTCTTTCCAGTTTTGAACGGAAGATATTTCCTTTTTCACCAAAGCCCTCTATAGGCTTCCAAATATCCCTTTGCCAATTCCACAAGAACAGCCTTAGCGAAAGGCTTCTTGAAGGGAAAGATGTAACTCTGTGAGATGAATTAACAGAACAAAGAGCAGTTTCTCAGAAAGCTTCTTTCCAGGTTTGAACGGAAGATATTTCCTTTTTCACCATAGCCCTCTAAGGGCTTCCAAATATCCCTTTGCCAATTCCAGAAGAACAGCCTTAGCGAAAGGCTTCTTGAAGGGAAACATGTAATTCTGTGAGATGAATTAACAGAACACAGAGCAGTTTCTCAAAAGCTTCTTTCCAGTTTTGAACGGAAGATATTTCCTTTTTCACCATAGCCCTCTATGGGCTTCCAAATATCCCTTTGCCAATTCCACAAGAACAGCCTGAGCGAAAGGCTTCTTGAAGGGAATGATGTAACTCTCTGAGATGAATTCACAGAACACGGAGAAGTCTCTCAGAAAGCTTCTTTCCAGTTTTGAGCGGAAGATATTTCCTTTTTCACCATAGCCCTCTATGGGCTTCCAAATAACCCTTTGCCAGTTCCACAAGAACAGCCTTAGCGAAAGGCTTCTTGAAGGGAAATATGTAACTCTGTGAGATGAATTCACAGAACACAGAGCAGTTTCTCAGAAAGCTTCTTTCCAGTTTTGAACGGAAGATATTTCCTTTTTCACCATAGCCCTCTATGGGCTTCCAAATATCCACTTGCCAATTCCACAAGAACAGCCTTAGCGAAAGGCTTCTTGAAGGGAAAGATGTAACTCTGTGAGATGAATTAACAGAACACAGAGGAGTTTCTCAGAAAGCTTCTTTCCAGTTTTGAACGGAAGATATTTCCTTTTTCACCATAGCCCTCTATGGGATTCCAAATATCCCTTTGCCAATTCCACAAGAACAGCCTTAGCGAAAGGCTTCTTGAAGGGAAAGATGTAATTCTGTGAGATGAATTAAAAGAACACAGAGCAGTTTCTCAGAAAGCTTCTTTCCAGTTTTCAGCGGAAGATATTTCCTTTTTCACCATAGCCCTCTATGGGCTTCCAAATATCCCTTTGCCAATTCCACAATAACAGCCTTAGCGAAAGGCTTCTTGAAGGGAAAGATGTAACTCTCTGAGATGAATTAACAGAACACAGAGCAGTTTCTCAGAAAGCTTCTTTCCAGTTTTCAGCTTAAGATATTTCCTTTTTCACCATAGCCCTCTATGGGCTTCCAAATATCCCTTTGCCAATTCCACAAGAACAGCCTTAGCGAAAGGCTTCTTGAAGGGAAAGATGTAACTCTGTGAGATGAATTCACAGAACACAGAGCAGTTTCTCAGAAAGCTTCTTTCCAGTTTTGAACGGAAGATATTTAATTTGTCACCATAGCGCTCTATGGGCTTCCAAATATCCCTTTGCCAATTCCACAAGAACAGCCTTAGCGAAAGGCTTCTTGAAGGGAAAGATGTAACTCTGTGAGATGAATTAACAGAACACAGAGCAGTTTCTCAGAAAGCTTCTTTCCAGTTTTCAGGGGAAGATATTTCCTTTTTCACCATAGCCCTCTACGGGCTTCCAAATATCCCTTTGCCAATTCCACAAGAACAGCCTTAGCGAAAGGCTTCTTGAAGGGAAAGATGTAACTCTGTGAGATGAATTCACAGAACACGGAGCAGTTTCTCAGAAAGCTTCTTTCCAGTTTTGAACGGAAGATATTTCCTTTTTCACCATAGCCCTCTAAGGGCTTCCAAATATCCCTTTGCCAATTCCAGAAGAACAGCCTTAGGGAAAGGCTTCTTGAAGGGAAAGATGTAACTCTGTGAGATGAATTCACAGAACACAGAGCAGTTTCTCAGAAAGCTTCTTTCCAGTTTTGAACGGAAGATATTTCCTTTGTCACCATAGCCCTCTATGGGCTTCCAAATATCCCTTTGAAAATTCCACAAGAACAGCCTTAGCGAAAGGCTTCTTGAAGGGAAAGATGTAACTCTGTGAGATGAATTAACAGAACACAGAGCAGTTTCTCAGAAAGCTTCTTTCCAGTTTTGAACGGAAGATATTTCCTTTTTCACCATAGCCCTCTATGGGCTTCCAAATATCCCTTTGCCAATTCCACAAGAACAGCCTGAGCGAAAGGCTTCTTGAAGGGAAAGATGTAACTCTGTGAGATGAATTCACAGAACACAGAGAAGTTTCTCAGAAAGCTTCTTTCCAGTTTTGAACGGAAGATATTTCCTTTGTCACCATAGCCCTCCATGGGCTTCCAAATATCCCTTTGCCAATTCCACAAGAACAGCCTTAGCGAAAGGCTTCTTGAAGGGAAATATGTAACTCTGTGAGATGAATTAACAGAACACAGAGCAGTTTCTCAGAAAGCTTCTTTCCAGTTTTGAACGGAAGATATTTCCTTTTTCACCATAGCCCTCTATGGGCTTCCAAATATCCCTTTGCCAATTCCACAAGAACAGCCTGAGCGAAAGGCTTCTTGAAGGGAAAGATGTAACTCTGTGAGATGAATTCACAGAACACAGAGAAGTTTCTCAGATAGCTTCTTTCCAGTTTTGACCGGAAGATATTTCCTTTTTCACCATAGCCCTCTATGGGCTTCCAAATATCCCTTTGCCAATTCCACAAGAACAGCCTTAGCGAAAGGCTTCTTGAAGGGAAAGATGTAACTCTGTGAGATGAATTAACAGAACACAGAGCAGTTTCTCAGAAAGCTTCTTTCCAGTTTTCAGGGGAAGATATTTCCTTTTTCACCATAGCCCTCTATGGGCTTCCAAATATCCCTTTGCCAATTCCACAAGAACAGCCTTAGCGAAAGGCTTCTTGAAGGGAAATATGTAACTCTGTGAGATGAATTAACAGAACACAGAGCAGTTTCTCAGAAAGCTTCTTTCCAGTTTTCAGGGGAAGATATTTCCTTTTTCACCATAGCCCTCTATGGGCTTCCAAATATCCCTTTGCCAATTCCACAAGAACAGCCTTAGCGAAAGGCTTCTTGAAGGGAAACATGTAACCCTGTGAGATGAATTAAGAGAACACAGAGCAGTTTCTCAGAAAGCTTCTTTCCAGTTTTGAACGGAAGATATTTCCTTTTTCACCATGGCCCTCTACGGGCTTCCAAATATCCCTTTGAAAATTCCACAAGAACAGCCTTAGCGAAAGGCTTCTTGAAGGGAAAGATGTAACTCTGTGAGATGAATTAACAGAACACAGAGCAGTTTCTCAGAAAGCTTCTTTCCAGTTTTCAGCGGAAGATATTTTCTTTTTCACCATAGCCCTCTATGGGCTTCCAAATATCCCTTTGCCAATTCCACAAGAACAGCCTTAGGGAAAGGCTTCTTGAAGGGAAAGATGTAACTCTGTGTGATGAATTCACAAAACACAGAGCAGTTTCTCAGAAAGCTTCTTTCCAGTTTTGAACGGAAGATATTTCCTTTTTCACCATAGCCCTATAAGGGCTTCCAAATATCCCTTTGCCAATTCCACAAGAACAGCTTTAGCGAAAGGCTTCTTGAAGGGAAATATGTAACTCTGTGAGATGAATTAACAGAACACAGAGCAGTTTCTCAGAAAGCTTCTTTCCAGTTTTGAACGGAAGATATTTCCTTTTTCACCATAGCCCTCTATGGGCTTCCAAATATCCCTTTCCCAATTCCACAAGAACAGCCTGAGCGAAAGGCTTCTTGAAGGGAAAGATGTAACTCTGTGAGATGAATTCACAGAACACAGAGAAGTTTCTCAGATAGCTTCTTTCCAGTTTTGAGCGGAAGATATTTCCTTTTTCACCATAGCCCTCTATGGGCTTCCAAATATCCCTTTGCCAATTCCACAAGAACAGCCTTAGCGAAAGGCTTCTTGAAGGGAAAGATGTAACTCTGTGAGATGAATTAACAGAACGCAGAGCAGTTTCTCAGAAAGCTTCTTTCCAGTTTTCAGGGGAAGATATTTCCTTTTTCACCATAGCCCTCTATGGGCTTCCAAATATCCCTTTGCCAATTCCACAAGAACAGCCTTAGCGAAAGGCTTCTTGAAGGGAAATATGTAACTCTGTGAGATGAATTAACAGAACACAGAGCAGTTTCTCAGAAAGCTTCTTTCCAGTTTTCAGGGGAAGATATTTCCTTTTTCACCATAGCCCTCTATGGGCTTCCAAATATCCCTTTGCCAATTCCACAAGAACAGCCTTAGCGAAAGGCTTCTTGAAGGGAAACATGTAACCCTGTGAGATGAATTAAGAGAACACAGAGTAGTTTCTCAGAAAGCTTCTTTCCAGTTTTGAACGGAAGATATTTCCTTTTTCACCATGGCCCTCTATGGGCTTCCAAATATCCCTTTGCCAATTCCACAAGAACAGCCTGAGCGAAAGGCTTCTTGAAGGGAAAGATGTAACTCTGTGAGATGAATTCACAGAACACAGAGCAGTTTCTCAGAAAGCTTCTTTCCAGTTTTGAGTGGAAGATATTTCCTTTTTCACCATAGCCCTCTATGGGCTTCCAAATATCCCTTTGCCAATTCCACAAGAACAGCCTTAGCGAAAGTCTTCTTGAAGGGAAAGGTGTAACTCCGTGAGATGAATTAACAGAACACAGAGCAGTTTCTCAGAAAGCTTCTTTCCAGTTTTGAACGGAAGATATTTCCTTTTTCACCATAGCCCTCTATGGGCTTCCAAATATCCCTTTGCCAATTCCACAAGAACAGCCTGAGTGAAAGGCTTCTTGAAGGGAAAGATGTAACTCTGTGAGATGAATTCACAGAACACAGAGAAGTTTCTCAGATAGCTTCTTTCCAGTTTTGAGCGGAAGATATTTCCTTTTTCATCATAGCCCTCTATGGGCTTCCAAATATCCCTTTGCCAATTCCACAAGAACAGCCTTAGCGAAAGGCTTCTTGAAGGGAAAGATGTAACTCTGTGAGATGAATTAACAGAACACAGAGCAGTTTCTCTGAAAGCTTCTTTCCAGTTTTCAGGGGAAGATATTTCCTTTTTCACCATAGCCCTCTAAGGGCTTCCAAATATCCCTTTGCCAATTCCACAAGAACAGCCTTAGCGAAAGGCTTCTTGAAGGGAAAGATGTAACTCTCTGAGATGAATTAAAAAAAAACAGAGCAGTTTCTCTGAAAGCTTCTTTCCAGTTTTCAGCGGAAGATATTTCCTTTTTCATCATAGCCCTCTATGGGCTTCCAAATATCCCTTTGCCAATTCCACAAGAACAGCCTTAGCGAAAGGCTTCTTGAAGGGAAAGATGTAACTCTGTGAGATGAATTAACAGAACACAGAGCAGTTTCTCAGAAAGCTTCTTTCCAATTTTGAACGGAAGATTTTTCCTTTTTCACCATAGCCCTCTAAGGGCTTCCAAATATCCCTTTGCCAATTCCAGAAGAACAGCCTTAGGGAAAGGCTTCTTGAAGGGAAAGATGTAACTCTGTGAGATGAATTCACAGAACACAGAGCAGTTTCTCAGAAAGCTTCTTTCCAGTTTTGAACGGAAGATATTTCCTTTGTCACCATAGCCTTCTATGGGCTTCCAAATATCCCTTTGAAAATTCCACAAGAGCAGCCTTAGCGAAAGGCTTCTTGAAGGGAAAGATGTAACTCTGTGAGATGAATTAACAGAACACAGAGCAGTTTCTCAGAAAGCTTCTTTCCGGTTTTCAGCGGAAGATATTTCCTTTTTCACCATAGCCCTCTATGGGCTTCCAAATATCCCTTTGCCAATTCCACAAGAACAGCCTTAGGGAAAGGCTTCTTGAAGGGAAAGATGTAACTCTCTGAGATGAATTAAAAAAACACAGAGCAGTTTCTCTGAAAGCTTCTTTCCAGTTTTCAGCGGAAGATATTTCCTTTTTCATCATAGCCCTCTATGGGCTTCCAAATATCCCTTTGCCAATTCCACAAGAACAGCCTTAGCGAAAGGCTTCTTGAAGGGAAAGATGTAACTCTGTGAGATGAATTAACAGAACACAGAGCAGTTTCTCAGAAAGCTTCTTTCCAGTTTTGAACGGAAGATTTTTCCTTTTTCACCATAGCCCTCTAAGGGCTTCCAAATATCCCTTTGCCAATTCCAGAAGAACAGCCTTAGGGAAAGGCTTCTTGAAGGGAAAGATGTAACTCTGTGAGATGAATTCACAGAACACAGAGCAGTTTCTCAGAAAGCTTCTTTCCAGTTTTGAACGGAAGATATTTCCTTTGTCACCATAGCCTTCTATGGGCTTCCAAATATCCCTTTGAAAATTCCACAAGAGCAGCCTTAGCGAAAGGCTTCTTGAAGGGAAAGATGTAACTCTGTGAGATGAATTAACAGAACACAGAGCAGTTTCTCAGAAAGCTTCTTTCCGGTTTTCAGCGGAAGATATTTCCTTTTTCACCATAGCCCTCTATGGGCTTCCAAATATCCCTTTGCCAATTCCACAAGAACAGCCTTAGGGAAAGGCTTCTTGAAGGGAAAGATGTAACTCTGTGAGATGAATTCACAAAACACAGAGCAGTTTCTCAGAAAGCTTCTTTCCAGTTTTGAACGGAAGATATTTCCTTTTTCGCCATAGCCCTCGAAGGGCTTCCAAATAACCCTTTGCCAATTCCACAAGAACAGCTTTAGCGAAAGGCTTCTTGAAGGGAAACATGTAACTCTGTGAGATGAATTAACAAAACACAGAGCAGTTTCTCAGAAAGCTTCTTTCCAGTTTTGAACGGAAGATATTTCCTTTTTCACCATAGCCCTCTATGGGCTTCCAAATATCCCTTTGCCAATTCCACAAGAACAGCCTGAGCGAAAGGCTTCTTGAAGGGAAAGATGTAACTCTGTGAGATGAATTCACAGAACACAGAGCAGTTTCTCAGAAAGCTTCTTTCCAGTTTTCAGGGGAAGATATTTCCTTTGTCACCATAGCCCTCTATGGGCTTCCAAATATCCCTTTGAAAATTCCACAAGAACAGCCTTAGCGAAAGGCTTCTTGAAGGGAAAGATGTAACTCTGTGAGATGAATTAACAGAACACAGAGCAGTTTCTCAGAAAGCTTCTTTCCAGTTTTCAGCGGAAGATATTTCCTTTTTCACCATAGCCCTCTATGGGCTTCCAAATATCCCTTTCCCAATTCCACAAGAACAGCCTTAGGGAAAGGCTTCTTGGAGGGAAAGATGTAACTCTGTGAGATGAATTCACAAAACACAGAGCAGTTTCTCAGAAAGCTTCTTTCCAGTTTTGAACGGAAGATATTTCCTTTTTCACCATAGCCCTCTATGGGCTTCCAAATATCACTTTGCCAATTCCACAAGAACAGCCTTAGCGAAGGGCTTCTTGAAGGGAAAGATGTAACTCTGTGAGATGAATTAACAGAACACAGAGCAGTTTCTCAGAAAGCTTCTTTCCAGTTTTGAACGGAAGATATTTCCTTTTTCACCATAGCCCTCTATGGGCTTCCAAATATCCCTTTCCCAATTCCACAAGAACAGCCTTAGTGAAAGGCTTCTGGAAGGGAAAGATGTAACTCTGTCAGATGAATTAACAGAACACAGAGCAGTTTCTCAGAAAGCTTCTTTCCAGTTTTGAACGGAAGATATTTCCTTTTTCACCATAGCCCTCTAAGGGCTTCCAAATATCCCTTTGCCAATTCCAGAAGAACAGCCTTAGGGAAAGGCTTCTTGAAGGGAAAGATGTAGCTCTGTGAGATGAATTCACAGAACACAGAGCAGATTCTCAGAAAGCTTCTTTCCAGTTTTGAACGGAAGATATTTCCTTTGTCACCATAGCCCTCTATGGGCTTCCAAATATCCCTTTGAAAATTCCACAAGAACAGCCTTAGCGAAAGGCTTCTTGAAGGGAAAGATGTAACTCTGTGAGATGAATTAACAGAACACAGAGCAGTTTCTCAGAAAGCTTCTTTCCAGTTTTCAGCGGAAGATATTTCCTTTTTCACCATAGCCCTCTATGCGCTTCCAAATATCCCTTTGCCAATTCCACAAGAACAGCCTTAGCGAAAGGCTTCTTGAAGGGAAAGATGTAACTCTGTGAGATGAATTAACAGAACACAGAGCAGTTTCTCAGAAAGCTTCTTTCCAGTTTTGAACGGAAGATATTTCCTTTTTCACCATAGCCATCTATGGGCTTCCAAATATCCCTTTGCCAATTCCACAAGAACAGCCTTAGCGAAAGGCTTCTTGAAGGGAAAGATGTAATTCTGTGAGATGAATTAAAAGAACACAGAGCAGTTTCTCAGAAAGCTTCTTTCCAGTTTTCAGCGGAAGATATTTCCTTTTTCACCATAGCCCTCTATGCGCTTCCAAATATCCCTTTGCCAATTCCACAAGAACAGCCTTAGCGAAAGGCTTCTTGAAGGGAAAGATGTAACTCTCTGAGATGAATTAACAGAACACAGAGCAGTTTCTCAGAAAGCTTCTTTCCAGTTTTCAGCGGAAGATATTTCCTTTTTCACCATAGCCCTCTATGGGCTTCCAAATATCCCTTTGCCAATTCCACAAGAACAGCCTTAGCGAAAGGCTTCTTGAAGGGAAAGATGTAACTCTGTGAGATGAATTCACAGAACACAGAGCAGTTTCTCAGAAAGCTTCTTTCCAGTTTTCAGCGGAAGATATTTCCTTTTTCAGCATAGCCCTCTATGGGCTTCCAAATATCCCTTTGCCAATTCCACAAGAACAGCCTTAGGGAAAGGCTTCTTGAAGGGAAAGATGTAACTCTGTGAGATGAATTCACAAAACACAGAGCAGTTTCTCAGAAAGCTTCTTTCCAGTTTTGAACGGAAGATATTTCCTTTTTCACCATAGCCCTCTAAGGGTTTCCAAATATCCCTTTGCCAGTTCCACAAGAACAGCTTTAGCGAAAGGCTTCTTGAAGGGAAACATGTAACTCTGTGTGATGAATTAACAGAACACAGAGCAGTTTCTCAAAAAGCTTCTTTCCAGTTTTGAACGGAAGATATTTCCTTTTTTTCCATAGCCCTCTATGGGCTTCCAAATATCCCTTTGCCAACTAAACATGAACAGCCTGAGCGAAAGGCTTCTTGAAGGGAAAGATGTAACTCTGTGAGATGAATTCACAGAACACAGAGAAGTTTCTCAGAAAGCTTCTTTCCAGTTTTGAGCGGAAGATATTTCCTTTTTCACCATAGCCCTCTATGGGCTTCCAAATATCCCTTTGCAAATTCCACAAGAACAGCCTTAGCGAAAGGCTTCTTGAAGGGAAAGATGTAACTCTGTGAGATGAATTAACAGAACACAGAGCAGTTTCTCAGAAAGCTTCTTTCCAGTTTTCAGGGGAAGATATTTCCTTTTTCACCATAGCCCTCTAAGGGCTTCCAAATATCCCTTTGCCAATTCCAGAAGAACAGCCTTAGGGAAAGGCTTCTTGAAGGGAAAGATGTAACTCTGTGAGATGAATTAACAGAACACAGAGCAGTTTCTCAGAAAGCTTCTTTCCAGTTTTGAACGGAAGATATTTCCTTTGTCACCATAGCCTTCTATGGGCTTCCAAATATCCCTTTGAAAATTCCACAAGAGCAGCCTTAGCGAAAGGCTTCTTGAAGGGAAAGATGTAACTCTGTGAGATGAATTAACAGAACACAGAGCAGTTTCTCAGAAAGCTTCTTTCCAGTTTTCAGCGGAAGATATTTCCTTTTTCACCATAGCCCTCTATGGGCTTCCAAATATCCCTTTGCCAATTCCACAAGAACAGCCTTAGCGAAAGGCTTCTTGAAGGGAAAGATGTAACACTGTGAAATGAATTCACAAAACACAGAGCAGTTTCTCAGAAAGCTTCTTTCCAGTTTTGAACGGAAGATATTTCCTTTTTCACCATAGCCCTCTATGGGCTTCCAAATATCTCTTTGCCAATTCCACAAGAACAGCTTTAGCGAAAGGCTTCTTGAAGGGAAACATGTAACTCTGTGAGATGAATTAACAGAACACAGAGCAGTTTCTCAGAAAGCTTCTTTCCAGTTTTGAACGGAAGATATTTCCTTTTTCACCATAGCCCTCTAAGGGCTTCCAAATATCCCTTTGCCAATTCCACAAGAACAGCCTGAGCGAAAGGCTTCTTGAAGGGAAAGATGTAACTCTCTGAGATGAATTCACAGAACACAGAGAAGTTTCTCAGAAAGCTTCTTTCCAGTTTTCAGCGGAAGATATTTCCTTTTTCACCATAGCCCTCTATGGGCTTCCAAATAACCCTTCGCCAATTCCACAAGAACAGCCTTAGCGAAAGGCTTCTTGAAGGGAAATATGTAACTCTGTGAGATGAATTCACAGAACACAGAGCAGTTTCTCAGAAAGCTTCTTTCCAGTTTTGAACGGAAGATATTTCCTTTTTCACCATAGCCCTCTATGGGCTTCCAAATATCCCTTTGCCAATTCCACAAGAACAGCCTTAGCGAAAGGCTTCTTGAAGGGAAAGATGTAACTCTGTGAGATCAATTAACAGAACACAGAGGAGTTTCTCAGAAAGCTTCTTTCCAGTTTTGAACGGAAGATATTTCCTTTTTCACCATAGCCCTCTATGGGCTTCCAAATATCCCTTTGCCAATTCCACAAGAACAGCCTTAGCGAAAGCCTTCTTGAAGGGAAAGATGTAACTCTGTGAGATGAATTAAAAGAACACAGAGCAGTTTCTCAGAAAGCTTCTTTCCAGTTTTCAGCGGAAGATATTTCCTTTTTCACCATAGGCCTCTATGCGCTTCCAAATATCCCTTTGCCAATTCCACAAGAACAGCCTTAGCGAAAGGCTTCTTGAAGGGAAAGATGTAACTCTGTGAGATGAATTAAAAGAACATAGAGCAGTTTCTCAGAAAGCTTCTTTCCAATTTTCAGCGGAAGATATTTCCTTTTTCACCATAGCCCTCTATGGGCTTCCAAATATCCCTTTGCCAATTCCACAATAACAGCCTTAGCGAAAGGCTTCTTGAAGGGAAAGATGTAACTCTGTGAGATGAATTCACAGAACACAGAGCAGTTTCTCAGAAAGCTTCTTTCCAGTTTTCAGGGGAAGATATTTCCTTTGTCACCATAGCCCTCTATGGGCTTCCAAATGTCCCTTTGCCAATTCCACAAGAACAGCCTGAGCGAAAGGCTTCTTGAAGGGAAAGATGTAACTCTGTGAGATGAATTCACAGAACACAGAGCAGTTTCTCAGAAAGCTTCTTTCCAGTTTTGAACGGAAGATATTTCCTTTGTCACCATAGCCCTCTACGGGCTTCCAAATATCCCTTTGAAAATTCCACAAGAACAGCCATAGCGAAAGGCTTCTTGAAGGGAAAGATGTAACTCTGTGAGATGAATTAACAGAACACAGAGCAGTTTCTCAGAAAGCTTCTTTCCAGTTTTCAGCGGAAGTTATTTCCTTTTTCACCATAGCCCTCTATGGGCTTCCAAATATCCCTTTGCCAATTCCACAAGAACAGCCTTAGGGAAAGGCTTCTTGAAGGGAAAGATGTAACTCTGTGAGATGAATTAACAGAACACAGAGCAGTTTCTCAGAAAGCTTCTTTCCAGTTTTGAACGGAAGATATTTCCTTTTTCACCATAGCCCTCTAAGGGCTTCCAAATATCCCTTTGCCAATTCCAGAAGAACAGCCTTAGGGAAAGGCTTCTTGAAGGGAAAGATGTAACTCCGTGTGATGAATTCACAGAACACAGAGCAGTTTCTCAGAAAGCTTCTTTCCAGTTTTGAACGGAAGATATTTCCTTTGTCACCATAGCCCTCTATGGGCTTCCAAATATCCCTTTGAAAATTCCACAAGAACAGCCTTAGCGAAAGGCGTCTTGAAGGGAAAGATGTAACTCTGTGAGATGAATTAACAGAACACAGAGCAGTTTCTCAGAAAGCTTCTTTCCAGTTTTGAACGGAAGATATTTCCTTTTTCACCATAGCCCTCTATGGGCTTCCAAATATCCCTTTGCCAATTCCACAAGAACAGCCTGAGCGAAAGGCTTCTTGAAGGGAAAGATGTAACTCTGTGAGATGAATTCACAGAACACAGAGAAGTTTCTCAGAAAGCTTCTTTCCAGTTTTGAGCGGAAGATATTTCCTTTTTCACCATAGCCCTCTATGGGCTTCCAAATAACCCTTTTCCAATTCCACAAGAACAGCCTTAGCGAAAGGCTTCTTGAAGGGAAATATGTAACTCTGTGAGATGAATTCACAGAACACAGAGCAGTTTCTCAGAAAGCTTCTTTCCAGTTTTGAACGGAAGATATTTCCTTTTTCACCATAGCCCTCTATGGACTTCCAAATATCCCCTTGCCAATTCCACAAGAACAGCCTTAGCGAAAGGCTTCTTGAAGGGAAAGATGTAACTCTGTGAGATGAATTAACAGAACACAGAGGAGTTTCTCAGAAAGCTTCTTTCCAGTTTTGAACGGAAGATATTTCCTTTTTCATCATAGCCCTCTATGGGCTTCCAAATATCCCTTTGCCAATTCCACAAGAACAGCCTTAGCGAAAGGCTTCTTGAAGGGAAAGATGTAACTCTGTGAGATGAATTAAAAGAACACAGAGCAGTTTCTCAGAAAGCTTCTTTCCAGTTTTCAGCGGAAGATATTTCCTTTTTCACCCTAGCCCTCTATGCGCTTCCAAATATCCCTTTGCCAATTCCACAAGAACAGCCTTAGCGAAAGGCTTCTTGAAGGGAAAGATGTAACTCTGTGAGATGAATTAACAGAACACAGAGCAGTTTCTCAGAAAGCTTCTTTCCAGTTTTGAACGGAAGATATTTCCTTTTTCACCATAGCCCTCTATGGGCTTCCAAATATCCCTTTGCCAATTCCACAAGAACAGCCTTAGCGAAAGGCTTCTTGAAGGGAAAGATGTAATTCTGTGAGATGAATTAAAAGAACACAGAGCAGTTTCTCAGAAAGCTTCTTTCCAGTTTTCAGCGGAAGATATTTCCTTTTTCACCATAGCCCTCTATGGGCTTCCAAATATCCCTTTGCCAATTCCACAATAACAGCCTTAGCGAAAGGCTTCTTGAAGGGAAAGATGTAACTCTGTGAGATGAATTAACAGAACACAGAGCAGTTTCTCAGAAAGCTTCTTTCCAGTTTTGAACGGAAGATATTTCCTTTTTAACCATAGCCCTCTAAGGGCTTCCAAATATCCCTTTGCCAATTCCAGAAGAACAGCCTTAGGGAAAGGCTTCTTGAAGGGAAAGATGTAACTCTGTGAGATGAATTCACAGAACACAGAGCAGTTTCTCAGAAAGCTTCTTTCCAGTTTTGAACGGAAGATATTTCCTTTGTCACCATAGCCCTCTATGGGCTTCCAAATATCCCTTTGAAAATTCCACAAGAACAGCCTTAGCGAAAGGCTTCTTGAAGGGAAAGATGTAACTCTGTGAGATGAATTAACAGAACACAGAGCAGTTTCTCACAAAGCTTCTTTCCAGTTTTCAGCGGAAGATATTTCCTTTTTCAGCATAGCCCTCTATGGGCTTCCAAATATCCCTTTGCCAATTCCACAAGAACAGCCTTAGGGAAAGGCTTCTTGAAGGGAAAGATGTAACTCTGTGAGATGAATTCACAAAACACAGAGCAGTTTCTCAGAAAGCTTCTTTCCAGTTTTGAACGGAAGATATTTCCTTTTTCACCATAGCCCTCTAAGGGCTTCCAAATATCCCTTTGCCAGTTCCACAAGAACAGCTTTAGCGAAAGGCTTCTTGAAGGGAAACATGTAACTCTGTGAGATGAATTAACAGAACACAGAGCAGTTTCTCAAAAAGCTTCTTTCCAGTTTTGAACGGAAGATATTTCCTTTTTTTCCATAGCCCTCTATGGGCTTCCAAATATCCCTTTGCCAACTCCACATGAACAGCCTGAGCGAAAGGCTTCTTGAAGGGAAAGATGTAACTCTTTGAGATGAATTCACAGAACACAGAGAAGTTTCTCAGAAAGCTTCTTTCCAGTTTTGAGCGGAAGATATCTCCTTTTTCACCATAGCCCTCTATGGGCTTCCAAATATCCCTTTGCCAATTCCACAAGAACAGCCTTAGCGAAAGGCTTCTTGAAGGGAAAGATGTAACTCTGTGAGATGAATTAACAGAACACAGAGCAGTTTCTCAGAAAGCTTCTTTCCAGTTTTCAGGGGAAGATATTTCCTTTTTCACCATAGCCCTCTAAGGGCTTCCAAATATCCCTTTGCCAATTCCACAAGAACAGCCTTAGCGAAAGGCTTCTTGAAGGGAAAGATGTAACTCTGTGAGTTGAATTAACAGAACACAGAGCAGTTTCTCAGAAAGCTTCTTTCCAGTTTTCAGCGTCAGATATATCCTTTTTCACCATAGCCCTCTATGGGCTTCCAAATATCCCTTTGCCAATTCCACAAGAACAGCCTCAGCGAAAGGCTTCTGGAAGGGAAAGATGTAACTCTGTGAGATGAATTCACAGAACACAGAGCAGTTTCTCAGAAAGCTTCTTTCCAGTTTTGAACGGAAGATATTTCCTTTGTCACCATAGCCCTCTACGGGCTTCCAAATATCCCTTTGAAAATTCCACAAGAACAGCCATAGCGAAAGGCTTCTTGAAGGGAAAGATGTAACTCTGTGAGATGAATTAACAGAACACAGAGCAGTTTCTCAGAAAGCTTCTTTCCAGTTTTCAGCGGAAGATATTTCCTTTTTCACCATAGCCCTCTATGGGCTTCCAAATATCCCTTTGCCAATTCCACAAGAACAGCCTTAGGGAAAGGCTTCTTGAAGGGATAGATGTAACTCTGTGAGATGAATTTACAGAACACAGAGCAGTTTCTCAGAAAGCTTCTTTCCAGTTTTGAACGGAAGATATTTCCTTTTTCACCATAGCCCTCTAAGGGCTTCCAAATATCCCTTTGCCAATTCCAGAAGAACAGCCTTAGGGAAAGGCTTCTTGAAGGGAAAGATGTAACTCCGTGAGATGAATTCACAGAACACAGAGCAGTTTCTCAGAAAGCTTCTTTCCAGTTTTGAACGGAAGATATTTCCTTTGTCACCATAGCCCTCTATGGGCTTCCAAATATCCCTTTGAAAATTCCACAAGAACAGCCTTAGCGAAAGGCTTCTTGAAGGGAAAGATGTAACTCTGTGAGATGAATTAACAGAACACAGAGCAGTTTCTCAGAAAGCTTCTTTCCAGTTTTGAACGGAAGATATTTCCTTTTTCACCATAGCCCTCTATGGGCTTCCAAATATCCCTTTGCCAATTCCACAAGAACAGCCTGAGCGAAAGGCTTCTTGAAGGGAAAGATGTAACTCTGTGAGATGAATTCACAGAACACAGAGAAGTTTCTCAGAAAGCTTCTTTCCAGTTTTGAGCGGAAGATATTTCCTTTGTCACCATATCCCTCTACGGGCTTCCAAATATCCCTTTGAAAATTCCACAAGAACAGCCTTAGCGAAAGGCTTCTTGAAGGGAAAGATGTAACTCTGTGAGATGAATTAACAGAACACAGAGCAGTTTCTCAGAAAGCTTCTTTCCAGTTTTCAGCGGAAGATATTTCCTTTTTCACCATAGCCCTCTATGGGCTTCCAAATATCCCTTTGCCAATTCCACAAGAACAGCCTTAGGGAAAGGCTTCTTGAAGGGAAAGATGTAACTCTGTGAGATGAATTCACAAAACACAGAGCAGTTTCTCAGAAAGCTTCTTTCCAGTTTTGAACGGAAGATATTTCCTTTTTCACCATAGCCCTCTAAGGGCTTCCAAATATCCCTTTGCCAATTCCACAAGAACAGCTTTAGCGAAAGGCTTCTTGAAGGGAAATATGTAACTCTGTGAGATGAATTAACAGAACACAGAGCAGTTTCTCAGAAAGCTTCTTTCCAGTTTTGAACGGAAGATATTTCCTTTTTCACCATAGCCCTCTATGGGCTTCCAAATATCCCTTTGCCAATTCCACAAGAACAGCCTGAGCGAAAGGCTTCTTGAAGGGAAAGATGTAACTCTGTGAGATGAATTCACAGAACACAGAGAAGTTTCTCAGATAGCTTCTTTCCAGTTTTCAGGGGAAGATATTTCCTTTTTCACCATAGCCCTCTATGGGCTTCCAAATATCCCTTTGCCAATTCCACAAGAACAGCCTTAGCGAAAGGCTTCTTGAAGGGAAAGATGTAACTCTGTGAGATGAATTAACAGAACACAGAGCAGTTTCTCAGAAAGCTTCTTTCCAGTTTTCAGGGGAAGATATTTCCTTTTTCACCATAGCCCTCTATGGGCTTCCAAATATCCCTTTGCCAATTCCACAAGAACAGCCTTAGCGAAAGGCTTCTTGAAGGGAAATATGTAACTCTGTGAGATGAATTAACAGAACACAGAGCAGTTTCTCAGAAAGCTTCTTTCCAGTTTTCAGGGGAAGATATTTCCTTTTTCACCATAGCCCTCTATGGGCTTCCAAATATCCCTTTGCCAATTCCACAAGAACAGACTTAGCGAAAGGCTTCTTGAAGGGAAACATGTAACCCTGTGAGATGAATTAAGAGAACACAGAGCAGTTTCTCAGAAAGCTTATTTCCAGTTTTGAACGGAAGATATTTCCTTTTTCACCATGGCCCTCTACGGGCTTCCAAATATCCCTTTGAAAATTCCACAAGAACAGCCTTAGCGAAAGGCTTCTTGAAGGGAAAGATGTAACTCTGTGAGATGAATTAACAGAACACAGAGCAGTTTCTCAGAAAGCTTCTTTCCAGTTTTCAGCGGAAGATATTTCCTTTTTCACCAGAGCCCTCTATGGGCTTCCAAATATCCCTTTGCCAATTCCACAAGAACAGCCTTAGGGAAAGGCTTCTTGAAGGGAAAGATGTAACTCTGTGAGATGAATTCACAAAACACAGAGCAGTTTCTCAGAAAGCTTCTTTCCAGTTTTGAACGGAAGATATTTCCTTTTTCACCATAGCCATCTAAGGGCTTCCAAATATCGCTTTGCCAATTCCACAAGAACAGCTTTAGCGAAAGGCTTCTTGAAGGGAAATATGTAACTCTGTGAGATGAATTAACAGAACACAGAGCAGTTTCTCAGAAAGCTTCTTTCCAGTTTTGAACGGAAGATATTTCCTTTTTCACCATAGCCCTCTATGGGCTTCCAAATATCCCTTTGCCAATTCCACAAGAACAGCCTGAGCGAAAGGCTTCTTGAAGGGAAAGATGTAACTCTGTGAGATGAATTCACAGAACACAGAGAAGTTTCTCAGATAGCTTCTTTCCAGTTTTGTGCGGAAGATATTTCCTTTTTCAGCATAGCCCTCTATGGGCTTCCAAATATCCCTTTGCCAATTCCACAAGAACAGCCTTAGCGAAAGGCTTCTTGAAGGGAAAGATGTAACTCTGTGAGATGAATTAACAGAACACAGAGCAGTTTCTCAGAAAGCTTCTTTCCAGTTTTCAGGGGAAGATATTTCCTTTTTCACGATAGCCCTCTATGGGCTTCCAAATATCCCTTTGCCAATTCCACAAGAACAGCATTAGCGAAAGGCTTCTTGAAGGGAAATATGTAACTCTGTGAGATGAATTAACAGAACACAGAGCAGTTTCTCAGAAAGCTTCTTTCCAGTTTTCAGGGGAAGATATTTCCTTTTTCACCATAGCCCTCTATGGGCTTCCAAACATCCCTTTGCCAATTCCACAAGAACAGCCTTAGCGAAAGGCTTCTTGAAGGGAAACATGTAACCCTGTGAGATGAATTAAGAGAACACAGAGCAGTTTCTCAGAAAGCTTCTTTCCAGTTTTGAACGGAAGATATTTCCTTTTTCACCATGGCCCTCTATGGGCTTCCAAATATCCCTTTGCCAATTCCACAAGAACAGCCTTAGCGAAAGGCTTCTTGAAGGGAAAGATGTAACTCTGTGAGATGAATTCCCAGAACACAGAGCAGTTTCTCAGAAAGCTTCTTTCCAGTTTTGAGCGGAAGATATTTCCTTTTTCACCATAGCCCTCTATGGGCTTCCAAATATCCCTTTGCCAATTCCACAAGAACAGCCTTAGCGAAAGTCTTCTTGAAGGGAAACATGTAACCCTGTGAGATGAATTAAGAGAACACAGAGCAGTTCCTCAGAAAGCTTCTTTGCAGTTTTGAGCGGAAGATATTTCCTTTTTCACCATGTCCCTCTACGGGCTTCCAAATATTCCTTTGCCAATTCCACAAGAACAGCCTTAGCGAAAGGCTTCTTGAAGGGAAAGATGTAACTCTGTGAGATGAATTAACAGAACACAGAGCAGTTTCTCAGGAAGCTTCTTTCCAGTTTTCAGGGGAAGATATTTCCTTTTTCACCATAGCCCTCTATGGGCTTCCAAATATCCCTTTGCCAATTCCACAAGAACAGCCTTAGCGAAAGGCTTCTTGAAGGGAAACATGTAACCCTGTGAGATGAATTAAGAGAACACAGAGCAGTTTCTCAGAAAGCTTCTTTCCAGTTTTGAACGGAAGATATTTCCTTTTTCACCATGGCCCTCTATGGGCTTCCAAATATCCCTTTGCGAATTCCACAAGAACAGCCTTAGCGAAAGTCTTCTTGAAGGGAAAGATGTAACTCCGTGAGATGAATTAACAGAACACAGAGCAGTTTCTCAGAAAGCTTCTTTCCAGTTTTGAACGGAAGATATTTCCTTTTTCACCATAGCCCTCTATGGGCTTCCAAATATCCCTTTGCCAATTCCACAAGAACAGCCTTAGCGAAAGGCTTCTTGAAGGGAAAGATGTAACTCTGTGAGATGAATTAAGAGAACACAGAGCAGTTACTCAGAAAGCTTCTTTCCAGTTTTGAACGGAAGATATTTCCTTTTTCACCATAGCCCTCTATGGGCTTCCAAATATCACTATGCCAATGCCATAATAACAGCCTTAGCGAAAGGCTTCTTGAAGGGAAAGATGTAACTCTGTGAGATGAATTCACAGAACACAGAGCAGTTTCTCAGAAAGCTTCTTTCCAGTTTTGAACGGAAGATATTTCCTTTTTCACCATAGCCCTCTATGGGCTTCCAAATATCACTTTGCCAATTCCACAAGAACAGCCTTAGCGAAG
Organism: Chlorocebus sabaeus; assembly: GCF_047675955.1. Taxonomy (NCBI): domain Eukaryota; kingdom Metazoa; phylum Chordata; class Mammalia; order Primates; family Cercopithecidae; genus Chlorocebus; species Chlorocebus sabaeus. The sequence goes on along the minus strand of NW_027327068.1, from coordinate 306,747 downwards.
GGCTTCTTGAAGGGAAAGATGTAACTCTGTGAGATGAATTAACAGAACACAGAGCAGTTTCTCAGAAAGCTTCTTTCCAGTTTTGAACGGAAGATATTTCCTTTTTCACCATAGCCCTCTATGGGCTTCCAAATATCCCTTTCCCAATTCCACAAGAACAGCCTTAGCGAAAGGCTATTGAAGGAAAAGATGTAACTCTGTGAGATGAATTAACAGAACACAGAGCAGTTTCTGCGAAAGCTTCTTTCCAGTTTTGAACGGAAGATATTTCCTTTTTCACCATAGCCCTCTACGGGCTTCCAAATAACCCTTTGCCAATTCCACAAGAACAGCCTTAGCGAAAGGCTTCTTGAAGGGAAACATGTAACTCTGTGAGATGAATTAACAGAACACAGAGCAGTTTCTCAGAAAGCTTCTTTCCAGTTTTGAACGGAAGATATTTCCTTTTTCACCATAGCCCTCTATGGGCTTCCAAATATCCCTTTGCCAATTCCACAAGAACAGCCTGAGCGAAAGGCTTCTTGAAGGGAAAGATGTAACTCTGTGAGATGAATTCACAGAACACAGAGAAGTTTCTCAGATAGCTTCTTTCCAGTTTTCAGGGGAAGATATTTCCTTTTTCACCATAGCCCTCTATGGGCTTCCAAATATCCCTTTGCCAATTCCACAAGAACAGCCTTAGCGAAAGGCTTCTTGAAGGGAAAGATGTAACTCTGTGAGATGAATTAACAGAACACAGAGCAGTTTCTCAGAAAGCTTCTTTCCAGTTTTCAGGGGAAGATATTTCCTTTTTCACCATAGCCCTCTATGGGCTTCCAAATATCCCTTTGCCAATTCCACAAGAACAGCCTTAGCGAAAGGCTTCTTGAAGGGAAATATGTAACTCTGTGAGATGAATTAACAGAACACAGAGCAGTTTCTCAGAAAGCTTCTTTCCAGTTTTCAGGGGAAGATATTTCCTTTTTCACCATAGCCCTCTATGGGCTTCCAAATATCCCTTTGCCAATTCCACAAGAACAGACTTAGCGAAAGGCTTCTTGAAGGGAAACATGTAACCCTGTGAGATGAATTAAGAGAACACAGAGCAGTTTCTCAGAAAGCTTATTTCCAGTTTTGAACGGAAGATATTTCCTTTTTCACCATGGCCCTCTACGGGCTTCCAAATATCCCTTTGAAAATTCCACAAGAACAGCCTTAGCGAAAGGCTTCTTGAAGGGAAAGATGTAACTCTGTGAGATGAATTAACAGAACACAGAGCAGTTTCTCAGAAAGCTTCTTTCCAGTTTTCAGCGGAAGATATTTCCTTTTTCACCAGAGCCCTCTATGGGCTTCCAAATATCCCTTTGCCAATTCCACAAGAACAGCCTTAGGGAAAGGCTTCTTGAAGGGAAAGATGTAACTCTGTGAGATGAATTCACAAAACACAGAGCAGTTTCTCAGAAAGCTTCTTTCCAGTTTTGAACGGAAGATATTTCCTTTTTCACCATAGCCATCTAAGGGCTTCCAAATATCGCTTTGCCAATTCCACAAGAACAGCTTTAGCGAAAGGCTTCCTGAAGGGAAATATGTAACTCTGTGAGATGAATTAACAGAACACAGAGCAGTTTCTCAGAAAGCTTCTTTCCAGTTTTGAACGGAAGATATTTCCTTTTTCACCATAGCCCTCTATGGGCTTCCAAATATCCCTTTGCCAATTCCACAAGAACAGCCTGAGCGAAAGGCTTCTTGAAGGGAAAGATGTAACTCTGTGAGATGAATTCACAGAACACAGAGAAGTTTCTCAGATAGCTTCTTTCCAGTTTTGTGCGGAAGATATTTCCTTTTTCAGCATAGCCCTCTATGGGCTTCCAAATATCCCTTTGCCAATTCCACAAGAACAGCCTTAGCGAAAGGCTTCTTGAAGGGAAAGATGTAACTCTGTGAGATGAATTAACAGAACACAGAGCAGTTTCTCAGAAAGCTTCTTTCCAGTTTTCAGGGGAAGATATTTCCTTTTTCACCATAGCCCTCTATGGGCTTCCAAATATCCCTTTGCCAATTCCACAAGAACAGCATTAGCGAAAGGCTTCTTGAAGGGAAATATGTAACTCTGTGAGATGAATTAACAGAACACAGAGCAGTTTCTCAGAAAGCTTCTTTCCAGTTTTCAGGGGAAGATATTTCCTTTTTCACCATAGCCCTCTATGGGCTTCCAAACATCCCTTTGCCAATTCCACAAGAACAGCCTTAGCGAAAGGCTTCTTGAAGGGAAACATGTAACCCTGTGAGATGAATTAAGAGAACACAGAGCAGTTTCTCAGAAAGCTTCTTTCCAGTTTTGAACGGAAGATATTTCCTTTTTCACCATGGCCCTCTAAGGGCTTCCAAATATCCCTTTGCCAATTCCACAAGAACAGCCTTAGCGAAAGGCTTCTTGAAGGGAAAGATGTAACTCTGTGAGATGAATTCCCAGAACACAGAGCAGTTTCTCAGAAAGCTTCTCTCCAGTTTTGAGCGGAAGATATTTCCTTTTTCACCATAGCCCTCTATGGGCTTCCAAATATCCCTTTGCCAATTCCACAAGAACAGCCTTAGCGAAAGTCTTCTTGAAGGGAAACATGTAACCCTGTGAGATGAATTAAGAGAACACAGAGCAGTTCCTCAGAAAGCTTCTTTGCAGTTTTGAGCGGAAGATATTTCCTTTTTCACCATGTCCCTCTATGGGCTTCCAAATATTCCTTTGCCAATTCCACAAGAACAGCCTTAGCGAAAGGCTTCTTGAAGGGAAAGATGTAACTCTGTGAGATGAATTAACAGAACACAGAGCAGTTTCTCAGGAAGCTTCTTTCCAGTTTTCAGGGGAAGATATTTCCTTTTTCACCATAGCCCTCTATGGGCTTCCAAATATCCCTTTGCCAATTCCACAAGAACAGCCTTAGCGAAAGGCTTCTTGAAGGGAAACATGTAACCCTGTGAGATGAATTAAGAGAACACAGAGCAGTTTCTCAGAAAGCTTCTTTCCAGTTTTGAACGGAAGATATTTCCTTTTTCACCATGGCCCTCTATGGGCTTCCAAATATCCCTTTGCGAATTCCACAAGAACAGCCTTAGCGAAAGTCTTCTTGAAGGGAAAGATGTAACTCCGTGAGATGAATTAACAGAACACAGAGCAGTTTCTCAGAAAGCTTCTTTCCAGTTTTGAACGGAAGATATTTCCTTTTTCACCATAGCCCTCTATGGGCTTCCAAATATCCCTTTGCCAATTCCACAAGAACAGCCTTAGCGAAAGGCTTCTTGAAGGGAAAGATGTAACTCTGTGAGATGAATTAAGAGAACACAGAGCAGTTACTCAGAAAGCTTCTTTCCAGTTTTGAACGGAAGATATTTCCTTTTTCACCATAGCCCTCTATGGGCTTCCAAATATCACTATGCCAATGCCATAATAACAGCCTTAGCGAAAGGCTTCTTGAAGGGAAAGATGTAACTCTGTGAGATGAATTCACAGAACACAGAGCAGTTTCTCAGAAAGCTTCTTTCCAGTTTTGAACGGAAGATATTTCCTTTTTCACCATAGCCCTCTATGGGCTTCCAAATATCACTTTGCCAATTCCACAAGAACAGCCTTAGCGAAGGGCTTCTTGAAGGGAAAGATGTAACTCTGTGAGATGAATTAACAGAACACAGAGCAGTTTCTCAGAAAGCTTCTTTCCAGTTTTGAACGGAAGATATTTCCTTTTTCACCATAGCCCTCTATGGGCTTCCAAATATCCCTTTCCCAATTCCACAAGAACAGCCTTAGCGAAAGGCTATTGAAGGAAAAGATGTAACTCTGTGAGATGAATTAACAGAACACAGAGCAGTTTCTGCGAAAGCTTCTTTCCAGTTTTGAACGGAAGATATTTCCTTTTTCACCATAGCCCTCTACGGGCTTCCAAATAACCCTTTGCCAATTCCACAAGAACAGCCTTAGCGAAAGGCTTCTTGAAGGGAAACATGTAACTCTGTGAGATGAATTAACAGAACACAGAGCAGTTTCTCAGAAAGCTTCTTTCCAGTTTTGAACGGAAGATATTTCCTTTTTCACCATAGCCCTCTATGGGCTTCCAAATATCCCTTTGCCAATTCCACAAGAACAGCCTGAGCGAAAGGCTTCTTGAAGGGAAAGATGTAACTCTGTGAGATGAATTCACAGAACACAGAGCAGTTTCTCAGAAAGCTTCTTTCCAGTTGTGAGCGGAAGATATTTACTTTTTCACCATAGCCCTCTATGGGCTTCCAAATATCCCTTTGCCAATTCCACAAGAACAGCCTTAGCGAAAGGCTTCTTGAAGGAAAAGATGTAACTCTGTGAGATGAATTAACAGAACACAGAGCAGTTTCTCAGAAAGCTTCTTTCCAGTTTTCAGGGGAAGATATTTCCTTTTTCACCATAGCCCTCTATGGGCTTCCAAATATCCCTTTGCCAATTCCACAAGAACAGCCTTAGCGAAAGGCTTCTTGAAGGGAAATATGTAACTCTGTGAGATGAATTAACAGAACACAGAGCAGTTTCTCAGAAAGCTTCTTTCCAGTTTTCAGGGGAAGATATTTCCTTTTTCACCATAGCCCTCTATGGGCTTCCAAATATCCCTTTGCCAATTCCACAAGAACAGCCTTAGCGAAAGGCTTATGAAGGGAAACATGTAACCCTGTGAGATGAATTAAGAGAACACAGAGCAGTTTCTCAGAAAGCTTCTTTCCAGTTTTGAACGGAAGATATTTCCTTTTTCACCATGGCCCTCTATGGGCTTCCTAATATCCCTTTGCCAATTCCACAAGAACAGCCTGAGCGAAAGGCTTCTTGAAGGGAAAGATGTACTCTGTGAGATGAATTCACAGAACACAGAGCAGTTTCTCAGAAAGCTTCTTTCCAGTTTTGAGCGGAAGATATTTCCTTTTTCACCATAGCCCTCTATGGGCTTCCAAATATCCCTTTGCCAATTCCACAAGAACAGCATTAGCGAAAGTCTTCTTGAAGGGAAAGATGTATCTCCGTGAGATGAATTAACAAACACAGAGCAGTTTCTCAGAAAGCTTCTTTCCAGTTTTGAACGGAAGATATTTCCTTTTTCACCATAGCCCTCTATGGGCTTCCAAATATCCCTTTGCATATTCCACAAGAACAGCCTTAGCGAAAGGCTTCTTGAAGGGAAAGATGTAACTCTGTGAGATGAATTCACAGAACACAGAGAAGTTTCTCAGAAAGCTTCTTTCCAGTTTTGAGCGGAAGATATTTCCTTTTTCACCATAGCCCTCTATGGGCTTCCAAATAACCCTTTTCCAATTCCACAAGAACAGCCTTAGCGAAAGGCTTCTTGAAGGGAAATATGTAACTCTGTGAGATGAATTCACAGAACACAGAGCAGTTTCTCAGAAAGCTTCTTTCCAGTTTTGAACGGAAGATATTTCCTTTTTCACCATAGCCCTCTATGGACTTCCAAATATCCCCTTGCCAATTCCACAAGAACAGCCTTAGCGAAAGGCTTCTTGAAGGGAAAGATGTAACTCTGTGAGATGAATTAACAGAACACAGAGGAGTTTCTCAGAAAGCTTCTTTCCAGTTTTGAACGGAAGATATTTCCTTTTTCATCATAGCCCTCTATGGGCTTCCAAATATCCCTTTGCCAATTCCACAAGAACAGCCTTAGCCAAAGGCTTCTTGAAGGGAAAGATGTAACTCTGTGAGATGAATTAAAAGAACACAGAGCAGTTTCTCAGAAAGCTTCTTTCCAGTTTTCAGCGGAAGATATTTCCTTTTTCACCCTAGCCCTCTATGCGCTTCCAAATATCCCTTTGCCAATTCCACAAGAACAGCCTTAGCGAAAGGCTTCTTGAAGGGAAAGATGTAACTCTGTGAGATGAATTAACAGAACACAGAGCAGTTTCTCAGAAAGCTTCTTTCCAGTTTTGAACGGAAGATATTTCCTTTTTCACCATAGCCCTCTATGGGCTTCCAAATATCCCTTTGCCAATTCCACAAGAACAGCCTTAGCGAAAGGCTTCTTGAAGGGAAAGATGTAATTCTGTGAGATGAATTAAAAGAACACAGAGCAGTTTCTCAGAAAGCTTCTTTCCAGTTTTCAGCGGAAGATATTTCCTTTTTCACCATAGCCCTCTATGGGCTTCCAAATATCCCTTTGCCAATTCCACAATAACAGCCTTAGCGAAAGGCTTCTTGAAGGGAAAGATGTAACTCTGTGAGATGAATTAACAGAACACAGAGCAGTTTCTCAGAAAGCTTCTTTCCAGTTTTGAACGGAAGATATTTCCTTTTTAACCATAGCCCTCTAAGGGCTTCCAAATATCCCTTTGCCAATTCCAGAAGAACAGCCTTAGGGAAAGGCTTCTTGAAGGGAAAGATGTAACTCTGTGAGATGAATTCACAGAACACAGAGCAGTTTCTCAGAAAGCTTCTTTCCAGTTTTGAACGGAAGATATTTCCTTTGTCACCATAGCCCTCTATGGGCTTCCAAATATCCCTTTGAAAATTCCACAAGAACAGCCTTAGCGAAGGGCTTCTTGAAGGGAAAGATGTAACTCTGTGAGATGAATTAACAGAACACAGAGCAGTTTCTCACAAAGCTTCTTTCCAGTTTTCAGCGGAAGATATTTCCTTTTTCAGCATAGCCCTCTATGGGCTTCCAAATATCCCTTTGCCAATTCCACAAGAACAGCCTTAGGGAAAGGCTTCTTGAAGGGAAAGATGTAACTCTGTGAGATGAATTCACA